>NW_027655929.1:0-377795 GCF_964235325.1 Thermobia domestica
CCCAAGTGGTGAGGGTGAACTTGAATATCATGAAAACTGATACCGTTAAACTTAGAGACCTCGAAAACTATGAATTCAACACTAATATCTGTAGTTTTCGATTAGTTCAAAATCTTGCCCCCCACCCTGGGGAGTGGAGAATGATCTTGAATTGAATTGGATTAAAACTGTTACTATTCATTTTAGCGGCTCCAAAAACTATGAATTCAACTCTAATGCTGGTCGTTTTCGGGAAGGGGCGGCGAATTATTTAGAGCACAGGGGCGCACAACATATAAATACGAGCCTGTGAACAGTAGTTATAAACCTAATCTGGATCAAAGTTACTTTTTCCATTTTCACATACTCTTAACTTGGACAGGAAGTTGTTCAATTGTCATCTGTAACCATTAGTCTAGAAGATATAACTGTGATATGTTAAAGACTTCAGAGAGTTTATTCTGTGTTGAGACAAAATAGATCAATCACACATGCGTATCTACCTTCCTTTCGAATTCTAAGTGTTCTAATTTGAACGATGTACTATTACTTTTGATTGTTGAAATCTTGTACGTGATTGCTGATAATTTTCCTCATTCATTGTTTGATAAAATATTCGAAGGAATACTCCAGTTTCTTTGGGAGTCACTCTTACACCGCCACTGCACTACATCCGATTGTACACTAGTGGAATCTACGACTAAAAATAATGAACATTCCCTTTTGCAGGATTTCGATCCGACATTTTGTTCTCGAGTATGGCTGTTTTTGCATTTTTGCGAAAACTTTCGGGTGGTCATAGCTCCAAGGCATTTCTACGCCGAGGTTGGTCTATACTTTTCGTTTTATCTTGGGGACAGGAATCACCTCCCGACGTTTACTACATTAAAGTTACTATATATATATATATAAAATACGTATATTTACGTTTGCATGGGCGCCCTTTTGATAGACTTGTCCACCGCCCTCGCTAGTATCCCAGCACGGGCCTGGTGCAGATATAAAACCTGGCTCCAAATTGACTTTAATTACTTACCCTTCCTTTTTCACCAAGAAACACTCCTAGTATCTAAGATCGTGTTCAATATGTGGTGTTGCATTCCTTAATATAAATTCCTTCCGGAAGACATAAGCGTTATTACTTATGCGAAAATACGTACGAACCTTTGGTAGGTAGTCACTTTGAGTAAAGTTCCGTAGCTGGTTCCCCGGATTACTTTCCGTGATGAAATAGTGGCCGTGATTATTTAACATAACAGAACCTAAGCTAATTCAACGTACTACTACCGAACTACTTATTAATACTATGGTATCACTGGAATAAATAATACTTATATATAAATACATAATAATATAGTAATAATACATAGTAATCATACTAATAGTAAATCAGTATACTAACCACAGAACATAAGGGTTGTTAAATTAAATACTAATCACATTACAGGTTGTTAATTACTAATCATTAAATTGTTTGTATAGCCCCACTGGCTGTAGGTATTTTTTTTTTAATCTGTGGAGATAGTGTGCGAATTGAACATTTTTCCCAGGGGGGATGAATTTCACCATATACGTACCCAATAATCACACGTAAACTATATAGAGAATGGGGAAAGTTATCCCTGCGAAGGATGAACACTGTCTTTTCCAGAGGAAGAATGAAGTTTTCCCAGATGTGGGAATTCCTGGCATACCGCTGTCAATTCGCACAGTGCGTGGAAGGCCTGAAGAGCAAATAAAATTCGATATTGTATTAGGTTCTATACAGTACAGCAGGAATGCACACAGGGGGTGGGTCTTACAGGTAGTGTTATACGCCTAAATATTCTGGACAGATAATTTACGTACTTTGACCTTTCGACATTCTTTGTTGTTTTTATAATGCAAGTGAGGTGTCCCCAATTTGATGCGTCCAAAAACGCCACTGAACAAGCTTTTCGAAAGTTGAGATCAAGCTAGAGCGATTTCTCCTATCAACACACATTTCACGACAAATTTTCATGTAAGTTGTTGGAACCGCTTTCAATATTACGGCTTTCAATCTTTCCTCCATTGTAACGCGAAAGCTCTACCGATGATGATGTCAAATTTTTGTCCACAGGCCTGTATACCGGTGGCTATGCCTAACCTAACTTGAACTAACCTAACATTAGTAGAAATAAGCGAAATCTATCATTTTTTGGAAAATTATGCTGGACCCCTACACTAATATAACATAAACTAACCTAACTATCCTAATGTGAACAGAAATTACCAAAATTGTAACACATTTTAGAACAAAGAGCCCCTTCTCTTAAACATAGGCAGAATTCCTACGGAAGCTCATCATATCAGGCGATATAGTGTGCGTTTCTCACGTGATTGATAATATGGTAAGTTATATCGAGTTTGATAATCATTACTTACTTCTGTAAACATCAAGAGAATTTGGCATATGTTCAGTTCTTTTTGAGAAAAAATGCTAAAAACGGTTCTACCAAAAACAAAATGTATATGTAAAATAAGATACGAAACATTTTTCGTAAAAGAAGAAGAGTGTGAATATAAGTAATTTCTCTCAGTGCATAGCATATTGAAATAAATTTTGAATAATAGCGTAAGTATACTAAGCAGGGTGGATTGATTTAAATCAGTCTGATTTAAATCACTTGATTTTTTAAATAAAAATTGTTAATTTAAATCAAAATCCGAAATAAATTAATTTAAAGTGAAAGTAATAAAAGCCCGTTTCTGTTCTGTTATTTCGATTATGGAAGATAATAACCATAATACAATGAGACTCAAATATATGCAAGCACAGTATGAAAACGAGTATCATGCAAAGGATGATTAGAGAAATCCCGTTTTGAACGGATAACGGGTGAATCCCGCTTTCTTCTATTCCTAACATAAGGTTTCTAAATCGTTAACTATTCTAACGGGAAATCACCATGGACATTTAAGGCGAAAATTCTCTTGTGTCCACGTCTATTTATTTGTTTCCAGATAATAGGAGCGCATTTAGAAGGGTCCTATCCCCTCTCCTTAAAAAAAAAAAAAAAAAAAAAAAAAAAACTAAGCGAAATTTACGTACTGAATACATAGAAGTTTCTCAGGATCATAATACGGCAAATTTTGGATGCGTTAAAATATCGAATACTTTTTATTAAGTAGATACTTCCAGATATCTAGGATCAATATTAACAGACCTAAACTATATTCACGAAGAACTTAAATGTCGACTAAAATCAGGGAATTCTTGTTATTAATAACTTCAAAATCTTTTGTCGTCGCGAAATTTGTCGTGAAATTTGAAGCTTAAAACATATAAAATGATAATCATGCTGTTGCTCTGTATGGTTGCGAAACATGGTCGCTTACTATGAGGGAAGAGCATAAACTGAAAGTATTTGAGAACAAGATCCTGAGATGAATATTCGGACCCAAGAGGAACGGGAATGGGGAATGGCGGAAACTTCATAACGAGGAACTACATAATTTATACGGTTTACCAAACATTATTAAGGTCATCAAGTTTAGGAGATTCAGGTGGGCAGATCATATAGCCAGGATGGAAGGGAGTAGGAACGCTTTCAAAGTCTTAACTAGAAAACCAATCAGAAAAAAATCATTAGGAAGACCTAGGCTCAGATGGGAGGACAATATTAAGATGCATCTCGCAGAAATAGGAATACAAAGTAGAAACTGGATACAATTGGCTAAGGATAGAAGTCAATGGAGAGCTTTTGTAAACACGGCATTGAAGCTCCGGGTTCCCTAGGCCATAGAGTTAGTTAGTTACTTTTAGGCGAAATTTGTGTACTTTATATGTATTTCGTGCCGCTAGCTAGTTCCGATTTTTTTTTAAATATGCCCCTGCGAAATATCAGTAACTTTCGTGAAAAGGAAAGTGTCATGTTGATAAATGTTGCTGTACTTTTTCCTTAATGCTGAAGAAACATAAATTGTATGGGATTGAAATAGGTTAATGATTGGGGATTAATTCAAAATTCAACTCCAATACTTTCACTTAAATGGAAAAATTAACATTTAATATTAATTCCAAATCTTTTTCTTCAGTTCGCTGCTTGTATTATACGAGGAGAAAGATTTGATTTAAATCAAAAGAATCAACAAAAATGAATTTTTAAAAAAGATCATGATCTTTTTCCACCCTGACACTAAGTGTAACTCTTTACTGAAGCGGAAGTATACAAGAATGCGAAGGTGGAAATAAACGGCGGGAATGTTCTGTTCATGTGTTAGCGTTTGTGATGTTCGTTTGTAATGGATGTAATACAAACATACATACATATATATATATATATAAAGTTGGGTTGCTTGGGAGGAGTGGTAATGCTCACAGACGTGTTGCTAGGATACCGAAGAGTATTTATACCGGTACCAATTTTGGGGTGGATATGTTAAATCGTATGGAAGTTATTGGAAAATGTTTATTTCTCAATCAGTTGGCAACACTGACTGGAATAACTCCTCAGTGCTTGGATGACCCATCACAATTTTTGTATATGTGAAACTAGATGTAATAAGCATTCAAACAAAAACAAACTCATTAAAATCTATGATGGGGATTTTGAGAAATAAAGGTTTGAAGTTTACAAAATGTGTTCTAGTTTTATTTCTCAAAATGTTACCTTTCAAATGATTTTATAAATTTTCTATCAGCTCTAAGGAAAGTTTTCATGTTTTTAATGGTAAACAACTTAAAGACAATCTGAATAAAGAAAGAATCATGTTTCTGGCATTAAGAGGAACCGAAATAAGACTTTTTCAGTGTTCTTTCGAAATGCAATAACTTCTGAACCACTGATGCTATTGCAATAAAATTTACACACTTGTAACCAGCATAAAAGTTTTATAACACTACCAAATTTCATCCAAATCTGAGGTAGTGGGTTAAATTTCCCCAAAATTTTGGTTGAATTGACGTGGAATGACCCCTACCTCAACCTGAAAATGTATGAAATATATGAAAATGTGGTAGAACCGTCTGCTCGAGTAATGCCTGTTAAAATTACGATAATTTCAGGTTGTCTTCGGACAACAAAAACACTTATTCTGCTCATATTAGGTTGTTTGGTTAAGTTAGCTCAAATTACATTCGTTGTGTCTATCTACATTATTAGGTATGCTAAAATTACATATGAACCAACTCATTTCTCCTGTAAGTCGTGCTTTCTTTACTTAATTTTGGGCCTCCAAATCGGTCGTGGTGTAGTTTTGGTGCACCACATTTTCGACGACTTACAGGTAGAATTGAATACTTCGTATGAAAAGATATATTTATAAGGAACATATTTCTCCAAGCGACAAAATGTTATACAAAGCAATACAGCTGTTTCAGGTTTACAAGTATAGGGTAAAATCATTGCAAGCGCTTTACGACGGATAAAATAAGTGAGTGCATATGAAAGATGACTCTATTAGATCTTATTTTCCGCAGGCAGTGCATTTCTGCACAGTATACAGAAGTTGTATTTTATGTTTACACGTGGAACGTTACTGGTGTAAAGCCATGAAAAGTGCTATCGAAACTCGCATATTTGCCAAAATCTACTTCCTTTTCACTGTCCTCGCTTATGTGTATACCCACCATCACTGACGCACCTGCACGCTTCGAACACTCCCGCGCGGGCCACCAGCTTCGCCCGGGAAGATTCTAGATTACTGGTCCCCCTGTATTCTTCATAAATAGAGGTATTTGTTTACCTGATACATGCTCCTTTTTCCGTATGTTTGCGATGATGATGTTTCTTCAGTTGCTGGAACACTATTTATCATAAATTAGGGGTCTATATTAACCATTTTGACAAGTGTTACGTTTTTCGAATAAGAATATTTTAGTTTTTTTTGGGTAAGAGGGTTTGCGCCACAAGTGTGTAGAAATGTTTATTGTTGTCGGGGGGTTAGGGGCTTGCCCTCCTATGCTTTGAAGAAGTATTTACCTTTTTGTAAAATAATAATACTTTAGGGTTTTTGAAATAGTCGGTTTTCCTGCTATATAGTTTTATAGAAAATTGTGTTGTTGTTGGGAGGGGGTAGGGACATACGGGTCAGTGATATAGGTGATCCGGAAGATCCGAAAAAGTGTATTATTTTCTTCTGGTCATCTAATAATACAGTTTTTCGGCTCTTCTGGGTCATCTATATCAGCGACCCGCATTCAGGGAAGGGGGACCAGTAATCTAGAACGTTGCCGCTTCGCCCTACACTGACTCGGGTAGGTAGCATTCGTGCTTTTTAGTGGGCACCTAGTACAGGTTGGTTTGTGCTTTTGCACTGTAGTTCTTATGACATACATCCAGAAACCGTATTTATACGCAAATCGAAAAAGTATTTTAATTTTTCAACAATTATCTCTTGTAGCCTCTTGAATTTTATCTATGCCAACTGTGTGATATTTTCATGTCGTCCAGCGCAAATCTTATAGGAGACAATAGGAAATAAATTAGTGAAAGAATTATAATTGGCCTATGTTTAGCAGAAGGGGTCCAGTTCTTTTCTCTATAAAATGTTACAATTTTGGTAATTCCAGTTCACATTCGGTTAGTTTATGGTAGGGTTGGTTAGTTTAAGTTAGGTTGGGCTAGTTTAGGCTACGTTAGGTTAGTTTAGTTTATGTTAAATTAGTGTAGGAGTCCCGCATAATTTTCCAAAAACTGATAGAATTTCGCTTATTTCTACTAATATTACGTTAGCTTACGTTAGTTTATGTTAGGTTAGGTTACAGTTGGTTACGTTATGCTACGTCTAAGTACTTGCATCACTCATTTCTCCTATAAATTTTGTGTTTTTTACGTGCTTCTGGACCCCTTGTACTAAACATACCCCTTATAATTTTTTAACAATTATTTCCAGTGGTGCGCCAAAACTCCATCTACACACCCAATAAACTCGAGAATTTTTGCAACATAATTTGTACGCTCCTAATTTGCACGTAACTATTTAACACATTATCCAAAATTTAGTGCAGTTATTCTGATTATTGAATCAACGTAGTGAAAAATACGGAAAATAAATCCTAAGGCACTTTATATCAATGTCAGAGAAATGTGCTCTCTTGTTTGAAAAATAAATTTCTACTTACCTGGAATTCAACGTGGTTGCCAAGCAATATTGAATTACTAGTTATTTATGTTGAACACATATGAACGTTCAGATGTTTCTGATAGAAATAGTACTAAGTTCAAGTAAAATTATTTAATTACCTAGTAAATAAATCTTTTGTATCTACATTATACAATTAGAGTTACGAAAAAAATACTAAAATTCAGCAGAAAACTATTACAGCTTGCAGCAGAAAATTCTACGCAGTGATGCCAGATCTCTTCAGCGTTGCCAGACTACAGAAACAAATTTATTATTGCAATAACTAAAAGTTATCGAATATCGGAAGATATTATCGTATTTCTCGTACAGAGACAAACCGCCTTATGCAGAGTCGTTTCGAAGTATGATTAGCGTCATACTAAACAACCGACTACTGCAGGAGACTTATGTTAGTTGAACTCTTTACTATATCACTAATCACGTTTCAAAACGACTCTGCATAAGGCCCAAAGTGTATAATACATAATGAGAGGGAAAATTGGAAAAGCAGTTAGGATCGTCGGTTGGAAATATTTGATGTACCGCTGTTCTATTGGATTTGCTGGAAAACACCTGCTCTCTGTTTCTTGTGTACAGGTACAGACAAGGAAGAACAATGCTGCACTTGTTCCCTTCGCCCACCAAAAAGAGAATCAAGTTCCATTGTGATTTTATGGTCATCTTCCTAGCCTCAGTTTCGTCCGCTGAAGCGGTTAGGGATTTAAAAAGAAAAGTGTCATTTTGTTTGCTCCTTCATTCTACAGTTTCTTTTGTCCCTGTCTATCTCCGCACAAACAGCTGTTGTTCCTTATGCACAAAGAAAATACCAGTGGAAAATGTACATTCGATCTAATCCTAAAGTTATCGTACGTTTTATAATTATTATTTTCTATCAACCTGAGCACAAAATTATCGTACACTCTGGCAACGCTGGATCTCTTAGACCAGAGACTGTTTCCCTCTATCGAGATAACCCTTTACCAACCCTTATGAGGATCCTTAAGATGCTATATTGATAGGATTGTAGGGCTATGCACTTTTCAAGCTTGGTTTAACAACATAATACTCCCTCATCTACAGAAATAGCTCTTAAACTGTGCCCACACTCACAGCTCTATTTTGATCATGTTTCTGGTTCACGTTGAATCGACAGAAATGGCAGATGACAATATAGGGTGAATGTGCCGCTAGTCAGCCCCTCACCGGTAGTCAGCCACTTACGTATTTTCGAAACAAAAATAAGAAAACGTTACGTTTTGACCCTTATCAATGTGAAGATTAGCTTTCAGACATTCATCCTCTACACAGCCGATCACATGTCACACCGAAATGCCACCTAGTGTCGCAGCAATAGGTGGACAAAGAAGACGCTACGTTGTAATGCGTGAATCTGCTACGTAAAAAATAAGAGACGAGATTTTTTGTTACAAGTGTGTATTTGTTATCTAATGTAAAAATAATAAATATTCTTTTTATTTTTTAATTTATATATATTATGGAAATGAAAACAGAAAAAAATATTTTTGTAGATTTTGAGCATTTCGTTTGTATAGGGGGGGGGGGCGAGTACTGGAATTGAAAAATCAGTGATTTTCTAATAGTCAGCCCCCGGGGCTGAGTACTGGAATTATCACATGTGTGTGCAATTTCGTCCATCACATGCCCAGACCAAGTATTCACTTCCCTTCTGTTAATAATATACAGCATGACTCACAAATCTTTGTTTTTCCAGTAATCAGCCCCGGTAGAAATGCAAAGGCCGAGTACTGGTGCCTCGAAAGCCAAAAGTCAGCCCTGTTGGTAATTCTACTGCAATTTTAAATATCAACATTCAAATTTGCTAAAACCAGGTTCCCACTTACTCATTTCATGGAAGTAAATATAAATGAATGAAAAAGGAAGAAAAATGCAAGTTCAGAAATGGAAACGGTGGTCAATTCATCAGTACTAGAAGAATCTCTCTACAATGCACTGAGGGCTGTAGAAAGTGGAGTGATTATACGTGAAGCTAGCAGAACATTCAATGTTTCTCGCAACACACTGCAAGATAGGATTCATGGTCGAGTACATGAAAAGAAAAGGAAAATGGGACCAGATCCAGTGTTAACACTACCAGAAGAAAATAAGCTAGTTCAGTGAATTACTGAAATAGCCAAAGTTGGATTTGGGCAAAATAAAATGGATATATTGAATACAGTATACAATATTGTAAAAAGTGACAATAGAAAGAAATCTTTCAAAGAGAGTTATTTAGGAGAGAAATGGTATTAATTGTTCTTACGAGGAAACCCGGAATTAGTTTGCAGAGTTCTCGAAGGCAAGAGCAACAGTCACCGAAGAATTTATTCGGAAGTGGTTGAAAGAACTCGAGGAATATCTCCAAAGCATTAACGCATCCGATATTCTTCAAGATCCCACCCGAATCTTTAATCGTGATGAAGATAGTTTTAGCCTTTGCCTTGAAACTGGCAAAGTTATCGCATCGAAAGGTTTGAAAAATGTTTATGAAGTCCAACGTGCAATTGACAAAGAAACAATCACTGTTCTATTTTTCTCTGCAAACGGCGAAACTGTACTTCCAATGGTTATTTTCCCGTATGTTGGACCACCACGTGACATCATAGAAAGTATGCCAAAGGTCTGGTTTTGGGAAAGATCAGAAACAGGCCTGGATGGGATTGATACTTTTTATGAGTATATTGTAAATGGTATAAACAAATGGCTGGAAGAAATAACATTAAAAGACCAATAATTTTATTTGCTGAAGGGCATCGCACACATTCAACTATGGAACTTAATGTGTTTTGCATCGAAAACTGAATAATTCTATATGCCTTACCACCTAATAAAATACACATTCTTCAGCCAGCAGATGTTAGTGTCTTCAAACCCCTCAAGATAGAATGGAAGAAGACAGTTCATGACTGGCAAAGCCAACCCAAAAACATAAATAAGTGTGTAACAAAATCTCACTTCTCTTCACTCTTGTCAACGGTAGTAAACCGTTCTTTTCTCTCTGATTCAATTAGAAATGGTTTCAGGAAATGTGGCTTGTGCCCTTTCAATGCAAATGCTGTAGACTACTCTAAATGCATTAAAAATAGCTTAGTAAAAAGACGTTTGCGAAAAGATTGAGTGTATCGGCTGACATTAATTTACAACACTTTCAATCAGCTCAGTCAGTGATTTCATATGTAAGAGAAAAACTGGAAGAGAAAGGTGTAGATGTTGAAAGTGTTAAGTGATCGAGGAGGAAGCTTTGATTCATAATAATTCTATTGAAATAATGGGAAATTTATCAACTGTTAGTAACATCAAAGGAAAGCAGCGCTGAATTTCAACTCTACTCATCTGGGAGTTGATTTCCTCGCAGATTCCTTCTCTATTTCCTTGTCAAGCAGATCGACTGAAATATTGGTCCATAACGTAATGGAAGATGGTACGATGTTTTGAAAGATGGTACATTACTTCAAGTTAAAAGCGCCAACGTTAATATTGAGAACACAGTCATAGATAAAGCTCCCGAAAAGAGTTCAAAGAACAGTAGACAAGTCTCACCAAATTTTGAAAATAATTTATTTTGGCCAGGACCAATTGCGAAGACTTCAAAGAGGAAATGGAGCAAAATAAAATACCAAGTGCCATATCGTCAGATAAATGGAGAAATATAATGATAGCCAAGATCTTAGAACGGAAGATAGCAATTGAAGCCAAACAAACAAAAAAAGAAAAATGGAGCAAAGAAGAAAATTCCAACTTCGTGGAATTTTTGTGAAAAGACAATTACTACAATTTTATTATTATTATTATTATTATTATTATTATTATTATTATTATTATTATTATTATTATTATTATTATTATTATTATTATTATTATTATTATTATTTGTGAGAAGTAAATGTTTTATTTGCGTTTTCTAACTTAATAAGGGTGTTCAAAAAATAATGGTGATAAACTGATGGCTGAGACATATTTCTGCTCTAGTTCTATGTGAAATATCCCTAACTTCGCAGAATTTTTATGAAGACATAATTCAATTTTATTTCATATTTCTGAGAGTTTTTTTTCTTTTTGCGTTTTCTAGCTTTTAACTGGAGTGATCAAATGATATTGTGATATACTGGTCATGAAATTTGACTATGATCTAACAACTTTAGTTCTATTTGAAATGTTTTAGCTTCATGGTTGCTTATATTTTTACGTAGGGTCCGCTCAATACAATTTTGTTCCTGTTTTTCCGAGAAATAAATAATGTGTTTTTTTGTTAAACAATTATAACGTAATCTGTTATATTTGTAGTGTCATGTAGCAAAATAAAAAAACGCTCCATGTTATTACATCTGTTTTTATCATTAGTTTCGAATTTTGTTGGCTGACTTTAGGTTTGTTAATGGCTGAGTTCTAGAATGTAGTGGCTGAGTACTGGTATTTTTCGGCATTTTTAGGAAATTTATAAATATTGTTAAAATCCTAAAAATGAAGTTAAAAACACTCCTTTCATTGTAAACTAGACTAAATAATGAATACATATATCATGAAGAGTCTGATTCTGTTCAAAATTAAAATCAAAAATGACATTCAAACTTAAAATTTGAGTTAGGAGGCTGAGTACTGGCACATTCACCCTACCATTAATTTCGTCTGTTCAAAATTTCCAGCATCCGTAACTACTCAACACATAAGGCTAGCTTTAGACGAAAGCATTTATCGTAGCATTTCTCGTAGCAGATGTGCTGCCAAAAATCTCGCATAATATTCTATGGCATCAAAAGTAAATTGTTCTTTTACACGGTAGCATTTTGATAAGCATTTTGTCGTGACGTAGCAAACAAATCACTGCAGAAGAACAAAATTATGGCTCCAAACTAAAAACAGATATTTCAGTCACTATTTCTTCTAAAGCCCTTTTTCGCATATGCTTATTATAATACAAAGGACTTTTAACGGTGCAGTCATACTATACAGATCCATAGATTTTAAAATTTACAGAGGAAATTTCTAATATTTTAATAGAGTAGTGTATAAGTAATAGAAATATGGTGTGCACTTACATCTGAGATGCGTATTTACGTGGAAATATAGAAATTAAAGTCGAACCTGAAATGCACGTAATCTTCAATAAGCTGCCATAAAATTTAGGGAAGTCTGTAATTTCCCCACTTTGTATCGAGAACAGAACCCAACCAACCCCTTCGGAGCTTCCAACCCGTTCCCACTACTGCTACTCCTATTCCAAATACTACTACTGCCCATTTCTACCCCTTCTCCTACTCCTATTCTTGCTCCTCCTACTGCTACTACTCTTACTATTACTATACCTACTCCTACTGTTACTATTACTAAGTACTCCTACTTCTACTACTACTACTACTACCACTCAGGGGCGTCATTTAGGGAAGCAGGGAGGGGCATTTGCCCCGTCCCTGAGTTTGAGATTTATATAGATTTTATCAATAGAATAGTAGTAAGTCAGTGAAAAACGCGAAATTTTGCATATATCAAGAGGTCTTGACCCCTCCAAGCCAAATATGAAATAACGCTACTGCTACTACTACTACTATTACTACTTCTACTACTACTCTACTCCAACTACTACTTACTCCTCCTACTACTAATACACCTACTACTACTTACTCCTCCTCCTACTATGGATCCGTATAGTTAAACTACACGTTGCCAGCTGTCTTGAAGAAGACCTGTTAAAGTGAACCTGCACCGGAGAATGTAAGAGCACACCTCAAAAATGATTGCTGAAGGTACAATAAATGAAACGAGAAAGTATTTTTTTTTTAATGAATTTCCGTGTGGATCCGTATAGTGAAACTGCACGCTTTTAACTTTGTACAAACAAGGATATTCCTCATATTTTTTAATCAACATAATAATAGTATCCCTACTCCAACTCATTTTTCTTTACTACAATTCAATTTCCCACACAAAACAAAGAGCATGGATATTTGACACAAAATCTTTCGCTTCCTTTTAACACACCACGGCGCTGCAATCGGAGCAGAAATGCTGGGAAAAATGCTACGAAATAGAGCAGGTTCTATCGACAAGAAATGCCATAGGATATGTCATGGCATGGGAAATACTATAGCATTTGCTACTTTACACGGTAGGATATCGATGATAAGATTTTTGCTACGAGAAATGCTACGATAAATGCTTCCGTCTAAAACTAGCCTAAGGATTAGTAAAAACTAATTTCATATTTGAATTTGTAGGAACAAGCTAGCCTAAATTGATATGACATATGATTTCCTTCCCGTTTCTTTATTTTCAATAACTCCAATACGGCGACTTTTAAGATGGCCGACATCATGCGCAATATGCCTATTCTGAAGAACTTTATACTCGATACTCACACCTGAAATTTGATTTCAAGTCCTCCACTCGTTTCAAAATTACGTGATGTTTACATGCACTTTCTGCGTCCTGTATTCGAATTTTGGACCCCTTTATCTCCGGCCCTGTTTACGGTCTGCCTCTAGAAACTTGTTTTTCTCGATTTCTTTGGGTGCTGCATCCGACGATAAGCATCTTCAGAAATCGAATTGTCAAAAAAAAAAAAAAAAAGTCCCTTGTTAGAACATTATTGTTCTAGATATTGCACAAGTTACGAAACAAATTCACTTTAGTATATTTATGGTTAGTTAATTCTGTAACTCAATGATTGCATTCCAAGAGTTAGTTTAGTAATTCTATGGTTGCATCAGACGAAATAAATGAACTAAATAAATGAAGTGATGAGTAAGCGAAAGAATTTTTAAATTTTTCTGAATAGTTTTTCATTAATATTGACCGTTATGAAAGAACGTTTTCGTAGATCTGCTTTGAGAATCTAATTACCAGAAATTATTTTTCTTTTAAAATTTGTAACAGCTTGTAACACTGCACTTTAAGTTCTTATTGCTTTACGATTATTACCATGGGCGCCCGAAGAAAATTTTTTAGGGAGCATCTCGCTGGTTGCTATATTACGTTTGGTATTTTTTATTTGAATTTTGTAAATTATTCATTGTAGCTTTCGAAAATACAAGATTACTAATAAAACTCCAACTGACCAAAGCAGTATATGTAATTTTAAAATATATTTGCATTAAGAAAATCTTTACATTTTCGTGAGCGAACCTCCATTCGGGCTCCCATGATTACTACTGATGTAAAGTTCTAACCGTACAATGATTACAACAATTTACTGAAGAGCGCAAGATTCCAAAAGTTACATTTTTTGTTCGAAATACTACGGCTGCCTCAGGAGCTAATATAGTTTACTTGTACGTATGTGTGTTGGTTGAACTAAGCAAGTTAACATCTGCGTAATATACCTCGAACTTACTTGCTTTGGAAATTTGTTAAATAATATTATTTTTCCCGTTCGTTTTCTAATTAGGGTGCTGGTGTAGTTTTCGCGCACAACATTTTGGAAGATCTACAGGTAAAATTGAATACCTTGCATGAAAAGACATGTTTATAAGGAACACATTTCCGTAGGCGACAGCATTTTATACAAAAGAATACAGCTGCCTTTTAGGTTTACAAGTGTAGGGTCACTAGTGTAAAAGTGGTTTGTATTTTTGCACTGTAGTCCTTATGCCGTGCATTTGGAAGCTGTATTTATAAGCGAATCGAAAAAGAATTGTAATTTTTTTCAACAATTACTTCTGGTGGCCCCCTTGAATTTTATCTATGCCAAATTAGATATTTTCATGTCGCCCAGCGCAAATCTTTTGGAAGACAATATGAAGGAAATTAGTGAAAGAATTACAATTTTTCAACAATTATTTCGAGCGATTCGCCAAAAGTAAACCTGCAGACTAATTTACTCCTGCGTTTATTCAGATACTTTTTTCTATATAATAACGGCACTGGTTCTTGATATAAATAATAGTAATAAATGACTGGCTAAAATCCTATCTGGAAAACCGGACTCAATCGGTCAAAATAATATACACGGATAAAGAAACGTCATCCCGGAGTCATTTCTTGTGACATTTCAACCCAGTTTTAAGCGGTGTTCCACAGGGCTCGGTTTTGGGACCTGTCCTTTTTCTGTTATGTTAATGATCTTCCTAACTACATTCACTCAGTGCAGTCAACTTTATATGCAGATGATACAACTATTCTAATTACAGGTGAAAATTACGACACACTGCAACAGGAAATAAAAAAAAACATAAACAATTACAAAAATGGTTTAGTTACACGGCTTAAAAGTAAATACAAAAGAAGTCAGTGGCTTTGGACTTTCACCATTTACGAAACAAACATATTCATGACATAAATGTATCAATCATGAATTCATTTTAAAGTATGTAACTTCAACAAATTTCTTAGGTTTTCATATAAGTAATACCCTTACTTGGGGTACCCACACAATGCCGTTAGCTCAAAAACTTAATAATGTTTGCTATGCCTTGAAAGTTATTAAAAATATTATAGATATAAATAGCTGTAGAAGCACTTATTTTGGTATCTTTCAATCGTTGTTAATGTACGGCATTATCTTCTGGGGAAATGATTCAAGAAGTAAATTAATCTTCTGTATTAAAAAAAAAAGTTGTTAGAGTATTAGTCAATGCGAGAGTAAACGAACTATGTAAAAAAAAATATAATAAGACTTTGACTGTACATAAGGACATGGCAGTGGTATTGTATATTACCACTGCCATGTCTTTATGTATTACAGTTATTAATTTTCACGCGCCAGAATCTTAATGATTCTTTACCTATAAAGGAAACCTTCACTGTCACGGAAAATCTCCACATTCAAAATCACCATTTAGTATTGTTTCAAAACGGTGCTATATACTTAGGTCCAACATTATATAATAACCTTCCTAAAGATATTCGTAATGAATGTATTTAAATGTTACAATTGTTTTTATTCAATGGATGAATACTTGTCTGCTAAATGCAGCTTGTAAATTGTGATTTTGTCTCATAACATGTCTCATATTTTTTCTCATTATTGTTTTTTAGTATATAACAACTGTTTCTTTGTATCTTATTTATTGACGTGTCAGATTCATACGCTCATCTTCCTTTTGAGCATTATGTATGATTTATGGATGAAAATAAAATGAAATGAAAATAACCAGATGCATGCGTAATATTGTCTGCCAACATTGAATAGTAATCTGTAGCTATTACTCTTTGAACTTGATTTCCAGCGCATCGGTATGATTATGGTAGTTTTACTCAGAAAGAATTAAATTTATTGGAAAATGATTCCTTGATTGTTTTATTCAGTAATATTTTCATTCAAAACGTATTCTGAAAAATATCAATTTATCTATAGCTTTTATACGTAGCTACTTCATATAAATCTGCCTGATTTTTATATCAAACCGATTGGATGGATAAATTTCAGTTTAATTTAATATTAGGTGAAGAATATACTATACTAAAATATAGTAAAACTTTCGTTAATTTACTTTTATGTTGGTGAGAAAGAAAATTCCACTTTAACATAATAAAAACATTAAAAAGGTGGAATTCTCTTCTGCTTCTAAAGGAGAGTGAATGATCTCAAAAGTTTTCAATGAATGAGATTGTTTTAGTACGTTTCCAATAATTTAAAAACTTTATTACTCAGTTAAGATAGAGAATAATGTACAAGTAGTTTTTTGAACGAGTTGAAAAATTATTGACTTAAGAAATTTCTTCAGAATTTTGAATGTACCTGCATAGCGCTACATCAATCTTGAGAAATGTTCACCAGATTGAACATAAATTGCTTCATATTTATAATATTAAAAGATTTTGGGAGTTAATTTGTTGCGATTAACAGACTACATTGTTTATAGAGTAAAATTGGTCAGCTTTCAAAATATACCATAAAGCAATGTCGTGATGGTGATAAATAGCCTCGATGCTGCCCCATTCAACCATCTCTTTCATTCATTCATTCGAATCAGGATAGGGAATTATTAACATTTGGAAAACTTTTTCCACGTTGATTGGACACATGATGTTAGTAAAGTAACTAGCAACAAGGATTGGCCGACCTACTAGATATGTTATGAGAGCACAGTGGGTCAGTAGTAAATTGCTCACGTCTAGTGTGAGGTGTCCCTGTTTCGCTCCCATGTCATGTGATTTTAGGTACTGGTACAGAATAATACACCATGAAAATGGTAATTTTACGGTTAAAATGCGTAAGTGCATATAAAAGAGCATTGTTTAATATTCCTTTATCGGAGAATTTCTACAGAATGTAGGAAACCAGTATTTTACGTTCACAAGTGTAATGTTGATAGTAATAAACCACTACAAAGACTATACTAGGATTTAAAATGAGTGAATGCGTATCAAAGTTGACTATGTAACATACTAAATCCTACGAATGAAGTGTTACTGCATGATGTACAAAATCTCTATTTTGTGTTCACAAGTATAGAGTTACCAGTGTGAAACCAATACAAGTCCTCTAGATAATTTCGTGCAGGTCAAGTTTAGGAGCATCACGCAAAACAATTGTTAAAATATTATAATCCTTTTACTTATTCCCTTCTTATTGTTATCCAAAAGATTACGTTAAGCAACATAACATTACCCCACTTAGTATAGAGAAATTCAAGAGGCTACCAGACATAATTATTGAAAAATTACATTTCTTTTACGCAGGAGCGTCATTTAGGGAGGGCAGGAGGGGGCAATTGCCCCCCCAAGCGTTTGAGAAATACATATACTTTAATCGATTGTCTACTAATATACTAGTACAAAACGTGGAAGTCTTATGTCGGTCGTACTCTTGCCCCCTCCAAGCGAAGTCTGAAATGACGCCCCTGCTTTTACGTTGTGCTTGCAAATACAGCGTCCAGATATGTGGCATAAGAACTGCACTGCGAGAAACAAACCAACATGGGCTAGGTGGCCTTTAAAAAGCACGAATGCTATCTAATCAAGTCGGGGAAGAGCAAAACTGGTGGCCCCGTACGGAGGTCTGTCAGAAGGGAAAGACGCGTTAGCGATGGTGTGTATACCCGTAACAGATGGCAGTAAAAATACATTTTTTCCGTAATGATAGGAATTCAGATAGCACTTGTAATGGTTTCACACTAGTAACGCTACATTTGTAAACAAAATACAGTTTTTGTTTACTGTGTAGAAATATTTTGCGGGTGGAAAAAGTTATCCAATACGCGGTATAAACTGTTATTTGAACTATCCTTGTTCATGCACATTCCTGTCGTCGATAACTCACCTGTTCCCTATCGTCGCACCCCTGAGCTTCCTCCAAGACTCCTCTGATGCGTTCCTGCCCTGACTTGGATGCCATTCTTGCTTTTAGTAGCCTCCTAGCACAAGTGGGTTTGTGTTTTTACACTATCTTCGTTTATGCGCATGCTCTCCTTTGTTGACGCTTCTGCTTTCTACGGGTGCCTCCCCTGCTGCGATTCTACCCTGACTCGGTTAGATAGCATTATCGCTTTTAGTGCTCAACCAGCACATTTAATTTATGTATTTTGCACAGTGGTTTTTAGGATATAGTCCGAACGCTTATTTTTGCGTATATGGGGAATAGTGACGGATCTAGAAGGTAAAGACTGGGTGGCCAGTCAGATCCTAGACAATAATAGGTATATCATAAGTTTACTATAAATTTTCAAAAATATATAAGTAATAGCTTATGTAATTTTTGTTACTCAAATAACTTGGGGGCCTTGGCCAACCTGGCCCCGGGTCAGATCCGTCTCTGATGGAGAAGTACATCAGTTTGTACGCATATCAATCTATATGCAATTATTCGGGAGTGCACTAGGGTAATAATCCAGAACGTCTTAGGAAATCATTTGAAGGAAGAAAATTGAGATTTTTTTCTTTAAAATTGTCGGACATGTATCTCATTTTATAGTGGACAACATCATGCCCATAAAAAGAATCACATACGTTACTAAATAGTTTCCTGCATTTCGTTATGATAAACTGTGCAGGTTTTTTTTTTTTTTTTTTTTTTTTTTGCGTTCTTAAAGATTAAGGAAACAAGTAGAACAGTTATTAGTTGTTGGCACATAAGTAACTCCATGGGGTAATGAACTGAAAGATTCATCGTCGCAGAAACTAAATTCCAGTGTACTCTATCTTTGTCATGCATAAATGTCTCTTTTAACTGAGCTTCCTGATTAGGGCTATGAATTCCATGCATTGCCGATTATAGACCTATAGCTCAACCTAGATGTCATGGATCTATTATCAATATGACATTCCGCAATTTTTATTAGTATATGCTCTACTGTTTTCAAAAATATAACGTCTACCTACCCCCTGCATACTCTCTTTCTTTGGTAAATTGAAGGGAAGCATATGCTGGATTATAAAAATATTAGGTAGATATATCCCCCTGGTAGAAGCTATCGTGAACTTCAGCGTTGTATAGCGTTTCATATTTAAACATGGGTAGTATTATTAGCATCGTTACCCATGAGACGAGACATGAAATAAGATTTACTCGTCTCTTCTTCTAGATTTTGCAAAAGTCTTGTCTCATGTCGTTTCTTGAAGACTTCTTTCCCGTCTTATCTTGTCTCGTTTTGTATATTTATGTACACAATTTATGCCTTGATTTTCTTTACCGTATGTCATCTAAAAGTTACCAGAATCCTTTCGCGTTGTGAAAAGTTCAAGAAGAATATGATGCAATAATATTCAAACAATATTTATTTTGGAGTATATTATGTAATGACTTGCGTATCTTTATAAGTTGAAGTCTCTCTCGCCTTTGGCCTCAGATTCAATTCCTGGTGGTGACACTCGAGCGGAAAGGTGTAACAGATTTTTCAGACCAACCATCCTGAGTAAGATTTTCCTGAGTTTTCCTCATTCACACCAGGTAAATGCCGGAATGGTACGTAATATACAGGTCCCAGGCCACTTCCTCCTTTCCCCGGATAGTATGCTCGCCGAGCTTAGGGTTTAAGCATACAGGCATGTGAGGACTTAAAGCCATAGATAACCGGCAATACAAAGCCATAGATAACCGGCAATACCCAGAAATATATATAAATTTTAAAATATGAGAAATTCTCTTCATTATGCTCTTAACATCAAAAGATTGAAATATACCTTGTTTTGGATAACACATGTTTAGAGGCAGATGTATACTTTTTGAGGCAAGTAAATCTGCCAATGTATGTCACCACTAGTAGTTAATAAGCACTTTAAGTAACACACTCTTTGTTTGAAGATGAAAATGCAAGAAAATTACACAATCTTCAAATAATATGACTCGTAAAAAAAAGAGATTGAACGTACAACGAATATATTGTTATTAGACACAAATATATTGTTATTCGATTCACTTGTAAATAAACAAATAAAAAAATAATTATGCGATTATCTACAATACTGTACTTTAAGACAGAATAATAGAAGGTATTTCCCCTTACATAAGGCTACTCTTTACAGTTTATTAATGGCTAATTTTCTATAATGTCGTCTTTTTCTGTCTGCGTACGTGTGTCTTTGTGGAATCAGTCTTAATATGTACGAACATATGTTATGGTTTATTGATTCTTTTATTATATATAACTGATAGATTCTGAAGATACATATTTTAGGATTTTTAAAATGTGTGCAATATAAGAAACATTTAATTGAAGGATATTACAGTATGTTTAAATTCAGTAAAGATTTTCTTTGTAACATTGGTACCGGGATGTTTTACCATATACATATATATGTAAAAGAAATAAATAATAATAAAAAAAAAACATGAAAACTTCTTTCTACATTGACATTTAACGATGAGAAAAATGATCAAATTTTCGATATTTTGTTTGTGTCTTTCCTCATTCCATGTTTCGAAGTACCACCACCTGTCAATCTCTCATACCAGGGAGTACCTTCTGTTAACAGCATCAAAGTTTTTTCAAACGTTTTCGTGTCACTGGTCTTTTGCATTGGCGTTTGGGATAAAGAGACTTCGGACAAGGATCTTCTGTTTCTTAACGACTCGTTGCTGTGATGAGGACATTTAGCTTGGTACTTGGAGTATAAGGAATCTGCCCTGATTGAGTTGGTCTCCACTGTCGAAGATGAGGTGGTACGTTTATTTGAATAAGCAGGATCTTTATAGTAGTCATTTGAGTTAAATTCTTCTGATGGATGAATTGTAGTTTTGGGAAATTCAGGATTACTGCTTGAAGTTCTTTTATGAAAAGTAGACACAGCAGATCTCCTAATATTAGCTTGTGTGGGTTGGCGGTAATTACTGTTTATTTCTGAATAACTTCCTTTTTTAGATCTGGTGAAAGTATCTTGAGATTTTTGATCTTGGTATTGCTGAGAAGAGCGAGTTAATCTAGGATGCACAATGTTCGGTTTTTTTCGTTGATCATTGGTGTTAGGTTGTGGGCGTTGAACACTTTGGTTTATATGAACTTCTTTGGCTATATTTTCAGTTGGACATTCATCTACTAAACATTCTGATACTAACTGCACCTCATCTACTTGAGTTTCTTGATCAATAGCTATTTTGTCATTTTTCAGAGTTGATTTTTGTTGTTTTGTAACTATTTCATTTGGTGATTTTCTAGATTGACCAGCCTTGTTCGAGTTAGTTGCTCTTGATACTTCTGTTTTCCGTTTATTTTCATTTTTATGTAGTCCTACATTTTGTTTTGTATACCTCTGACCAGTATGGTCTGAGATTGATTGGTTTTGTTTTCCTTGCATCTTTGCAATGTTGTTCTTTGAATCATCTTTAATTTTCGTCATTCTTGTAGGCAGTCTTTCGAAAATATTCAAATTCTGTTCTGTTTGCTCGTCTGGTCCAGGAGCTGAGTAAGGATTTTCTCCTTGAATCCATCTACGACATACTTCACTTGCTGCCTCGTCTTCAGTGATGTTTGTTTGTTCTTCAGCTGGACACTGCTGAATGTTCCTTCTCGTTGAAAGTTCTCTTTTAGTATGTTGGTGAGCAATACTTTGTTGTTTCTGTTTATATAAAGGCTTTTCAAGAGAAGTAGAAACTGAATTATTCCTGGTTTTGGAAGCGTTGCTGATATTTGTCTCAAGAACTGATTTAGACACTTGTGTATTGGCCAATTTTCTTTCGACTTGATTAGGTTTTTGGTTTCTATTCATTGAAGAAGTTGCAGACATTTTGTTCTTAGTTTTCCAGCCTGAAACCACCTCAGAATTAATGTGATTTTTTCTTTTTATATCAAAAGGATACTGAGTGTTCTTTATTTTTGACTCGGATTCCTGTTTTTGTTGTGGATTTGTGTTTAGTGTTAAATTTTGTCGTTGCTTTTCTTTGCTCTCTGAAGTCTGCTCTTTACTGTAGTGGTCAGGTGACATCCCATTTGAACTGGAACTATTACAACGGCGAAGAAGCATCTTAAGTTTTAAATATTCCGATTCGTCGATTGTTCCGTATTCAGGGATCTGAGTCGCTTTTTCAATTTTGTCACTTCTTTCATTTGGCATGAAAGGCATTGAAGAGCTTTGCGTAAGTACATCATTCTCTTCTTCCTTATTGGTTTCATCATCCGCTTGTGATCCTATGATTTTCTTATGATAACCTGTAAGAGGATTCTTTGACAACGCCCTCTTTGAAATGTTATTTATTGGTTTATCATATGGGCCAGAGATGAAGGTTTCAATTGGTTGTCGAATAACTTCGGACTGTGCAGATTTTAGCTCACACGGTTCAATCTGATTTTTCAATCCATAGTATTTTTTATCATTATACATATTACTGGTGCCGAGAATAGTTTCTGATTGCACTTGTCTTTTAGTGATGTTTATTCTTGGCTTAGTATTATTTATTTTACTGTCTGATGTATTAAAATTTGGAACTGTAGAATATCTTGCAGAATCATCATCAATATACTTTCCTTGTCTTGGAATTGTTTTAGTAATAGACGGAGGCTGATGGCTAAAAGAATACATGAACTTTCTCGGAAAATTTAATTCTGTAGGTACTTTCAGTTTCTCTTTTGGAAGTAAGCCTCTTCGAAGTAACCCCTTGTTAGCGATTGCGTTCCGTATGAATTTCAGATTCTGAATTTTCATTCGATGACCCGTTTTGGTTTTTGAATGAAACGTTTCCTTGTTCTTCTTCCTCTTCTTCTTGCCTTTTTTCTTTGGACGGCGTCGTAATGTCCCTCCGTATATCAGAGCTGCGAGTTTTGCAGATTTACTTATTGGACCATCAACATATATAATGTTTTCAGACTTTTTACTTTTCAATTTTGTTTTCCTTTTCTTGTGGTTTGATTTTACAGCAGTTTTCTTGCATTTAACCTCATTAAGTTTAGATGTTTCTGTGGCCCCGCACAATAACTTCAATTTCTTTATCTGAGCTCTCACCTGCGTGGCACGAGAAAACATATCATAATATTTTGTATGTAATATTTCTTCGTTTTTTTTAGAGCTTTCAGACTTGATAGATTCGGCTTTCCTTTTTACCTCTTGGAAACCTTCCTGTGTTTGAGCTTGGTCGTACAGCCATAGTTTGTTTTCTTTGTTTGCTTGTAGTTTTGAATCAGGAATAGTGTTTATTTTACTCAGTTGCTTTAGATCTTCAAACCAGTCTTTCACTACATTTACACTATACTCAATTCTCTTTAGTTGTTCTCGTGGTACGTCTCCTACTTTCCACATAAAATAATATTTTGCTTTCTTAGGAGCCTTGTCATCAGTTTTCAGCTTTTTGACATTTCGTGGCTTAAATGATGTGCCATGTGTAACAAGACTTCGTGATGTTCGTTTATTCTTGTATAATGAAGAGTTTCCTTTACTACTTGTTGTTACTGAAGATTTCATCTCTTATGTGTTGGGAAATCCAATTTACTTATTCGTGAAAGAAATCTTTTCCTTCTTTTTTTTCCCCCTCTTAAATACAAATATACAATTCACAATTTTATACTTTCACTTTACCAAAGGCCAGAACCTCAGAAAATCGTGTCTTTTCTTTTTTAAATGTAACAATAGTTCTTGTATTCACAATGCACAAACTCACACAGCAGTAGGTTATGACCTTGCTGAGCGTTACACGTTGCATGTAATTACTCAGACATGTCAGGACATATTAATTGTTTAAAAAAAAAGTTAAACGAAGTGATATTTTTAGTCCTATAGAATTTTAAATTTATGATTGGTATGTAAACTTAATACAAGTTTCTTAGGAGATACTAACAAAATATTTTTTTTTATTTTATTTTAACATTGTTGTTGTTAAGAAAAATATGAATATTAAAATGTAATTTATTTTCTTTCTTGTTGTTTTAATCTAAGAACTTCATCGAACTTGCAACAATTAGATAAAGAATTTGTATGGTACAGTCAGGAGCAAAAAGTGGATATTCCTATAAAAAGATTTATTTTTGAAAAGTCGTTTGAGTGAGTAGGTCAACTACAGCTTTGCAACAACTTATAGAAAATCATGTGCTGTTGCGTTGCAAAAGTATCTAGTTGTGGCCCCGCGTAGCGTAATCGCTAACGCTCTCGCCTTCGGTACGAGCGGTCCCGGGTTCGATTCCCTGTGAAGACATTCTATCGAAAAATTGTAAAAAGCTTTTTCAGCCAGCCATCCTGAATGAGGTTTTCTTCATTCACCTGGCGGTGGTACCTAACATATAGGTCCCAAGCCGCTTCCTTCCTTCCCCAATCCTTTCTTCCTTCCCTTCCCCCGGATAGTGTGCTCGCCGAGAGACATCATCCCTCATACGTGACGAGCTAACATGGCCATAGATGCTGAAAGCCCAGAAATTTAAATTCTAAAAGTATCTAGTTAAAAACAATAGCAATTTATTTTATGACTCAGTATCGAACTCCGGCCAAGAAAATTAATAATAACGGCAAAGTTATCCGTAATGCAGTGATCGAAAAAGCATCTTAAAAATTGACAGGTGGTCGTGGCCGTAAATCCTTAGGAGACTCGTTGCAGGAAGCTTAGTTTTAGTTTAGTTTATTAAAGTATAAACAGTACATAAGAAGAGAGTTTATCTGACAAACCTTTAGATGCTACATGTTACTTAAAGCGAAACATTACCGCTCAGAGCATTGGTAAAAGTGCCTGCTCTTGAATAAGTTTTTAATTTCACTTTTTACACTAACTTGAGGCCTCGGAATTCGATAGAACTCTTGTTAAACATATCCGTCAATGCAGTAACGAGAAAAATGACCACAAAGTTGATATTTAGATTTGCTTATATCTCGAAAATTATTGATAACAGTTTTTTTTTAATATTGTGTAACAATTAAATAATTTATGTATAGATTAGTTTTTCTTATGCAGATATAACTAAGAAATAATTAGCAGAAAGTAACTTAAAAAGCAATAACTAAAGAAAACTTGACTAGACAATGTTATTATATTCCAAACAGATAGTTATAAAATGTGTTTATATGCGTATTATTTTTTAATTAATTATCTTAGTAAAGAACCACAAGTTTATTAAGAAAATGTATTTGTATATGATTAGGTAATATATGTAGTATAATGTATTCAAGGAATTTCTTCGTTAAGATCGATTTATGTACGCGTAAATAAAAATGAAAGTGACCATGTTTGTAACTAAATAACTCTTGAACCACCTGATCGATCTCGATCAAATTTTCAACATAGATGAGGTTCGGACCTTGGATGGTTTTTATGACTTAATTTGGCGGTGCAAGTTGGGGGAGAGGGAGATATAGAAAAATGATCGAAAATGACTAATATTAATGTTTAATCCATAGTTTTCGGGGGTTGCTGAGATGAACAGTGACATTTCCGATTCCATTTAAGTCCAAATTCATTCCCGCAAATATATAAAAATGATCGAAAATGACCGATATCAGAGAGCGCTTCAGAAATAGTAAAAACGTGATTGACTAACGGAATATATTATTAATTTTTCTTATTTTAACCTAGTGAAGCGAGTAATTGACGCTAATAGTATCTGAAATACAGTATAAGCAAGCTTTTATATGCCAAATTTGAGGTCATTATTTTCATGATCCCAAAGACAGATATGCTTACAATAGTTTCGTTTGATTCCGCGGGCACAAATTAGTATAAATAGCGCAACTAAAAATTGTCATTGGCATAAGCGGTAGTTTTTGGTTAAAAAAAAAAAAAAATCATTTACTGATATACGAAAGGCCATAGTCAAATAAGGTGAGCTTAAAATAAGATTTAGGAATTACAGTCTTTCACTAGTATTTCCGAACGCTAAAGCATACGGGAAAAGATAAGTGAAATAGATTTTCTCAAGGTAGGTAATAGTGTCTATCCGATGACAAAAGTAAAGCATATTCCTAACCCATGAAAAGACATATTGATCTGACTTCCTGCATGAAAACTATGAATGGGTCAAACGTGACATATTTCCGCCAATACTTTTGCCATGATTCCGCTAAACGAATTGTTATGTTTAATACAACCATGATATAATTTAGAACAATTATTTGTAATATTAAGAAATTAAAATTTTTATAAAAAGATAATTTATAGCTAGAAACTAGAATATGTAGTAGTAAGATTGGTGCCATTAGCTTATGCAGAGAATTATTTATACAATTAAGACAATAAGCACAACATTATAATGAAAGCCTTGACAATTAAATGTCTTTAAGCAAATTTGACTATTCTATTACTAATTTACAACAAATCTAATACAAATGAGTAGTAATAGTGGAGTATTGAATTTGCAGATTTTGATGTACAAATGAATTATTGCCTGTCGGGAAAACCATCCTAAACACAATCAGCCAGGTCTAAACCACAGGATCTATCCAGGAAAATTTAAAGGATAACTTACGTTATGCCAGGTGGAAAGTCCATGGTGGTGGTGACTGTTAATGTGCGTTCTGAAGGAAGTCAGCCAAGCTCCGAAATGCAAGCTCTACCTTGTGATCTCCAAACTCAGTATTTATATAACGAGGCTACGCACTTTTACTTTGTAATTCTATACGTCACCTGTTGTTGTTACTTTTCAATATTACTGTCTGTTTTTAACTTACATATTCTAGTTTCTGGCTATGAATTATCTTTGTACAAAATTTTAATTTTTTAATATTACAAAATTAATTGTTCTAAATTATATCATGGTTGTATTAAACATGACAGAATAGTGATTGTCCAATGACAAAAGTGAAGCGTATTCGTAATTTGTGAGAAGATATACTGATCTGCCTACATGAGAAAGTATGAATGGCTCAAGTATGACGTTATTTTCGCCTGAATTTCTGGGATGATTTATTTCGGATGTATTCCCAAGAAATGTGCTACATAATGGCCTTACAATGATATGTTTTATGCTGACCTATAAATAGAAAACGGTGTAAAGGGTCGAATAGGTATAGTATGTGCGATTTTTAGTATTTTCAAATTTTTTAAGGTAGTTTTTTACATTCCATTTCATTATAATTCATCGTATCAATAATTAATTTTTATACAATAACAAAATACTATCATATATAATTTGAAACACGGAAAACCTACAACCAAACAAGTTGTTTCTAGAAGACTAAGAAACAAGTTTAACAAATAAAAACACGTACTATGAAGACCTTCCTAATTATATAACATGAACCATTTACAACAACTAAAATTAAGAGAAAATAATCAACTATTATCACGAATATTTATCATTGAATTTGTTATCAACATTAGAAAATGTGAAATGAAAAAGAAGATATTGTTTGCAAATGACAGATAGAATCACTAATAACTTTATGCAACTCATAAATTGAGTAAATAATAATTGAACATATATTAACCTGTGGGCCATTTAGTTAATTAATGAACAATAAATCAACAAGGATCATATCTACCACAGTAAAAATATCAATACAATACAATATAATTGAATACAGTTATATATTTGTTAAGTCGACTTGGATTTACACCCACGACTTTAAGTGACACCCATAGAAATGAAAAGAAATATTTCATTTTGACGTCCCATGATTATGCCCTTTAGACGAAGGGAGATGATTAAGGCAAGTGAATGATGATGGAAGAATTGGTGGAAGGAAACGCGAGTACCCCGACAAAACCCACGGACACGATGTTGTCCACCACAAACTTACTTGGTCGGGAATCGAACCAGGGACCCCACACACCAGAGGTAAGCCCTCTAAGAGCACAAAAATTTAATTTTAGTATCATTCAGTTTCATTAATTATCCATCTCTTTTAACCTAAGAACCGTAACCGTGGGACATAATTTTTTTTTAAAAAAAATTTGATTTCATTTCACGTATTTTTTTAGAATCGAGGATGAACTTTCGTAATCTTGCATTTTCGTTAATGTCGAAACCGATGAAACTACTTGACCTATCCATTCTCAGCGTTATAATGCAGAGATTTAAATTAAGAGACCACAATAGTGGAATGCATGCTAATATCTGCCTTCAATTAATTTTATCATGTTTATTGACTAATTTTACTGTCTCGTTAGAAGCATTGCAGAGATGGGCAAAGGTTTCTTTCTTGGTTATCTGAAAAATGAAATGAAATCTATAATTTTACGTCCCACGGTTATGCCGGTTGGCTAAAGGAGACGGTGATGATGAGAGATGAGTGAAATGGTGGAATGAAGAGTGGGAGGAAACGGGAAAACCCCGAGAAAACCCACGAGCACGGTGTTTGTCCACCACAAAGTCCACACGGCGCGAGCTGGGATCGAACCAGGGAACCCAAGCACCGGAGGTGAACACTCTACCACTGAGCCACCGCGCCCCCCTCTCCCCCGGTTGTCTGAAGCACGGCGTAATTTGGGGATCATTTATTTTCAGACATTTTTAAAAAATGTGCCATATATATTTAACTTATAATGGTTATAATCTGGCTGATTGTTTGATTTTCCAAAAGAACATACTTCTAAGATTAAATGTATCAAATATGAGGAAAATAAGCAAAGATACCTGCATGACAATAACTGTGAATTTATTTTATAATTATAAAGTGCGTATCCGGTTTGCCATAAGGACCATACGGTGTCACGTGATCAGGTCAAACGTCACGTTGCGTGCCAAATGGAGTCTGAAGATTCGAAATCCAGATGTGAGATATTTTAAGCACCTATAACCTCCGCTTGAGATGCCCCAGGTAATTCGAAGAAAATACATATACTTTATCATTATTATTGATTTTACTCATACAACTTGACTTTTGACAATGTTCTACCCATATTTATCTTACGTGCAATACATCACTTTTAAGCTTTTCATTATGTCTTTGCAATAAGCTTTTAATTAGCCATCTCCTTATTATAGTTTGTGAGATATGTGGACAACTTCTTCTTCTTCTTTTTTTTTTATTGATTTTCCATTGACTTTAATGTTCATGTTCCGTAATTTTTTACTTTGCTCCATCCATTTTAGGACAATTTCTTTTTTAAATGTAGGATTTACATAGTCTCTTCTACATTTGAGTTGAATTTCAACCATCTCCCTGTTTTGATTTTTGAGATAAGTTGAGGAATTATTTGTGATTTTCTATTGACATTAATGTTAATGTTTCGTGCTTTGTGGCTATGTTCCATCCATTTTAGGACAATTTGCTTTTGGCATATAGAATCTACATAGTCTCTTACATTTTAGCTAAGTTTCAGCCATCTTCCCCAAAGTCTGTTCACAACATTGCAACCGGGTAGGCCCTTTTATAAGGTGCGTAATATGATTGTAAAAGTTCTTTTGGAAATTCATTGGAACGAGCCTTGTGTGGATGTGTTGATTCCATTCTCCGAGCTTCCAACAAACTTGCAGCTGTGAACGCACTTTTTTTCTTTTTTTTTTCTGCGTCTAATTTTTATTACTCTATTGACTAAACTGTTTCGGTGTTCCGTGACACCTTCCTCAGCAGATCTGGGCACCTCACGTGTAATTCATCTCATTTCTTAGATTGTAATCTCTTACTTTTTCGTGAGCAAAGTAAACAATGATGAGGTCAGAAAACTTGTTTGGAAAAAACTCATTACGTCTGCAAATGTTTAGAAACTCTATATCAAGATAAGTTAGGTCAATTTTGTCATGGAGATTTTCAAACTTTCTTAAGGTTGCTTTCATTTTGCAATCAATGTCAATAATTATTAAACAATATGAATTGATCCTTAAATGTATCCTCGGTGATGTGTATTTCCATCTCAAACATTCGTTTGAACCAGTAGACTGAGTTACATTTAGTGATATAAAGAATAATTTGATTTTTGTAATTCTGGTGTCAATGAAAGTACAAATCTGAAAAGTTATACTTTAAATTCTTACAATATGGCTTGAAGGTAAACAAAGCATGGCAAGTATGTGTTTAATATTTATTTTCATGCAGTTATGTTTCTTTGCCTATTCTTTGTTTACTTTGAAGTCATATATTTGAAAAAAAAAATGAACCTTTTTTAAAAATATTTGATAGCTCTCAATTCATTCCTTATTTAGTGTCGTGGTTCGTTATTTGGTGGCTATTGGCAGACACTGTCTCTATACAATGTACTCTCTCTCTAGACTTTTATTATTTTCCGCATTTTTCTCCTTCATGTGTTGTCTACTAAATACCTCGGCAATTAAGATTGAGGCATTTATGATTTAAGTCTGGTATCTGTAACAAAACTTCAATCCTATGTTACTACTTTTTTAATTGATTCTTCTTTTAAGCTTCTTTTTATATGTCTATTCCTAATGAATAATAATAATAATTTGAAAATAACAAGAACGAATGGAATAAAACAACAGGAGGAATATTAGATTGGAAGGTTTACATTGGACCAAATTCGGAACGCTACTGCCATATGCTGAATGATACGTCTGATATCGTGAGCAGTAGTGTGTCTCAGATCGTAGGTAGGAGAGTGTTGCCAAATAGCAGCTAAATTAAACAATTACTGAAATGTTAGTATATGAAGGGCCACTGCAATATGAAGGGCCACTGCAATTTTGCAGTGAATATGAAGGGCCACTGCAATTTTGCACTACTGGGCAAGTTTTTCACTTGGGTATATAGTTGTTAAGGGATTCAGTTAAGCTAAGAAATAGCTGATACGCAAGGTTGATAAGAAAAGATTCTTCCAGAAATATGACAGCAATTCTTCGGACCGACATCCCACAATTGTACGGTACGGAAGCCAACAACGTGAGAATTCACATGGACAATGCTTCAAGTCATACTTCCAGAATATTTCTGCGTTTTTATCAGGAAATGGAATGGAAGTTAGGGATTCGTATGATTCTGTTTCAAGACATTCCTTTGAAGAGCTTTAACGCTAGTCCAAAAACTTCGGCAGTTTTGACCTGTTCAAAAGAAGTTTCCAACATCGGAGTCCGAGCACGTCGCTGGTCTCTGTTAAGCTAGCGGAAGGGGGGGGGGGGGGGAGACTGAATTCCCTTGCCCGAAGTTAACCAGAGTTTGCTTCAATTTAAACTTCAATATCAGGCGATAGTGCATATTATTGGGGATCCAATAGAACACCATGGGGGTAGTGACAAGGTTTCTCGTAAAGAGAGATCCTTCAAAATTGGTCCTCTAAATCATCTGTATATAGACACATATGTAAAGCTTTCTTACTTATCTGTAGTTCTTTATGTCTTATTTATTTATTTATTGAAGTTTAGTAGGATCTCCAGATTACTGTCTTTCCTGGTATTAGAGCGCCCTCATCTGATACAAGCGATTCCCTGATTCAATCCTAGACCATGCAAGATTTTGATAGGTAACATGTCCATTAGTTTTTCTCCGAGTTCTTTCATTTCCCCTACATTCTCATTCGACCAGTTCTTTCATAATATATTACTTTCATTAACCATCCATCTTATGTACTTATTCCTCCCTAGTTGTGAGTCTTGTTTTTCTAAGAGTCATTTCCTCATTACTAGCGAGAGTCAATAACAAAGCCTATTTCTACATTTCTTCATATTGACTTTTTTAAAAAGGAAAATATCTCAAACTATAATAGGAATTCTGAAACACGAGAACACAATCAATAAGATGGACAAGAAATATTTGTATAATTTTCTGTGAAAGAGCAAAATCTCTATTTTTTTAATTTTTACAGTGCTGTAATTGTACAGCTAGGGTTATATATATATAGTGCAGCCCACTTATAACGAGCTTTAAGGGACTAGCACAGTGAGCTCTTTATATCTGAACTTCGTTATAAACAATACAATGTATTTTTCCGAATTATGGAAAAAACAAAGGATTAGATAACAAGCAGATACTTTTAAAAAGAATATACAGCAGTGTAGCATAAGTTTTAGGATCAACAGCCTCTTCCGCCGCATTTGTAACATGATCCCGTTCTGAAAACTTCGCTATAAGCGGTCTTTACGGAAAATATTGTTCGTAATATACGGTTATTTCTTCTATCTTTTAAATACGCGGTGTGACGGAGATTTCATTTATGTTCGTAATATCCAATAATTGGCTATTCCGAGTTCGTTAGAATGGGCTGTTATATATATATATATATATATATATATATATATATATATATATATATATATAAGATTACGGTACATATATACAAGACTTTGTTTACCTTTGATTTTCTATTTGTTTCTAATCGGTACAATGGTCATCAGTAGCAAATTTATTTTTGTTTTACTGTTATTTCAGGATTACTGACTAACGCTTCTCTGTAAACAAAAATGCAACATAATCCTCCAAGATTTGACGTAAGGTAAGATTTGATAGAAGTAAAGTTTATATATTCCTAATATTTTACCATATTGCTCTTCTCATATATATATTAACTTTCTGAGAATCTACTAATATTTATCATTGACTTCTGCAACTCTCTATGCAAATATTAAATTTATTTTCACCACCTTCAGATGACTGGAAGCAAAAAAGTACAAGGATTTGCTTATATGTAAATTGTAAATGATATTTAGATATATTATTGCAATTTTCCTGTGCATACCAAATTGATTTACAAGGAGCTAATACAAAATGGTTGTTTTCTCCAGGGCAATATCTGACAACAGGCGAAAGTATCAGTTTAAATTCATATACACACATAAAATGGGTAAAAGAATAGAAATAAATGAATGCTTGAAGTGGCTGGAAGCAACAAAAGTACAAGGATTTGCTTTTATTTAAATTGAATGTTTGGATATATTATTGCAATTTCCTGTGCCAATTAAATTGATTTAAAAGGAGCTAATACAAAATTGCTGTTTTTTCCAGATTAATATCTGAGAGCCAGGCGAAAGTATCAAGATTGGAAGACGATGAAATAATTCTATCGACTCAGACATACGATGTAAGTGTAAAGCAGCTTAATTTTATCGCTATACGACTGTATTGTATTGAGTTAGTTTGTAAACCTGTAAAATATGGAGTAATTATAAAATAGTGTAAAATAGTGTTGTAAAATAGTGTAAAATAGTGTAATGCATCTTAGTATTAGTGTAAAGCTTGTACTATGATGTCTTTTGCTTCACTAAATTACGATATATTACTCAAAAGTTTCTAAAATACTAGTGACTCGAGAGGACTAGTACTAAGTAAAAATCACTATTAGATAATACATCCTATATCCTATATAAACATGTATATTAAGTTGCTTTGTACTAAGTGGACAAAGTGATTGTCGGTGAGCATTTTTCCATTCTTCTATGCTCTTTGCACTGTGACTTCGCGATAACTCATGTGAAAAATAAGGTTTTCTGTGTTAAGTTATGTTTAAAACTCGAAATGTAGCAGAAATAGCAAATCCAAAAGCAAGCCCTTGATGGCAATGATAAAAGTCAAACACATCCTTAGAATTGTTTAGACGCGTTAGTTTCGATACGAAAGAGCGTGGTTGAACATGATTGAAGATGATAACTGTTCAGGACGATCATCATTCAGCATGAGATAGATTATTATTATTAATATGTCAGATAACTCTATTAGTTGTTATATGTCAGATTACTGCAATTGACTTTGTCAGGGAATGCAGCAAATAAAATAAGAAAAGAAAATTAATTACAATACTAAAGAAAGAAATTTGCTGGAAACAATAACTAACTGGAGCATATACAACTCATATTGACAGTACGATAATTAAATGTTGATGGTACGAATTAATTCAGCAACTACATAGAATATTATTATTTGTCTGTTACAAAAAGGCCTATTATCATTTTCAAGCTCATTTATGTTACATATGTATAAAGTCTGTTCTTTTTTTTTTTTTTAATTAATTTATTTATTTATTTAAAGAAATGCTTGTAGAAGAGTTCTCAATTCTCCCTATGGCATTTTTCTACCGTTTAAGGAACGTTAAATAATTTTAAGTATACTTATAACTGCATTGTGTTTTAAATAGTTTTACTCAAGATATATCCAAATTTTCTTTTAGTCTTCTATTGCAATTATGTGTATTTGTTCTGATATTAAAATCATTTAGATTATCCTGAACATACCACAAACGTTTGGGAACAAATTAAGCAAGCACCGTCATTGTTTTAAATTTCTGTAATAGCATCCTTATATGTAATGTAATTAGGTATACCTTTGATATATCGCATGGCCTTTAGTTGCCACTGATAAACCTCTTTTACACCAGTAGAATTGCTTCATAACAATACTCCGTGTAGCAATTGGGAGTGAAAAAAAGCGTGGTAAACTACCAATATTTATTTAAGACAAACTGATATATTTAATCAGCGTAACATATATATTATGGTATGGTCAGGAAATTTCTTACATAATTATTGCATAGGTGTATTCCAGAATAGTTTTTCACCAGGGTGCACACCAAGCAATTTAATACTGTTATTGACAAAGAAGGAACAATAAAATATATCATAGTTTATGTTTGATCATGATTCAATATAAATTTATTTTGTTCTACGCACAAGTTTGCTTGATTTTATTTCTACATTATAGTGTTTAATTGCTTGCAGATTCTTCTTAACATTTATTAATGTGGTTTCATCTGCTTACAATACAGGAAAAAGAGAAAATTTGTCTTGCTTCTTCTATGGACATTTTTTTCAGTACCCTGATAAAACGTGAAAATAACAATAAATGAAATCTAAGTTTAACGTCTTATACTTATTCTCTGTTGTACGCTAATGGAGATGGCAATGAATAAAAGGAGATGAACGATAATGAAAGAAGTGGTAAAATGAAGAAAGTGGAAGGAATGGTACTAAAGAGAAACGGAGTTGTTCTAGCTCCCCTACCTTCGCGACTGAAGCTTGACAAATCACGCAACGGAATGGCACGGTCACGAGAGAGTGGTACAGATTGTATAGTCCTGCGTGGTTTGAAATATATACCATTTATTTATTTTATTTGAGTGTAAAGGGCTAGGCTGCGAGCATAATAAGAGTCTTATTTTGTTTTTAATTATTTATTTTTACGAAACTGGTTTTACACTGATAGTATCATGCTGTATTCAGGTTATTTTGATATATGAAACAATTATATACAATATTTAGATTTGGAATCCAACACTGTTAGTTAATTGTAGTTATCACTCTCTAAAGTTGTTGTGCTATATTTTCAGATTAGGAAACTTAGAGATGAGTTTGTTGATGAGTATGGACAAGGATATCATGTAGATAAGCTACAAAGTAATCAGAATAATTCTGAAGGCTCGGACTCGGATAATATGTCCATTGGGGATTCCTCTCCAAAAATTAATATCTCGAGGTACGAATTCATTATTAATTGGTTGAGAACAACAACCAAAAAAATACAATTTTTAGGTTATTTTAATTCAAGTACTATCTTCATTATAGGAATCTAGTTTTATGTTATTCTATTTCTTTTCTCTTTCCTTTTTTCTTTTCGTTCTTTGTTTTTTAATTCGTACAAATATAAGTTTGTTTAAAAGAGTAGTTAAATAAATCAGAGTTTTTCGCACTGTGCTGTTTGTAACAAGTTAGCATAACTCTAAAGGAAGAATCAAAGCTGTTTTCCAACGAAATGAAAGAACTTGAAAGAAATGAAATTTTTAAGTTTTACGTCCCACTATTATACCGGCTAGGCTGATGAGAGATGAATGGAATAATGCAATGAAGAAAGGGGGAGGAAACGGGAGAGCCCCGGAAAAACACACGCACACGTTGTTTCTCCACCACAAAGTTCACTTGGAGCGAGCTGGGATCGAACCAGGGACTCCAAGAACCAGAGGTGAACGCTCTACCACTGAGCCACCGTGGCCCCAAGAACTTGACAGTCATGAAAGCGGTGATTTTTAGGTATATACATTATGACCATAATATAAACTTGTGATTGCTGTTTTCTTCAATAAGATGTATGTGTTGGGTTGAAAGATTGGGAAGAAAATATGATTTTGACCTATCTATTACTACTACCTATCTATATTTTTATCTATTACTTGTTTTAGTTAAACTTTTATCATAACTCTGGCTTTTGCTAACAGATTGTCAACGATCATTAGGTTCAGGTACTTTATATCTCTCATCATAGCAACCATTGTTGCTAGAACTGTTGGTGAGTCATTTCATAACAACCTATATCCGAGTATTTCCATAGAATATATCACAGCTTCCATGTAAGATACAATTAACGTGTTCTTAATATATTTTGAACTTAATTACCTTCCTTAAAAAAAAATTACATATCCAAAAAAAAATGTATATTCTTCTAAAATCTTCCAAATAGTGTATACAAAACTCAATTTCCATATAAATATACAAAAGATAGTAGAAATCAAAACCAGACTATGACATTTCTAAAATATAAATCGAAAGCTAGTTTTTGCCCAAACCTACTTTACTTAACTTTCCAGTCTCAACAGTATGATTGTAGAATGTCCTTTAATCCCTTTTGTATTGTTCTGCAACTATATTTTCTGGGAATTAGTTGTTGTTATGAAATAAATGGAACAAAGCAAGCGTTGGCTATAAAAGCAAGTGAAGGAGGCCGAAAAAAAAAATACAGTACAAACTTTAATTCAGCTTTTACTATGTTATTTCTTTCTGTTCTTTCCTAATGCTTGTAATATTGCACTTCTAAATTAATTAATTTACTGAGAATCTTGAGGAGTATTTGTTCATTTTCTGAAATAAATAAATAAAGACTATGAGCGAGTGATTTTATAGGTGTGATCAGAGCTGTAAGATCTATTTTCTTAGAGCTAGCTAAGTTCAATTCAAATCCTGTTCCAGATACGCATTGAAGAAAATGGTAAAATCTCTTCATTGAAACTGAAATGTCTTCCAACAGAAACTGTTTCAGAAGTTACGCTTACGTAGTTTACGCATTCAGAAAGTGGTAGAATCTCGTAATTGAAATTGAAATGTCTTCCAATAGAAACTATTTCAGAAGTTAAACACATTGAAGAAAATGGCAAACTCTTCATTGAAATTGAAATGTTTTCCAACAGGAACTGTTTCCGAAGTTACACTCATGTAGTTACGCATAAAGAAAATGGCAAAATCTCTTCATTGCAACTGAAATGTCTTCCCACAGGAACTGTTTCAGAAGTTACGCTTACGTAGTTTACGCATTCAGAAAATGGTAGAGTCTCTTAATTGAAATTGAAATGTCTTCCAACAGAAACTATTTCAGAAGTTAAACTCTTGTAGTTACGCATTGAAGAAAATGGTAAAAATATTTTAATTGAAATCGAAATGTCTTCCAACAGAAACTGTTTCAGAAGTTAAACTCTTGTAGCTACATTGAAGAAAATGGCAAAATCTCTTCATTACAATCGAAATGTCTTTCAATAGAAACTGTTTTAGACGCTAAACTCTTGTAGTTACGCATTGAAGAAAATAATAAAATCTCTTCATTGAAATTAAAGAGCCTTTCAGCAGACTACTCGAGGTATTAAACAAATAACTTTTCCAAGATTGGATCATTTTTTCTCACTTTGTAGACAACACTTGTGGTAGTATTAAATATGGTTTTATTCTGTACTTTTGTACTCAACTCAACTGCTGTATTTATAATCTCAACTTAACACATATTTATGCCTGAAAAGTGTTTGCAATTAAACATTTATTTATTTACAGAAAAATTCATCTGAGTACGTCATGTTAATACTGCCAGTGTAATTATTTTAATATATATATATATATATATATATATATATATATATATATATATATATATATATATATATTGCTTGAAACTAGCTTTTAATAGTGCATAATTTCTATTTAATATGGTGCAAATATTAATTACATTCTATAATATATTTGCTTTATTATTTTAGATATAGTAATGACAGAATGGAGAAATTAGTACATGCTAGTGAGAATGCACAGAACTCTTCTGATGGTCGTTTTCGTTCCATATTGGAAATTCGTATCCTTTACTCTTCCATTTTATTGTCAATTTTTTTCTCGAGTGATAAATCAGAATATTAGCATTTGTATAGAACTTTAAAATAATATAGTATTTTTACGCGTAAGATAAATTTTTAGTTATTTAAACATATATGTAAACAATATTTCTTCTCCTTCTCGAAAGCACTTAATCTTATTAAGTTTGTTTTCAGGTAATTATCCTGAGTATGTGATGTTACAAAATACGTGTAAAATTAATATTATAGCTAAAATTAAGCGAAATGAAAGAAAAAAATATTTTTACAATGCAGGAGGTAAGGAAAGTAAGTGCCGTAATTTGCAATTAAAGGTAGAGCACACTTGAACACTAAAAATGCTACTTACTTCCCTAACAGCACAAGATGTGCTACTCATGTGCCATTTAAGTGTCCCAGCTACTTTTTAGATACCCGACACTTGTCACATATGGTAGTCATGTGATAAGTATGTACTTCAGCTACCTACAGTTTTAGATACTTGTTACAACTAACTGATTAACATACCTAGAGCATACTAGGCACATTTCTCAGGTACATGTTAGGCATTGCATAGAGGCGGACATAGACTGTGACTATCACTTGTCATCCATGTGATTTCTCTGTTAGAAGTATATAAGGCACATACTGGACACATTCCCATGTACCTGAGGGAACATGATAGGCATATGCCTGCTATGTAGTTATGCTGTTAGGGTTAGTATGTTCCAAAGTAGCAAAAATATACTTCATCATCGCATATATTGCAAAATCATGCGGATATCATCATCAATACAATAACACGTTAAATAAGATTTCCTTCGCTTTAAAGCAACAGAAGTCCATGTTCCAAACGAATTATTTATCATTTTTATAGATTTTAAAATATCCACTGAAAACTATATTCATCTCAATTTTAAAACGTAATAAGTTAGTATTTTTATATTTATAATTTACTGTTTGATTATTATTATTTCAACAAATATGTTTTGCTACATACGTATAGTTATGTGTGCAGTTAAAGTGTATTTAGAAACCTTAACTCTATGTGCAGCAGAGAAATTCCGAAGCGTCTTTTCTGGATATCCTTGCTTCAACTTAATTCAGTCACTAGTCTTGGATGATGTGTTGAAAACAGGCAAGTAGTCATATTTACGTAAATTTATTTTATGTTATCTATTAGCACATGTATATGTTCATTTACTTCCTAAAATGGACTCACCGTCATACATTGAAGAAACCCTATTAACTCTATCTTCACGCATCAAAAATATTTGCTACTCCTCGTGATAAACAAATTTCTCATTTACTCTACCAAAACACATAGACCATCAAGATTGACCATGTGATCTAATTTTTCGGGATTGCATCTTTAAAACCTCCCACACTAACCCTCTTTCCTTTAGACGAGAGACGAGAACACAAGAAACGTATGTTCATTTTGTTTACTGAGACTCGACTCGACTAAATTGCTTATAACTTTTTTCCGCACTGTTTCTGCCTTTGATTTCTTCCACCATCGAATGATGACAATGATAATTTCATCACCCAGACTTGACACATGAGCTTACCAAACAAGTTGTTTGTATTACTACTACTACTACTACTACTACTACTACTACTACTACCACCACCACCACAATTACTACTACTATTACTACTACTACTATTATTATTATTGCTACTATTACTACTACTATTATTACTACTAATACTACTACTACTACTACTACTACTACTATTTCTACTACTACTACTACTACTACTACTGCTACTTCTACTACTACTACTACTACTACTACTACTACTACTACTACTACTACTACTACTACTACTACTACTACTATCACCACCACACCACCATCAGGCCCATATTTAGGTATTCTACGCCTCTGAGTCTAAGAATATTTTGCGTTCCCCTCCCCTCATTCGTATTCAGTTATGTTTAAGCAAGAATAACACAAGAAAATTCATAACACGAAGCACAGTCCTAAGCAATACGGCCGTGTCCACTTATATTATTAAGCCACCAGAAACTGAGCAGAGCGTACAGAACTATATGTAGGAATTACTGTGGTAGGCCATAAGCAATAGCTTTAGCTACTTTTATCACCAGTAGCATCGAAACAAGAAAACTAGTCGCGCTGTGATATCAATATTACTTATATTATTGATATCCTTTAAATTTCTCTTCCTATGGGCAGCCCTGTTTTTTCTGCATACCATACTTTAATCTTGATTTTTTAAATTTGTCGGCTTGGACCTGGAGCGCTGTGACCCATGCGAAGGCCTGACTATTTCTCTTCCTCCTTTTATTATTATTATTATTATTATTATTATTATTATTATTATTATTATTATTATTATTATTATTATTATTATTATTATTATTATTATTATTATTATTATTATTATTTTTATTAGTACAGCTATTATTACTATTATTATTATTCCAGTACGTCTAAACTTTACATTACCTCACTTTTTCTTCTGCATATTTTTTTACTTTTATTTCACATTTTTATTAATTAAATAATTTTATTTCAATCTTTACCTATCCTATTTCATTTGTTGTTATCACTAGGGTTAGAAGTTTTAGGTGCGCACCTTTATCTTTTAGAGTAATAGATACCCAGTGTGACAAATGTTGCGTCAGTTGGGAATAGAGATAACTTTTGAGCACCGCTTTTTTCTTTTTTGGACTCCTTATCACTTTATTCCCGTAATCTGCCTCTAATTCCCCTTCTTCTTATTTCCGTGCAGCTTTTAAAATTTTATTCCATTTCTTGGTTATCATGGATTGAGTGTTCTTTCACGTGTGATTACTCTGGAATGATCAAGCAGTTTGTGCTTTATCCGGATCCAAACGACGGAGGTGCAGTATCCAAGGCGCACCTTCTTCAGCCACAGAAGATTTCTGATTTGCAGTAAACTCTTACGGCTACAATTATATGACAACTGTCATTAACAACGTCGAACAACATTTCTTAGAAAAGAACAGAGACTATCTATTTCTGTGAATTAATAGAACATGATTTTGCCAAAGAAAAAAATAAAGCTAGTCTTCCAGAAGCATCCAAATGTTAATAAATTTGCAACATCTACAGTTGCCATTAAGTTTACCACTGGTCTCTATAGAGTAGATAGAAGCTTTAGCATCTACAAAGACGTTTTATCCAAATACAAACGCGATTACATTTAACAACTTACAGATCCTTAATGTTGGTAAGTACAATAGCTTTCTGCCTTCCTTAAATATAAACACTATTCAGTAATATGGAGCGGCTCAGGAAAACATATTGATGTTCACACATTTTCTAACTTTTGAATAAATTGGAAAAGAAGATGCAACATTCCTATGCAATTCAATGCAATGACATATACCAAAAAAGCTTTCCCTGCCATTTGCAGCTACATTTACGAAATTAAACTACCTACATACTCTTGTGTGGTTTGATGCCAACCCAATCCACTTAAGAACTCAGTTTCACGGGAGGTGGCGCTTACCATTATGTTCGCCCGAGCGAATATATATGAGAGGAAGAGAGAGAGATACGTAGTTTATATTCAGTTTTCAATTAGATAAAAGTGCAGTTGTCAAAATAGTTTAGGGAAATATTTTTTTTGGCCTTTATTCGCCTTACTTTAGCACCTTTTTTCTTTTTTTAATGTGAAAAAACACTAAAATATCAACGTGGTTTTATTTCTTTATTCTAGCTCAGGCTTCATTACGCTTTCTTCGCTGGTCTAGTGACTATCGTATGTGCCTTTGGTGCACGTGATCGGGGTTCAATAGCTAGTGGGGAAGCAAAGAACTTCGAACATGTCATAATGGTTCAGATTTCTCCTTAAACTGTAGGTCCACGTCTCATAGAACTTCAGTGCTGAAAAAGAAACTCAACTTCAATAAACAAACAAACTTTCTCCATTACGTAACAGTACGGCATCCGTATCCAAAATTTTTCAGCAATGATTTTCTGAGGACCATACCTTCTTCTCTAGTGTTTTATTCTTCCTAGACACCTATAGTAATCAGAATTTGACCTAATCGTATTCATTCTTTCTTTATACATCTAAATATCAAACACATTTATTAGACACTCCTTTTTTCTTCTTTTCTTCTTTATTCTATGCCGTGAGAACAAGATAACAGTCTTGAAAACTTGAAAGTGTCTATGACTATCACATAGATACTTCCTTATTCTTATTTTATTCCGATTTATGTAAGTGGAAATAAAGAAATCACAAAACGGATTAACATTGGAAAAAGAAAACCCTCACGAAAAAATAATAAAAACATTAGCAACCACTAATCTTTCTTGTGTGCCCTGGGTTTTCTATTTTGATAATTATTTTCTTAGTATCAATAGTTGGGATAAAGATATAAATAGCTTCAGTCAAAAGTGTCAGTTTCAGTAATTTTAAATTGAATAGATATTTCAATTTTCCACTTATGCCTAAAGAGTACAAGTTGAAGTAGTTTGTCTATAGATGAATTTTGGCACCAAAAATGAATAGTGTGTGTAAACTGTTTAATATTGTTTTATTTATGTATAACTGTCATTTTCAAGTTTTGGGCAAGTGTAGGTAGGTGATCACTACCCATTAGAACAGTGATTTTCATATCAGTGTTGTCTTGAGAAATAATTAAGATGAACAACATGTTAAAATCTTCTAGAGACAACGTTCTTCAATTAGTGTCTGACATGAAGGTAACAAGATTGGTAGCTGAATTAATACCAGGAAAATATTCATTAGAATAGAAACTCCAGACCACTTAAGACGGAGTAGTAGATGTTAATCTAAACAAAAAAAAAGTCCCAGACTTTGTGTGTGCTAAAGTTTAATGACCAAATAAGGTACAATATAAGTACTTTCTCGCTAAATACTTCATCAAATAAAGAAAAGAAAGCTACCAGAATAATAGATGAGAATTGTCTAATTGTTTATCACATTTTAGTGCAGATTCGTGTGTGATAAATATAAAAGAGAACGTTCGAAATTTTCTAAATATTCAATAGATCATAAATCGAAGAAACAGAAGTTGTGTAAGAGAGAAGTTGGGTTTTAACACAGAGCAGGGGTAAAAATTAAAATTAAGAACCTTAATTTTAACAGAAAAAGGCATATTCTCAGTGAACCCAGTCTTTATTTATTTATTTATTTATTTATTTATTTATTTATTTATTTTTGAAGAAATAGTGAGGAAAAAGAATACGTAACCAGAAGATCAAGATGCAAGAATTGAAAAACAATAATAGTGATACAAAAATAACTGCGTAAACTATGTTTGTTAATAATGTAAAACAAAATGCATAGCTAAAACTGATAGTTGAATTCTTAATAAATTAATAAGTTGTTAAATTTGAAAGAAAACAGCATCTTGAGTAATATATTATAGTAAGTATTGAGAATCCATTGCATTAACGTACTTCTGAAAATGCTAGAAATAAAATTAACGGAACAATTGTTGTGAAAGTATAAATAAGTATGCAGCTAAATAATATTGTTTATCAAAATAAAAATACATTTCAGTTCTTCATACATTATTTAATTGTAGTTAAAGCTGTTTTCTTTTCCAGATAAGGCTGTCGTTGTGTCAGCGCCTACTGGATCTGGAAAGACAGTTGTGTTTGAGCTTGCGATTGTGCGTCTTCTTATGAATTTGGAAAAGCTAAAATACACTGGCGATTACAAAGTTGTTTATAGTAAGTATGAAGTGTACCCATGTATTTGTATTTTTGTCTAAAATAATTATCTTCAACTTTGTTACATTTAGGAAACAGAAATAGAAATATGTATGTAATATTCGTAATATTTTGACCAAAGTAAGGAGTCTGTAAAACACGATGTATTAACTATAACCTAAACATTCAATTTCTAAAACTGTTGTTAAATTAATCGAAAACTTTTGTTTATATCTGTTCCATATCTTAAAGAAATCCAATAAGAATATATCATGCCATTTCCCATTGTAATAATTCGCAGCTTTCTTTCTGACTTACAAATATGTGTCTTTCAATATTAATAAACTATGATTGACGTTCTCACAACAAAGAATCTGGATTATATAAACGGATATTATTTCAGTTGGTATGCATTGCGTTGACTACTAAATTAATAGGGCTGTAGGAAGCTGTAGGTCTCTTTACCTTGCTCGCTTATTTTTACTTGCTTATTTTTACTTGGAGTAATTATTGGTAAGTAATAAGTAATCACATTCAAAAATTAACAATTCTCTTTCAAAATCATGCATCTTAATTGAAAATGAATAGCCTGTTTCAGAAATAGTTTCCTAGATTTAAGACTGAGATAAAGTAAGTCCTTTAAAATTTTCATGTTTTCGTTTAAAATGATAAACAATCAGTTTGAAGTCTCAAGTAAATTTTTTTCTTTCTTTACGTTTGAAAGTCATCGTATAGTTCTTTTATTTTTAATTGTTACGTTACGTTATTTTCGTTCTTAATTATTTAAGATAAAATATATAATAATTAGACAGATTTTTTTAAAATTGATTTTCTACTTTTAATGTTTATAGTGGCACCAGTGAAAGCGCTATGTACCGAGAGATATAATGACTGGATGGAAAAATTCTCTGCTCTGGGTGTGAAATGTAAAGAAATTACGGGAGACTCAGAAGTATCAGACTATTTTGAAATGCAACACTTTCAGCTGGTCCTTACAACACCTGAGAAATGGGACTCGTTGACTAGGAAGTGGAAAGATAACAAGAGCTTGGTGGGAGTGGTCAAGTTATTCCTTATAGATGAGGTACGTTTCGTTGTATTGTTTATTAATAGATACTAACAGTAATGTAGATATTATCTTTGAACTTTGTGGTGGATCATACTATTTAACTATAAGATTATAGCACAAATTATATATATATATATATATATATATATATATATATTTTGTAGATTGTATGCTTCTTCATTTGCTGGAAACATCAAACTCAGTTTATTTACATTAACGTTGGTTTGCGTTTATCTTTAATAATTGGCGAAATTTTCAATAGAAACTCCCATCTTCCTTTGCTGTTTTTTAAAGCATAGACTGCATAGACATATATATATATATATATATATACCTCGCTATTATTAATAACAAAAGTTGCACTCTTAAATACGAGGGTGATTCAGAAAGTAATGTCTTCAAGGTGATACCTTTATTTGTGTTTGACAGATAGTACCGATACAGGTATCAGTGGAAAGCTTGCAATATCAGCTACAAATGGTGGTATCATTTTCCAACATAGTCCCCATTCGGATAACACACTTGCGCCTACGCGAAACAAGGTTTTTCATGTCATCGGTTAAGAATTGTAGTGGGTGCTGGCGACACCATTGCCGAACTGTTACAACTGATCGTTGGCCTTTAGGGTGATCCTTAAGTTTGGGGAAGAGCCAAAAGACACAGGGCGCAAGATCTGGACTAGGTAGGATGAGACAGAATGTCAACTCTCTGCCAGCAGATGGGACAACTTTGAATTTTTTTTGACGGAGGAGAGGAAGTGTGACGGTACTCCATCGACTCAGGCTTCGTTTCCGGGTCATAACGGTGTATCCACGACTAGTCGCCGGCGATGACTGTTCTTGGTCGCAAATCTTTCGCACTCAGAAATTCAATGACAGCCCGCTGTTTCAACCAGACGTCACCACTGGATGCCATAGATTGCTCCATTACTCTGGAACAAGAAGAGATAGGAAGGTAAAACAAGTGACATTCTATAGCTTAAACATCAGTGCATTAATGTTAAATGGTTCAGAACGTTTGCAATACTATTGGCCAAGTAGTGGGCTTGGAAGCATTACTTTCTGAATCACAACTTTATAAATATAAAAGTTTAACTTTTGTTATTGGTAATAGCGTGATGTTTGTGTATGTATATTTTTTTTAAGAATAAAAGCGTTTCTTTTTTTATACTGCTGTACTATTACAATTAATGCCATAAGATGTGAGATGAAGTTTGTAGTCTATACTTTAAGAAAACGCCGCTGAGGAAGATGGGATATTCATTGAAAATTTCTGCAATTATTAAATGGTGGACGTATTCCAAGGTTAGTCCTAGTTAATATTCGTAATCGTTCGTTAGTTTAGATTTTTAAATTTTTATTCCTTTTACCCTACTTCTCTTATTTTATTTTCATTGATATATATATATGTATTTTCGCAAAATTTTGTGTGTTCAAAGTAATTTCTTGTCAAGTATCGAAAGTAGTCAATATTTATTACATTGCTTTTCAAGATTTATTCACCTAATACATCAATATCTTTATAATTCCTAATCTTTGGACTGAGCACAGACTTCTGAGGTATATTGGATAGTAGAAGAACCGAGTATAATTTGCTTGCTATCTTCGTAGTTCACTGTATTTATGTTTCGTTTATATAGTGTTCTTCTGTACTTTCAACTGTTTTCATTTCGTGTTATTACTAGTATTAGTTTTTCTGCAAATTTGTGGAATGAGAAAGAGGAGTGCAAGAAGATTACAAGCGAAAGGAATAATGATGAAGAGTGTAACCGGGAACTAAAATGTTTAAGAACTCTTCAATTTACTACGAGTGACTTGCCAGTAATGATAGAATGTTCATATATGAACTAATATTAGATAGGGACACTAGGTGCATTTCGCTTAACAATTTGCAGTGATGTCAGCATTTGTCTGGCTTAACTCCAAGACCATAATAAGGAAGTTTTATGTTCAGTTTGTCTATAGAAAGTAAGAAGTCCTTACTTTCCAAAGCTCAAGAAGTTAAATTAGTTAGTGATGTAATAAGATGCATATTAATGATATTTTTTTTTTTTTTTTTTAACTCACTGAAGCATCTAAATGTTAAAACGGCGTGCCAATGCTACATTTAAATGACCTCTTGTCATCATGTGTAGTTTTTAGAAAGCGATTATGCTTCTAGTGGAACTACATATTTTTGTCAATATCCTTCAATTGTACAGAAAAAAATAATTTTTCTTTGAGTTAACGTATATATTGTTAAGTTATAATTACTCGTAATATAATTGAAATTTGGTATTTGGACTTATCATTTGAAATAATTAAACAGTGTTTCAGTTTTTTGAAGGGAAGACAAAGAGGTGAGGTAGTACACTAACCTGCTTATCTATATAAAGTATTAGAATTTTGTGTGACTTACGGTTCAGATAAATTCCATATTAAAGACGCAGAACGAAGAATGCAAAATATTGCCCATAATAATACGTGGGGCATTTTCTAGTAACGAATATAAATAGCACATATACATAGGAAAGAATCACGATGGAAACAAATAATAAAAAAATAATATGGACAGAGAGACATTTGATGAAAGATACAATAATTATATTTATCGACAAAGTGACAATGCTTACAAGTATTTTAATAGAAATAAATCAAAATAATCAAGACATACAAGTATTTCTTGAATAATAAAATATAATATATGAGGCAGCTTTCATGGTATGCATGATATGCCAAATATGATTTTTTTTCAGAATTCTACCTGATAATCTACAGACAAACGAAAGTCTCTATATTTATAATGTGCTTTGTATGTGTATTTTCAAACAAAATCATGTAGCAGTTTTCTATTTTTATAAGTATGTGTATCATGATTCCTTTGTTTTACTGATGGTGGCTGAAAAACGAAAATCACACGTAGTAAATACTTTAAACACAGGAAAAATTGAGTTATAATACCAAATATTTATTATTATTTTGTATACAGATAATCAATACCCATATGTATCATATTCTTTAAGCCACTAATGTAGTTCGTAAATTATGATAAATTCCTAGGTGCCGATCGATTTCTTTTTCCTTTTTTTAAATAGTACATGTATTACGTTTGCATGATAACATATTTTCATCTATAGGACTGTATTCAGTGTATTGGTTATTTGACTGAAATCTTCCGTATTGAGTTCCTGTTCTCCTTCTTGTTTTTTCTTCTATTTTTCACTTACTGACTACTGAAAATCTTGTCTTGGTTTCATTTACTTTGGTGCTTTGTGTTCGTTTGCTGAATCACGTAAGTATTCTATCGTTCCTTATATGTATAAATATGTTATGTAATAACTTTCTCAGCCGGTGTCCTAACCAGTTTTCCTTCCTCTTTTCAATTGCATTTAAAATCATTCAACTTCCTACCAAAATATCGTCATCATGTTTGCTCTTCTACACTGTCTCTTTATATATATAGTAAGTACTTAAAATTATATGCCCCTAGCCAACTCTCTCTATAAAAATTGTTGCGTGAGTACCTTAGGATTCTGAAACATGGCTTTTTGGATAGCACACATACTAATTCCTAAGTGAAATCTTGGCCCGACTATGGTAGGTCTCATAATTTTGGAACTATGGACCTTTAAATTTCATTTTTTCATCTTTTCGGCAGCCTGCAACTCCGAAAGAAGGATTTGTGCACCCAAGTTGGTCTATACTTTTTGTCTTATCTTGGTGTCAGGAATCACCTCCCAAACGTTGTCGGTGTTGTTTTGAAACACTATATTTATATATGATGGTTCAAAAGTGTGGAAACATCCACATAAATCCAAACCGTTCAGAATTGGGAAAAAAGAAAAAAGTGATAACAGATGAGAGAGAAATCTTTTGAGACATATGGCATTATCGGCCGCCATCTTGAAATGCTGGAAACATTTTTAAATGGGAATCCTATCGTCTGATACATCAAATACGACTGAAACTTTTCCAGGAATCCAATGGTGAATTATTTTTAGCTCTACGACCAACCGTTGCAAAAGTTTTAACCAATTTTCTGCACTTACTTGGAGATAACACTGCGGGCAATGTGTGGCCAACTGACCAATGTTACAGCAATTGTTCAATGTTCCATCCCTCCTGAGCAATCTTTAAATGCATCAGCTTCTGCCAGTCATCCATAACCCTGCCCAGCGTGTCTTCAGAAATGCTGGCACACGCGTCAATAATCGTGCGTTGAAGGTGGTTAATATCCCTGATCTTGGTAGCATACACAACGGATTTCACGTAGTCCCACAGAAAGAAATCCAAGGAGTGAGGTCTGGGGAACGTGGTGTTCATCCCACAGGTTCTCGCCGACCTTTTCATTTCTGTGGGAATTGCTCATCTAGGCATTCACTAGCACATAATCCGAAATGAGGTGATGCCCCGTCATGTTGATAGAACAAAGAGCAAGAGCCATCCTCTAATGTGACAGACGGCAGGATTTCTTTCTCAAGGATGTTACGGTAGGTAATTGCATATAAATTGCGCTCGATGAAGAGTGGGCACACCACATGGGTATCTCACATACCGCACCACACTATCACTTTGTCAGAGCCAAGAGCCCGAGAATCGTCGTACCAGTCTGGCTGGATTGTTGTCATACCAATGTCGGTGATTTTGCTTGTTCATCTCGCCCGACAAAAAAAAAAAAAAAAAAAAAAAAAAAAGTCTCGTCCGAGAATAGCACGTTATAAGTGAATGGAGGTTTCTGTGTGATTTGTTCCGCATCCCACTCACAGAATTCGACTCGGCGGTCTGGATCATCCTCGGTTAGATGTTGGAATAGCTGTATCTTATATGGGTACCACTTATGCATAGATACGATTCTCAGGATGAACGTACGGGATACACCACATTCCTGGGTTAGGCGACGGGTACTGCGGGTGGGACTTTTCGCGAATGATGCCAATACAGCAGTGGATGTCGCTTCGTCCGTCGCTGTGCGAGGCCTGCCTACTTTTGGTTTGTTTTACACCGACACGGTTTTCTTATATTTCGCTATTACTTTCTATACTACACTATGGGAAATGAGCTCCTGTTCTGGGTGACAAGCGTTAAAATTGTCTGCGATTTGTCTGCTGCTGCGCTCTCCTGTGATCCACACGATCTCCATCCACTTATTCCTTGTTGTTGCCATTCCGTAGAAAAGAAAATCGGATGAAACTTTACAACAGTTGGTCCTAGAGCTAAAAACATTTCACCACTGGATTCCTGGAAAAATTCTAGTCCTATTTGATGTATCACACGATAGGGTTCCCATTTTAAAAAGTTAATGCCGTTTCAAGATTGCGACCGATGGTGCCATGTGTCTCAAAAGATCCCCCCCCCGTCTGTTATCATCATTTTCCCCCTTTTTCCCAATTCTGGACGGTTTGAATTTTATTTGGATGTTTCCATACTTTGGACCACCCTGTATATACCGGTGTATATATATATATATATAGATAGATAGATAAATAGATATTGGGTGTTAACGAACTATACCGACAAACTGTAAGAGGTGATTCCTCACATCAAAATAAGAGGAAAAGTTCATATGGACCTATTGCAAAAAATGCATAGCTTCAGAGCTAGGGCTGTCGAAAATCGCGAAAACGTCAAATTGAGCTATCAAGACCTGATAAATAATGAAGGCAACACAAGAAGGGGTTACGAATAGATAAAGAAGTACGGGAACACATGTTCAAAGGCAACATGAAGAAAGAATATATGGAAATAAAGTATATGGTAGTTTCGAGAAAGAAGAAAACATTCTGACATTATCCCTGATTATGCTAGAATGTTTCCTTCGTTCTCGAAACCACTTCTTTACTTCCACTTATTCTTTCTTCATGTTGCCTTTGAGGTGTTTCCGTCTTTATCTCTAATTAAATGAATTCTGGTAAAAGAAATATGCTTACGAAAACTTGAGAAATCTTTGCTTGAAGAAGAGAATGAAATGAAACAAGATAACCTGGGATCACCGATTGTAAAATATATGTTTAAAGAAGCATTAGAAAAAATGTTAAAATAAGAAAATCTATGAGAACAAATCAAATACTAACTGAAATCATAAAAGCACTGAAAGAATAAAGTAGACAGTTTTAAGGTAATCAGTAAGATGATATAAGAGGTATGATACTTGAAACTTTTAGTAGAACTATTGTCATTTAACCCTTTATTGCACGAATTAATTTTGGTCGTGTGTTGAAATTATTTTTCTTTTCTCTTTCTTTATGCATTGCGTAGATAAATGTAAATAATATCCAATAACATGATTTGTTTATGTTTTTACTTCTGGAGTATCAAATTACAGGATAGATATCATGATTATATTACATTAGTGAAAACAGAGTTTAGTGTCAATATAAGCAGAAACGATGTGTTTCATGTGTTTTAGAAGATTGTGAAACAATGATATTTTTTAATGTTAAGAAAGCAAGAAAAGGTTTTGTGAAAATAATTACAAGTAACGAATTTGTACGTTTTATGCTTTCTATATGCTTTCTGATGCTCTCGGACACTCTCTGTCCGACTTATGCCACTAGACGAAAACTGTGTGGTAAAAAGCTTAATTCCATTGGTGTTACATGGCATCGGCGTGCGCTATTCGCTAATATACACATTTTAAGAATATCATTATTATTGTTATTGTTATTGATTCACTATGATGCCAATTGGCACCAAAATGCATTTTAGAGTTAATTACAAAGAGGAAAAGAATACAAAATCGAAGGTCGCAGAGTGCTAACACAATTCCGAGTGTACAGAAAAATTTATCAAAGATAGGAAGGAAAAATAGAAGAAAACCTCTCGGAACTACTTTGTGTATGGAACGGAAAAAGATATAGAAATTGATACTGAACTTCTGAGTGATAATTGACTGAACTTCTGAGTGATAATCACACAATTTCTTTGAGTCAACAGTCAAGTATTAATAACGGTCATTGATATCAAGGAAACTTTTGAATTAAATTATCATTTTAACGCATTGGACTCTCGCTTCAACAAATCATTTTGATTCAATTTAGATTTTACTTCTGTTAGGTACCATAAACATTCTTTAGTAGTAGGCATTTTGACATTCTCTTAATTATATTATGAAGCTTTTAATTCCCGGCGGGAGCTGATGTGATTCGGATTCCACGTTAATCAGTAGGTCCACGTTTCATATAGTCTCACTGCAGAAAGAGACGCTAAACTCAAAATCACATCACATTACCTGAAGCTTTTGGCATTTTCATTTGGTTCTTCCAAATTTTTCACTATTATTAGCGGCAGAAATAAATTCATTGTGGCATTCTTTCTTGGAGCAAAAGAATATCAAAATTCGTTACAAATCTAAACATATATGTCAAAACTGTAATTCAGGAAATAGATGGAGAATCCCTTTGTTTTCTTTCAGGTTCATCTGTTGAACGACGAGAAAAGAGGTCCAATCATGGAAGCTGTTGTAAGTCGAATGAAAACCGTACAAACAACATTGAAATATGAAATGAAATCCATTGCAACTCAAAACAATCTTGACAGTAATTGCATAGGAGGATTGACGTTGAGATTCTTAGCTGTGTCAGCTACTATTCCCAATGTTGAAGATGTGGCTGAATGGTTAGGAGGAAGAGAGTCTCCAGCAATATTTTACAAGTATGTAAATAATTTTATTTATTTCAAACTTAATTGAATTCGCTTTCGTTTCTACTTTATTCTTCAGAGTGAATTATTATACAGGGTTATTCAAAAAGAAAGAACAGATTTCAAACATTTATTTCTTCCAAATTACAAAAGATAGAAACATGATTCGAACGTTACTTGATTAAGAAAAGCTTACAATTTAAACAGCCCGGATATAAGTTCCAATCACGGCCGCATTGGCGCTGTTGTTTGTTGTTGTTTGTCTGTAGTGAAATTGCGGCGTCACCACAGGAGAAGTCTTTTTGTGTGCTGCAATTAACAAAACTTAAGTTCATTGTTGCAGTTCAGAGAGCATTTCGCCGTCAATTTAATAAACAACCTCCGCATCATAAGCAAATCGTCTACGACATCGAATTGTTGAAGCTGTGAATTCGATAACTAGAGACCAGCTGATTCGTACGTGGCAAGAAATGAGCCACCGTTTTGACATTTGTCGTGTAACACACCGTGCTCATATTGAATGCACACCATAATTACAATAAATTGTAAACTTTTCTTAATCAAGTAACGTTCGAATCATGTTTCTATCTTTTGTAGTTAGGAAGAAATAAATGTTTGAAATCTGTTCTTTCTTTTTGAATAACCCTGTATTTATGAAACGCTAAATGACGTAAAGAACATACCTTAATAATTAAATAGCTTACTAAAATTTAAGTGTTCGCTTAATCTCAGCGACTTACGTTCTTCTAACTTCATCAGAGCAATCAGGAAGATTATTCAGGGGTAGTACCATGTTTACCAAATTGCAAGGCATTTTTTTCTTCTCATTTTATTATTCCTTGGCTTCAATAAAAGTGCTCCTCAGCTTGGAATTGGTATCGTTAGCACGGCCGATAAGCTAGACGACATTCTTTACCCACATAATAGGAAAAAGTTCCGAAAAATATGGCCAGTACCCACTACATTAAGTTAACGCATCATGTAGACTCGACGTTCCTAAGTCAGTGGACTTTCTTCTAAGTGTAGTGAATTTGTAGAACATCGAGAGAAATCGATGGTTGTTCGTTTAAAAAGTATTCAGTCTCGAATGCTCTTGATGGCAAAGAAGGCAATGCTGTGTACAGACAGTGACAAAGAAGGAAGTAACGATGAATCTGAATCGTCTGGTTGTGATATTTTCATTTTTTAAAAAAAAATTCGTTTTTGATTTCTGGAAGTCGTTTGGCTTATAATCGAATATATATGGTAATAATAAATTTATATGTGAAATAAAAAGTTGTTTTCAACTAACCATGTGCCATCAAAACTCAAAGCTGCATGATCTTTATACGTACCTAACGTTTAAACTTAATTTAAACTTAACTTCTGTCCATTTTAAACTTAATTGTCGCCAAATCATGTGATGAGACTGTCGTTTCTTTAAAATGTTGTATATGGATTCATTGTGCAGGGTTGTTACAAATGATTAATCGGTTTCAAATCATTGTATTTTCCACAGTATTACGCATACAATAAAGAGTTCATACGTGAAGAGAAGCCAAACTTCTCCATGTTTGAATCACAAGGTAAACATTGTCCATATGAGACAGGTCCGAATTATAATGAGTTCAGATCATACGTTTTGTAGCATTTTGCTGTCCATGGCCATCAAAAGAGCGGCGTTGCGTTCTCTGAGCTGAACTTTTATATTGACTATAGGAATACATAAACACGGGTTCTTAGCGTACTTCCAAAGGAAGAAATCACATGGCGTTAGATCAGGAGACCTGGATGGCTATGCGAACTATACTAAGCTATTCTCATCACCACTCCCAATCTAGCAATGGGGAAGTTCTTACAGGGTGTCTACTGATACTGGAAATACTAAAAATACTTGAATTATACTGGAATTTAATTTTGATACTGGAAATGCTGGAAATATACTGGAATTTTGATCCACATACTGGACAAATCATGAAACTGGTAATTTGTCAACAACACTTTTTTTCTGGTAATTGTTTTAATAGTCTTAGAAACAATTTTGTATCCATTGAGATTGTAAATTTTTCCAAAGCAAGAGTTGTATACATTTTATAATTAGACATTTAAAACAGTAGGTGGAGTGGAGGGCTGTGAGGGGAGTTAGGAGGCCCTTTAAAAAATGTAAAAAGAATCAAGGTTAACTAAATTTATTAAAAATAAAATATTCTTTTGATGGTAAAACAGTTACAAACCTTGAAATCATCAAGAGTGTGATTATTCCTAAAGAACTTCTAAAAAATCATTGTGTAAGGTACTGGAATTTTGCTGATATATACTGAATTTAGTGAAAATATAGTGGAATTTTGAAAATGAAACTCAGTAGACTCTGTTCTTAATTTAGGCAGATATGAGCATCGATGTTTTGATAGGGAGAACTTGTTAGAAGTCGAAACTTCTAGAGTCAAAATTTAGTTGTGAAAACAAGTACAGCTGCAATATATCCAGATAACAGTACCTGTCGTAATTTCCTCAATGAAGAGAAACGGCTTATACAACCTTGTATGTAAAATCGCACAAAAAACATAAATAGTAATATCCACTAAATAACACACATTACGTGCACTTAGATTCATCCGTTGCATAATAGAATAAAATTAAATATGTCAATAAATTTGTTATCTATAAGTTTTGAGCCTATGTAATTTATTATTCAAGTCCGAAATATTTTACTATAGAATTCTGCAAAATTAATATTTACTAAAGGTAAGAGTACGCCTCATTTTGGATATGGGTGATGAGGTATGAAAGTAATGTTCTACACTTTCCTCGACACACAGAGAAGGTGATATGGTCAATACTACTGCTGTTAAAATTCGAATAATTATTCGGGTAACAAATAATTATTCCAATAATTGTACAAATATTATCAAGCACTTCTAGGTATTCGAATAATTTTAACAGTATTAGTCATATTTTCCATTGTACAAACTTTGCTTTAGTAGACTTAAATCCGATTTAAATTACCCGCTGTTTATTGTAAAAATTCTGAATGTGTAAAGTTTCGCCAATTATCCACTTTGGCTTCATCAGACACTATAAATACACTGGTAATGACAGATTATATCTAGAAGAGACAGCGAAAGATGGATATATATAAGCACATAAGAGGCACTGGACATTCAATTAATTGGAGTGAAGTGAAAATGCTGAGCCAAGAGGACGGAAGCTTAGTGAGAAAATGGAAAGAAGCAAGACTCATTGATTGTTGAAGGTGATAGGATCATGAACTGGAATTCAGGCCTGATGAACAGTGGAATAAATAAATTGTTGAGAAGCCTTAAAGATTGAAAGTGTTAGTTGTATAGATTAGTTTTGTAAATTTTAGTATTATTTATTTATTCTATTATTTATTTTATATTATTTATTTATTCTATACTGTTTATTTGGTATTCATATTCAAGAGTTATTTGTAAGGTTATTTTGTAAATTAGATACGCATGTATATGATGTCAGCAAAAGTGTGTGTGTGTGTGGAAGGGGGGGGAGAATTAGCGAATTTTGTTTCTATTTTATATTCTGTTTTTGTGATTGAAGCAAATTGCTTGAAGTAGCTGGTGGTAGCCAATCAGCATCAGGAATTGTTTCGCTATCTCTTCTATATATAATTTGTCATTACAATTCACCAGGAGTCATTCATAGTTAGAGCTTGTAAGAATTTCAATCAGCTGGTTTCATCAGATTTGGATCTTGACTTCTGTTATCCTATCTCTGTATATTTGCGTATACTCAAAAATAATATTTTGAAAAGACATTATGTATGGATTAATTAAATAATTAAGAAGTGTTATCTCTATGACTTATCTCTATGAGTTGAACCTATGCTGGAGACTTTTTTATTTTTTCATTTTTTTCATATTTTTTATTTTCTTTTAAATTTATACTATTAATATTTTAATTTGTTTTTATTATTTAACTTGTATTTTTCCTTGTTTACACGTATTTTTTTATTTCTTTCAGTATATAGATATATATGTATTTCACATGTAATTATGTGTGTATACATATGTTCCTCTGTAAATGGAGTTTGGCTCTGTAGAGGACTATTATAAATAAATAAATTACCTGTTTGTTTATAGTGTCTGATGAAGCCAAGTGGATAGTGGCGAAACTGTTACACGTTAATATTTTATTTTACAATAAACGTATTGTTTTGCTCAACGAGTGGTTTAAATCGGATTTAAGTATTAGTCAATGCCACACTTCGACCGCCTTCACTCTCCAAGGCTTCTCCGGGTACACATTTGATACAAGGTGGGTGAAACCCTAAACTGCATTTGCAGAGGATAGAAGGTAAAAAACGTTCCAAATGGAAACAAATTAATGAAAAAGTGCCTTATCGACTCTGCCAACACAAAACTACTATTTACAAATTAAAAAAAAATGCAGATGGTTTTTACGAGTGATGGATACAAAGATACGTAATAGAAGAATTATGCAGTAAATAAAAAAAATATTATATTGTATAATGAGAATGTTAGGACAATTGAAACAAACTATTCAAAATTATGGAAAGATAAGAAAACATACTCAGAAAAAAATAGGAATTCAGTTAAAGATAAGCACATATTGAATAAAATATGACAAAATAGTGAAAACTAAAATCTCGAAGATACGGGATGCGCACTAGAATTTGCTTGTCATTTTCCTCTTGGTCAGAAATGAACACAAGTTAATAAATATAATTGGTGTGAATTAACTTCATACTTTAAGATATATATTATACAACATTTGAAGCTTTTAACTGTAATGTTCTTTTTTTTTTTCGTTCGCCCACAAAGGAAAGTCTTTTTGGCACTGCTCTAAAGTGACGAATTTCACTGTGAAGAAGCTTCGTGCCGTAATAGAGATTTGTCTGTACATAATACAAAAGTTTACGATATTATTCATTAGTTGGAGAATGATTGGAAGGACAGTGATGATGTTGTTGTTGGACGGTTCACGAATACCAATATTTTAGAATAAGAGTTCACAAATTTATAGATGGACAAGAATCTACTGAAGATTTGCCACAGTCTGGAAGTTCAATTTGTGCCACCATCTTGGAGAACATTGTGTTATGGTCATAGTAATTGATCACTGAAGGGGAACTTTCGAGAATATTTCAACTCTTACAGGAATCTCTCACAGCATTATCAAATGAATTGTTAGACTATTTGCATTTGTCTAATGTCAGTTCATGTTGGGTTCCTCGATAATTGGATCAAGAGAAACAAGACTTTCGTATGATAATTGATAATCATTTGATAAAGAGTCCTATAGGCAATTTTTGAGTCTATCATCACAATGGATGAAACTTTATTCTCTTTGTAAACCAGAAATACAAGGATAATCCAAACTGTGGAAACACTTACTTTTATCTCCATCATAGAAATTTCGCTAGGTCTCTTTGAATGAGAAAGTTCTTTGTGCCATCTTTTGGGACACAAGAGAACTGATCCTGTATTAAAGGTATAAACGATTACTGAGCAGTATTTTGTTGAATTTTGGATAAATGATTACTTACTATAAAATGATTACTTATCGGCCTTGGTTAAACCTATCACAATTAAATTTTCTTATAATGCACCGTCTTATCAATCCGGAATTATATTAGATATATGACAAGATAAGCACATTGAGTAGCCTTCTTTCCTACCCTCCTTACCTGATCTTGCTGCCAGTAACATGATATTGATCCCAGTGGCCTCTACCTGTTTTCAAAAGTGAAGAATTCGCTGCGGAGCATCGGTTTTGTGTCCAAAGTACCGCCCCATGCTATTTTTCAATTTCTAAAACAATTTTTTTAAAAAGAACTTCCCAGACCTTTAATAGTTCTGTACAAAAATTACAGCAGTGTGTAGAATTAGGCGAACTTACGTTCAAAACTGACAGAAAGATAACACTCAAAATTAAATATATGAGAAACGCAGGACACACCTTATAGAATATTAATGATGGGTAAGCAAGATTTAAAATTAGCTCTTATTTTCTTCTAAAATACAAACATGATTAACATTCCTTGCAATTTACGTTTCGGTGAAAGTTTTTAGGTTCGATTATTTTTTCATCATTTGATACTAACATTTAAAAAAATATTTCCTAACTTATTGTCAATAATGCACTTTTAAATTAATATTCGAGAGTTTACATATTACCATTATAAAAAATATATTTGTTAGAATGAACATAAAATTTATATTTCAGAGTTGGTGATGAAGTGAGACCTGTTAAACTACAAAAATTTGTGTATGGATATCGATGTCCTGAAGGATGGTCCCCCTTTAGATTTGACTTGACCTTAAGCTACAAATTGAGAAATATTCTTTTCACTCATGCTGGTGGAAAACCAACATTGGTAATGTTTTTCTTCTTTTCTGTTTAAAAAAGAAATAATTTTCTCCTTTCATTAACGTAATTTTTTGTAATCAAAATTCATACATTATCAGCTGATTACTTTAGAATGGTATATTTATAATATAATATCTTCATTTATCTGAATAAACTTATGAACAGTAAATTATTAGAAGTTACTTTCCTCATGTAACTCCATATCCACTAAGAGTCAAACGTTCAATTGCAATATTTATTTGCATCAGTGTTATACCTTATCACTTCCATTTTACATTTAACTAACGTGCTATAATAATAATAAAAAAAAGAGATTTAAATACAATAACTTGAACTACCTCTTGTTTCTTCCTAGATATTTTGTAGCACAAGAAAAGGAGTTATTCAGACGTGTGCTACCCTTGTGAAAGATATAACATTCCATTTTCAACCTGATCAAAGGGAGAAAATTATAGCAGCCGCTAATATGATGAGGGATAGCAAACTCAGAGGTAGGTAGTATATTTAACAAATCTTAAACAAGCAAGTACTACTTTATTTATATGAAGTTCGTCATTGCGATTCCTTAAATAGTAGTACAATTCGGAATTTGTACAGAATTCTATATGTAAAAGTTTGAGAATATTGTAATATGAAAATCTTTTGTGTATTAGCTTAATAGTTACATTATTATGTAAACAACATAAGAAAAAAAGGAATGAAGTTGAACTAATTAACGAAATGGTGTAGCTTATGTGAAGCTTAAATATGGATCTGTACTACTTTATGATTCATTCTTAGATCAGCTGTGTTGATTTATATATTATTTTTAAAATGTAAAGTTAAGCTTTTTACGCAATAAACTATTCAAAGATCATAACAAAGTCATTGGAAGTATTCGATGAGCTAAGAATTGCCTAATTAGGATTTTAGAATACAGATTTCTGGGCTTTTGGCATCTGTGGCCATGTTAGACCGTCTCGTATGAGGACGTCTTTCGGCGATCACACTATCCGGGGTAAGGGAAGGGTGAAAGAATTAAGGAAGGAAGAAAGCTACCTGGGACCTATATGTTAGGTACTACCCCGGCATTTGCCTGGTGTAAATGAGGAAAATCTAGGAAAACCTCATGCAGGCTGGCTGACCTGAAAAAGCTTTTTACACTTTTTCGACCGAATGTCTTCACCGGGAATCGAACTCGGGACTGCTCGCACCGAAAGCGAGAGCGTTAGTGACTACGCTAGGCGGGGCCACTAATTGGCTAATTGGCTAATCAATAGTAATGTTGCTTCAACGCTGAGTAGCAGTAACTGCTATACTTTCGTAATATATAAAATCTGTTATACTTTTCTTGTCGTGTAAATGGAGATTGTTTTATGAGGAAGTTAATCATCAGTGGTTGACTTCAAGTTCTTAGTTCATCTGCTGCTAACCACTGAGGAGGTAAAGAAACGCTTTTTGCTATTTATTATGTAGCTGTCCCATAACTGTTGCCATGTCGAATAAATTAGCATATGTAGTCGAGAAGATAGCAATGGTAAAATTCACTGTACCGTTCCACATGGTATAAAGTTTTTTCTTTGCGTTTTATTATGAAATGGAATGTTATCTTTCAAATTCCGATTGATGCCACCTTGGCATCCTTGGGTAATTTTCAATTTTACGTCATACATGATGACACTGTTTCACACCTCTAATTTACGCAGTAAACGATGACAGATGAGTTAAAATCTCTCTAACATAGCAACCATACACATTAAAAAAAATAATTTTTGGCAGGATACATGCAATCAAAACTTTCTACAATTTGGAACATTTTGGTGACCATTCCTGATATGGGAACACTATAGGGACGTCACAATTTTGGAAAAATATTCATTCACTTTAATAATTCGCTATGAACAAAGTATTTAAACAAATTTGACCAAACTAAAGGAAATGGCAAAGGAAAAATATAAAATAAATATTTCTTACTCATGAAAGCACTACAGTAAAACTTGTATAAAGGTAAAAAGTCAGATAAGGGTGTTTATGTTACGCTAATATGTATAGGAATCATATATACCCGATGACATAAGTCACTGAAAGGTTCGTCTTTGCATCACCTCAAACTCAGTGACTTGCTACAAGTAACGCCTATGCACACCGCAGTCCAAAGAAACTGTGCCCACCCTTTGTGGCTATCACGAAAGGTCAATCTCTCGATATTATCAAAACTTCAAAGAATATTTCTCATACCTTAGAAATAAACATGCAGTGGTTGCGAAGTATTCTGACTGGTGACGATATATAATGGTCGAGGAACATGAACAGAATTGCCAGACAAACAAACTATACGTCAACTCCAGCACGCTTATTTGGGCCAATTATTAATTCTCCACCGTCCCATCCAGATACTGTTCTTAAAATGTTCTGTTATGTGGAAGAAGTTGTCAGAGAAAAATATCCCTATATACATATACAGCAGACATGCAAATATACAAAGTTATAACGAAAATCAAGTGGTCTGATATTGAGCTCTGGCATTATCTTGTTGCTAGACCAGAAATGTTGCGCACACTAATGTCATTCATTGGATCCATTGGATATCCTATAAGAGAAAGCGGTTTGGAGGATTTGCTACAGTTAGCATTTGGAGATGTGAGCAACATGCTTTCAAATAACTTGTTCGTTTTTATCAACTGTAACCAGAGGTGTTCCTCAAGGTTCTATTTTGGAGCCTATTCTCTTCCTGATATATATAAATGACTTGTTAGAATATATGTATCCAGCAAAATGTATTCTATATGCTGATGACATCAGTATGATTATATAAGGAAAATCAATAGAAGAAGTTAAGAGGAAATCTGACATTTTTACGGACAAATTAGTAAAATGGTTAACAGCGAATAGGTTAATTATAAATCATGATAAATCGATTCTCTTACATTTTCATTTTCCAGGAAAACCGCGTATATCAACTAAAATAAAAATATCTTCTAACTTACTCCAATATTCTTGCATGACAAAGCTTTTAGGTGTAATCATAAGTGATGATCTTTCATGGTCTGCTCATATCTCCACTTTAAACAAGAAACTAAGTAGCGTGTGTTTTGCCTTATACAAACTTCAAGGTACTGTGTCGAGAGAAGCACTTCTTAGCTTTTACTACGCCAAGTTTAATTCATCAATTAACTTCGGCATAATACATCAGTTAGGAATCTGCTGAAAATAGTTTAAGCACTTTCCGATCGCAAAAGAAAGCAATTAGAATAATTTTTGGATTACCCACAAAATCGACATGTAAAAAGGTTTTCATAGAAGCAAATGTTAATACTTCCCAGCTTATACATCTATAAATCTATTATTTTTACTGTGAAAAACAAACATCATTTTATCTTTAACAAAAATGTCCATAGCCATAATACAAGACAAGATGCATCAAAAATATGCTAATATAAGCAAAACCGTGTACATGAATTGTGTCAGATTGTATAATAAACTTCCTCTGTACTTGAAAAATATGACCAATATTTCCATTCTTGGTAAGACGTTATATAATCTACTCGCTAAAAAGTGCTATTACACCATTAAAGAATATTTAAATGACTCATTAAGTGAAGAGTTGGTAACAGATACGTACTTGTGAGTACATGCCTGGTGTGGTACAAACAGTTACCTAATTACGATGTAAATTGTCATGTTTTTATACTTAATATATCCTATTATGTGGTTTGTATTTAAGAAAGATGCATGATGTATACCTCTGGTATTTGACAATATTGTATGTTTTTTTTTTCTGACAACTGTAATGCTTACATGAGAATTTCTCGTGCTTTGTAAGCTAATGAAGCAGGCAAATAAATGAAATAAAATTATTAGAAGAATCGTAAATTTATACGAAATTCATAACTTTGATGGACCGTCTTTTCAATACATAGTCTTCCTAAAATATGTATAAAAAGGTACCATTAAAACCTATAATATACAGGATGTTTCAAAACAATACCGACAACGTTTGGGAGGTGATTTCTGATACCAAGATAAAACGAAAAGTATAGACCAATCTGGGTGCAAATGCTTTCTTTCGGAGTTATAGGCTGGCAAAAACATAAAAAAATGAACTTTTAAAGTTCATAGCTCCAATACTAGGGAACCTACCATAGACGGGTCAAGACTTTATTTAAGAACTAGTTTGTGCCCTTCCAAATATTCGTGTTTCAGAATCCCGTGGTAATTCCGCAACAATTTTTATAGAGGTAGTGAGTGAATATTTCAAATTACATGCCCTTAGCCAAACTCCCTCTATAAAAATTGTTGTGTGAGTACTACAGAATTCTGAAACATGCATTTTTGGATAGCACACATATTAGTTCCCAAGTGAAATTTTAATCCGACTATAGTAGGTCCCATAGTTTAAGGGGAAAAAAAGCATTTGTGCACCCAGATTGGTCCATACTTTTCGTCTTATCTTGGTGTCAGGAATCACCTCCCAAACGTGTTGGTGTTGTTTTGAAACACCATGTATAGTATAAACCACTCCATATATTTCCTAGTTAATTGGTTAACTAAATATATAGTACAAATATTGAGAAGTTTAAATATACTATTGATAATATAAACATTTTAAAAGCAGATCTTGGCTCCTTAGTGAACGTGGACAAATTAAAATTAGAATACATTCATGTAGTTGTTCAATTCGATCTCTCAAACATTAACTTTGGAATGCAGTCACCAATGGTTAAAATCTAATAAGTTTAATAATTCAAATATAAGTGAGATCATTCGAATTTGCAAACATGTTTACAAACCAATTATTTTATTTTTGAGGGCAAATTGTGTATGCAACTGAAGGAACTGGTTATAGAAATTCCTCTTTTTCCTTTACTAGCTAACATCGTAATCAACCATTTCGAGTTTAATCTTTTGAAAAAGAACAGTTCAAATTTATGAAATACTATAGATATGCTGAAAACTCAAAAGCTGCAGATACTTATAATTTTTTAAATGGAAACATCTGGTGTTCGAATTTTCTGTTTTGATATCCTCCATTAATTGTACTCTTCTTCGCCCCTTCCCTCTCTTCCCTGTCACCATATACTCTAGCATGTCCCTCATGATACAGTTCCTTTTTAGCCAATATTCCAAACAGTTTCCCTTCCTCTTCTTAATAATATCTAAAATTGTTCTTTTCTCTCCCACCATTTCTAATACCTTCTCATTCGGTTTCTGCTCGACCCAACCAATTTTCTCTGTTCTTTTCCACATCCACGTTTCGAAAGCTTCCAGTCGTTTTCCATCATTTATGCATAATGTCCATGTTTCTGATTCATAGAGTACAATACTGCACACGAAGCATTTTATAAATCTTTTTTCTCAACTCTTTATTCACGGTTCTACAAAATAGTATTTTCTTCTTCCTAGAGATTTCTTTCGCCATTCCTATCCTTGCTTTTATTTCATCTTTTCACTTCATATCATCACTAATAAATAATACCACCCAGGTATCGAAAACTAGACACCTGTTCTGTTTTCTCATCTTCTACTTCTACATTTGACACTGACGGCTTCGTTTCAATCACTATGGCTTTTGTCTTTCTAATATTCATTCTTGTCGTCGCGAATTCTGTCGAGGAATTTGAAGCTTAAAATATATAAAACGATAATCATACCTGTTGTTCTGTATGGTTGCGAAACATGGTCATTTACTCTGAGGGAAGAACATAGACTGAAAGTATTTGAGAACAGGATCCTGAGAAGAATATTCGGACCCAAGAGGAACGAGAATGGGGAATGGCGGAAGCTTCATAACGAGGAACTACATAGTTTATACGGTTTACCCAACATTGTTAGGGTCATCAAGTCTAGGAAGCTTAGGTGGGCAGGTCATGTAGCTAAAATGGAAGAAAGTAGAAACGCTTTCAAAGTCTTGACTGGTAGACCCATAGGAAAACGACCATTAGGCAGACCTAGGCGCAGATGGGAGGATAATATTAAGATGGATCTCGCAGAGATAGGAATACAAAGTAGAAACTGGATCCAATTAGCTAAGGATAGAAGTCAGTGGAGAGCTTTTGTGAACGCGGCACTGAACCTCCGGGTTCCATAGGCCATAGAGTTAGTTAGTTAGTTAATATTCATTTTCATCCTATATTCTTCACAGCCCTTTCTCAAGTTTTCTCACATATTGATTTTCTCTTCAGTTTCCGCAATAAACGCCATATCATCTACAAATCGTATACACCTAATTATTCTACCTCCTACTGAAATACCGTCTTCATTATGTAGGCTCTTTTTCACTATCTCTTCTAGATAGATATAAAATGAAGGAAGTCAAAATTATCCGCAAAACTACTTCACATATCGAAAGAAAATTTTGGGTTTTCTACATTAGAATCTGAAGGAAAGCAACCTAGACAAAGATTGAGATTTTTTTTTGTTAGTCAAAGCTTTGATTATGAAAAAGAAAATATAACTGACAATATTATTCAATATTAGAGTACGGTATTGCTCTCTGTTGGTTTTCAGTTGAGTGACACAGGAACAATAATTACCTATGTCTGTGATTCGGTATGGGACCTACCGTAGTCGGATCAAGACTTCACTTAGGAACAATCCCTATCCAAATATCCATTTTTCAGAATTCTGCGGTACTTCGCAACAATTTTTATAGAAATAGTTGATGAGTACTTCACATTATATGCCCGTAGCCAAACTCCCTCTATAAAAATTGTTGCATGAGTACCTTAGGATTCTGAAACATATATTTTTGGATAGGGCACATATTATTAGTTCCTAAGTGGTCTTGATCCGACTACGGTAGGTCAAATAGTTTTCTAATTATGGACCTTTAAGTTCATATTTTCGTGTTTTTGGTAGCCCGTAACTCCGAAAGGAAGTATTTGTGCACCCAGGTTGGTCTATACTTTTTGTCTTATCTTGGTATCAGGAATCACCTCCCAAACATTGTCGGTGTTGTTTTGAAACACCCTGTATATTATTTGTATGCACTTCGATGGAATCCTTAATTATTTGTTTGTTGAACAATAAAATATTATATATAGAACAAAGTAGTAATATAAGCTATAAATATAACGTAAATATCTTTCACCTTTTCTTTTTTAAAGGAAAGCGGATTTTGTATAAACACTTTAAATATTAATATAATAACAACATTTTTCTACTCGTTGTAGTATTTTACATTTCCTGTGTTGTTGTTCTTAACCTTTACCTAAGTATTTTTTTCTTTTGATTATAGAGAAGGTCTTTTGGTTTGTTAAATCTTTTTCTTCCTAAAGTAATATACTATTATTTATTAAGTTAAGGTGCTTCTATACCAACCTCTCATCATCTTTTTTCCAATATTTCTAAAAAAAATATAATATTATTGTTCTTGACAAGAAACAAAAACTAAAGAAAAATAGAAATAAAGAATCTTAGTGGATCATACGGATCATACGGATATTTATTAAGATTATTTTCACATTTTGAACATAGAAAATTATTATTTTTTGTATGTATACGATGAAGTTATTAGAGCTGTCCGTGAATTATCTTTGAGTTTACAGTACAACAAAGTTTTAATTCTTTTGTGTGTGTGTGTGCGTTTGTGTGTGTTTCAGCATTAAGAAAACAAATAATACTTACTACCATTATTAATAATACTTACCATTTATCATATATACCGGGTGTTCTAAAAATAGTGCCCACGGACAACATAAATCTATTATTCAAGTTAAAATGAAAATGCTGTATAATGATAAACCCTCTTGGGCCTCCTTCAGCCGTTATGAGGAATCAAAATTTCACTTCGTGGCAACGTCGTATATTGACTTGGAACGATTAGCATTGCTCCTCAAATCTGTCAAGCAGTTACACTGATTGTTACGCTAATAAGTGGTGCTAGCATCAACGTCTATCGACTTTAACTGCCATCTGGAAAAAATCTATGTAACTATTTGATGGATTGGTAGATCTTCTCTGAGGTTCTTTATCTGTGACGTTGCATAGAACAATTCGCATCTCCAGACGAGGACCCGAAAGGTATACAATTATATAAATTTTTCGCTTTATTTTGACTTGTAGAATAACGCTTTGTGGTCCGTGGTGTATATATATATATATATATATATATATATATATATATATATATATATATATATATATATGACTCGAAACATTCTACATATCACGAGTTAACTTGATTTTACATCGATATAATTGTTACCGGCAGTGGCATATTTCATTTTTAGGACCGTTGTTTGGTAATTTCTGCGTTATAGGTGACTTTGGAGCATGCCATTCTGAATACTTCATATCTAAATTCCATTAAAAAATATGATGGTTAAGTCGATAGTATTCTAAAAAGTATAACTGTAAAAAGAGCAACGAAAACATTTTTTCCGTAACTCTTTTATAATCCATACTGACAGTAACTATGTATTACTAGTTATTTTCTAATATGAATTTCAGTCATATTTCAGTGCTTATTCAGATTGGTTACATTATAGAATCTTTGAAACGAAGTACTTTTTTGTGACTTCAAATTTGTTTAAGATATTAATACCAAATATGTATGTTTTCTTTCCTGATCCAGAATATCTAATAGCGGGAGTAGGATATCATCATGCTGGTATGCATTCAGAAGATCGTCACAAAGTAGAAGACATATTTCGCAGTGGTTATCTTCCTGTTATAGTTGCTACAACGACTCTGGGTATGTTATACAGTATATATATATATATATATATATATATATATATATATATATATATCTTAAACTAATTATCTATAAGTGTTTGTTTAATTCTTCTTTGTAAGCATCAAAATTTAAATACTCAAGGAAGTGACCAAACATGTGGAGATTCAATATAATGTGACTCAATATGTAATATCAATTAAGATGTTAAGGGGTTAAACCGACTTGAATTACTTTGGTATTCAACTATCATTCAATATTACTGAAATTTTAAACATTTATTCACATTTTCTTCATCGGGGTTTGAGACAATAAACAGTTAACAGTGGTGATATTCTAAATGACACAAATTTCTTGAATAAGAATTTTTGTTTGATACATCTACACATAACGATTGATAGTGTGAGATGTGAGTACTAGTTGCTGTTGATGCTTTAAGAAAACGCCGCTGAGAAAAATCATTTCTCGGCAATTATTAAATGATACATGTATACCAAGTTAATATAGTGCAATTAATATATAGATAATCATTATTTATTTGGACACTCTGTACGAAGAAACGTTAATATAATCTAGCATAGCCTTATGCCTCGCAAATTTTGTAGAAAATTGAACACTACGAAACAAACATTTAAGATAACATTTTTGGATGTCTCTGTGGTAATGTTCATGTAGCAAGAAATTACTTTCATGTAAAATTGCTGAATAATTTGGACTGTTTTGTAAGTGTGCTCTTTTGGTAAACAATTATCTAGTTCTGTGATTTCTTTTAAAGAAAATGCTTAGTAATAATATGTTTCTTCAGTGAAAATATAAAGTTGTGAACAGTACTTTTTCATATTTTAATCTTGTTTTAGGATTGTTATAACTTATGTATAAATACCAGTACTATAAAAAATGTATGGAAAGTGTAGGGAGTTGATTCTTACATCAATTTGATGAAAATAGTTTGTCACAGTAAACTAGAGAGCTTACCCAGAATTAGGAAACGTTCAGATAAAGTTAAAGAGAAATATATTGCTTAAAGTAGACAATAAAGATCCTTGAAATAACTACAAAGATCAACAAACTAACTGTAATAATTCTATTAAGGGGATAGTACTTTGTTTTAAAATACAATTGCATTCGCATCAGAACGTGGGCGAGCTTCAGAAGGAAATGCTTTCTCTTAGGCTGAACGCTTTTGTAAGATGTATGTAAATTAAGGAGATATAATAATGTTTGTAAAAATTTACGGGTAACGTTTTTAACTTTTACAATTTCCATTTTTCGTGTATTAGTTTATAAAATGTTACAGTACTACTAATTTTAGCTGTTATTTAGTAATATTCATTCCAACAGGTTTTCTTTCTTTTTTTCTTTATCATGTATGAATGCAGCTATGGGAGTCAATTTACCAGCTCACCTAGTGGTAATAAAGTCAACACAACAATATATTGCTGGTGAGTACACGGAATACTCAGAAAGTCAATTACTTCAGATGATAGGTCGTGCAGGAAGACCTCAATATGATACAAGTGCAGTTGCGGTCATTATGACGAGGGAATCTTTAAAGGTCAGTAAATATTTATTTTTAACTTTTTTTACCTTCATGTATGTAGTATATATTACTAAATGACTCAGAGTTATTCCTAGAATTAGGGATGGTGGTATATTGGGGTGAAAATCAGAATAGTTTAGAAATTGAATTTAAATGATGAATATATTTCGTATGATAGGATCATCGAATCAAATTTGAATCATTTTGTGGAAAGCGAGGAACGAGAGGAGCAATATAACGTTTGTTGGGGTGGAGGAAGCGTTTCTTTGCCTAGAATTCAGATACCTTGGATCGTATTCAATAAAAGTTACAAGGGAAATTTAGGGGGACCGACTTCTATATTTCTTAACTATGATTTAACTTAGTTTATTTTGCTGTGACATGTACTAAAGTGAATAATATAACAGTAATTTTAGCCAATTATACCCAGGAATAGTAAATTTTAGTTTATTTATCTTTGTTCCTAGAAATTCTTCAAATTAAAGGGTTAAACATATGGGGCCTTATGCAGAGTCGTTTTGACGTATGATTAGCGTCATACTAAAGGCCTGATTACTGCAGGAAACATGTTAATCTAACTCTTTTATTATGGCACTAATCACGCGTCAAAATAACTCTGCATAAAGCCACAATCGAACCCCAATCCAACCCACCAGCCAATCACAAGTTTAGAAAACATGAACGTATTAATAATTATGTTAGAACTATTTCTGCAAAGTGACGCCAATGAGTATTGATCATAGTAAAGCAAAATAACAATAGATTCGTTTCGTTTCGTTACGGAATCCCATTAGACACCTTTTTCATGGGCTCAACCTTTTAAGTCCAGTAGCCTTCTTCCTAATCTTGTGATAAATATAACTGTAAATATGAAAGAAAACGGCTATATGGGTATATGAAATTCTTTGTACTCATTTCTATGTATTTTTTAATATAAGAATGAGTAATGTTTTTGATGCTACTCATAATCTGTTCATATTTTCAATTCAAATACAGTTCTTATGATTTTATGTTGGACCGAATTTGAATCAGTGAATGTTATCGTTCATTGATTTGTCAGATTTGCTTCTGTAGAACCAGTCCTTATAAAAATAACGAAAGAGTGGGACAATTTACGTGATAATTCTGATATTTGTAATTAATTTGAACGTAGAATGAATGAAAAAGTGATGTTTTCAACAAGAGGCATCCAAGTGTCAAAAAACAAATTTGTTCATTCCAAGGATATGTGCTATTCTCCTAATTTTTAGATTTGTATGTATCATGTTCTTCTTGAACATTAACCTTGCTCATTAACGTCAACGACAACAACGACAACAACAACAAGTCACTTGTTTATCCCTGCATAAAAGAAACCCTTTTGCAAAGAGTCACAAGAGAAAGAAGGAAGGAAACGCGTTTGTGAACTGGTTCTTTTATTTGTTTCGGTTCGCTTCCTTCACTCGACACTCTCACGTTATTGTGTCATTTGAAGGCTTGAGACTGTTCTTCCAAGTCATTCAAAGTGGGTGAAGGTCTTTGCACCACGAGTAAACTTCAGAATTAAATTCCTGCTGTGCGTATCTACATATTCTTTCCTTTTCCACAGAGAATTATCCTTCTTTTTGCAAATGTGGCATTATTAGTTTATTTATTACTAGCAGATTGCGCGTTCTTCGCACGGGGGAAATACGTATCATTTTGGACATAAAAGGAAATGCGGGCTGAATTTGGATTTAAATGTCATCGGAAGTACCACTGTTCATGTCAGTGACCTCGAAAACTATAGATTTGACACTAATATAGGTCGATCATTTTTATATATTTCTCCTCTTCCTCCCTCAAGTTGTGGGTCTGAATTTAGATTTGAACGACATCAGAAATGTCACTGTTCATCTCAGCGACCCCGATAACTGAAGATTCGGCACTAATATTAATCATTTTCGATCATTTTATGTATCTCCCCCTCTCACTCCCCTAAGTTGCGGGCCTCAGTTTGGATTTAAACAGCATCGGAAGTGTCACTGTTCATCTCAGCGATCCCGAAAACTATGGATTAGACACTAATATCGGTCATTTTCGATCAATTTTTAAGTATCTTCCCCTCTCCTCCCCTCCCCTAAGTTGCACCGTCAAAGTGAAATGATAAAACCAATCCCAGACCCCAAACCTCATCTATGTTGAAAATTTGATTGTGATCAGTCGGGTGGTTCAAGAGTTACTAAGTTTTATTTATTTTTAGATATGTCTCCTCCCTCTCCTCCCTCTCCCGTAAGTTCTACCATAAAAGTGAAATTATAAAAACCATCCCAGGCCGAACCTCATCAATGTTGAAAATTTGATCGAAATCTGTCGGGTGGTTCAATAGGTACGAAGTCACAAAACATAGTGACTTTCAATTTAATATATTAAATTAGCAACGTTCTAGATACGCCGGTCAGAGGCCGTTTTACATTAAAAACAGTAATAATGGAAAATGGTATGGAATTTTTGAAAGACAATCTCCCAGGACCTAAACAAAGTTACATGTTCATCTAAAGACTTGTTCCCAGTCACTAACTTGTAAGGATTAGACCAATGTTAATAATGTGAGTACCCAGGACACGGGAATGTCGGGTACAGGAACATATTGTACCCTAAATTCTGATGAAGGAGCACAAGGTTTAAACTCCGGACTTACCTTCCGGGAAGACTCGGATTGCTGTACACTATAAGTTAAAATCAAACTTAATTAACAACTCTAATTAGTACATTTAACACATTTATTTTTCTTAAATAATTAAATTGAAACAACAGAGTTTTTAAGTTGCAATTAAATATCACAATAGTTTTAAGTCGGCAAACGGTTGGCACAGTTTAACACCCAGTACCCCAGGTAGAGACATCTATTAGCGTGGCTATTAGCTGTTCAGAAATTAGTGTGATGCACAGACTGAGAAATTTGCTGTTTATTATGAATATATATATATATATATATATATATATATATATATATATATATATATATATGAATACAGGGTCGGATCCAGGATTTTCTGACGGGGGTGCACTAATAACTACCACTACATTTGAATTAAATTTGATTTTGTCTAAATGTCTTGAGGCATCTGTGATGTGAATGGGGAACACTGTTTTACTTGGTGAATCCTTTTCCTCCAACCTTCAGGAAATCGCCTTAAACTACTACTTTTGCAAAACTCCGCTTTCTTTTATGCCCCAAACGGAAACATGATGCAGAAAGTTTCGGAAAGCATTGCTATTTTCACGACTAGCTTGTCATTTTATGTAATGTGTATTTACAACGAAGGGGGGAGGGAGATGCACGTGCACAAGCGAGCAAGCGAGAAACAAACTTAGCGGCAATATGTCTCATTTGCAAAACCTCACGCTGGTACGAGCTCCAACTCACTCCTACCTGTTTTGAAATATCATCGATCATGAAACGACGATCCTCGCTGATTTTGGGGCAGATTTGTTCGATGTTTTCGTCGTTTCGAAATGATGAAGAGCACCCAGAACGAGCATACTTAAAGCGCCCAAACCACTCAAAAATTGTGTGCGGTTCATAGTATCCTTCTTGAAAGCCTGTTGAAGCATTTGGTAAGTTTTCGTTTCCGATTTTCCAAGTAGGAAGCAAATACATTCCTTGTTCCTTTGAATCTGCCATAACGATTTCGCAGGCGGCAAACGAGAACAGTTGAGAAAAATAATAATACGATCAAACGTTAACCTCCTACGCAGATGCCGCTTGGCCAACTGATCTGGGAAGGTCTCTACTAGACCCACCTAGCAGAACTCTCTACTACGCCTAGGAGCGGCAGCGCTCTTTCAATCCGGTTTCTTTTGGGTCCCCCCTTGTATATATATATATATATATATATATATATATATAAGCATTACTTATTTAATATAAAGGATCCTTAGAACGCTTTCAAATTCGGTATGATAAATACATTCTCTTTGTCTATTAGTTACATGTTTCATTATTTCGCTACATAATAAAGCTTTGTTGAAATCTTTAAGTTTTACGTCCCACGATTATGCCAGTTAGACCAAAGGAGACGATGATGATGAGAAATGAAGGAAATAGTGGAAAGAGGGAAGTGCTAGGAAACAGGAGAACCCAGAGATAATCCCCCCTCACACACGGTGTTTGTCCACCCCAAAATACATTTGGCCAAGCTGGGATCGAACCAGAGGTAAACGCTTTTCTACTGAGCTACTGCGGGCCCCATAAGCTTTGGTTTAGTGGTAGTTTATATTGTATGTAAAACATCTGTATAATCTGTTATCTTGTAGTGCGTTCATCGAGTCATATAAATGTTAATCAGGAATGGGGTACATGTAAAAATTAAGAGCTGGCGGGTTATCTGTAGAAACTGACAAAAAAACAGGGAAAATTTTCAGTTAGAAATCGAATGCAGACCTTTTAAAAGTAATGATGTAGTTTATTAACATTAAGTGAAAAAAAGTACTTTTGGAGAAATATAATTTGAGGAATAGCTTCCTGGATTCATGTTTAGTGTGTAAACATAACTTATCCTCTTGGTTACTGGTCATTCTAATCTAATCCTATTATTTAAAACAGAGATTTCCAATCATTTTTGACTAGCGGCACACTTTATAGAACGCTCACAACATAGCGACACACTTATTATATTCTTTTTACTATAAATATAGATTATATTACTCTTAAGACTATAAATTATAATATCAATTATAATAGTATATACTATGAAAGTTTCTACATAGTATCATTTAAGTATTGGCAAAGGAAATTGAGCATTACCCCTATCTCTAAGTTCACTTACACGTTTTTAAATTTTAGTGAATAACGTAAAGACAATGGAGAATGTAAAAAAATGTAAATGCTATTATATGAACTAATAAGTGTTGAGCCAGATAGTATCTACAAAACGCTATTATATAAACTAATAAGTGTTGAGCCAGATAGTATCTACAAAACGCTATTATATGAATTAATAAGTGTTGAGCCAGATAGTATCTACAAAACGCTATTATATGAACTAATAACTGTTGAGTCAAATAATATCTACAAAACGCTATTATATGAACTAATAACTATTGAGCCAAATTGTATCTACAAAATGCTATTATATGAACTAATAAGTGTTGAGCCAGATAGTATCTACAAAACGCTATAATATAAACTAATAAAAGTTGAGCCAGATAGTATTTGCAAACGCTATTATATGAACTAATAAGTGTTGAGCCAGATAGTATCTGAAAAACGCTATTACATGAACTAATAAATATTGAGCCAGATAGAATCTACAAACTTCTGTTATATGAACCAATAACTGTTGAGTCAAATAGTATCTACAAAACGCTATTATATGAACTAATAACTGTTGAGCCAGATAATATCTACAAAACACTATCATATGAACTAATAATAATAATTTTCAAGACCTTTCATATAAGTCTAAATTTGAATATCCAACAATTATGACGTCATAAACTTCGCACCAAAATTTCGGTCTATAAGAAAAAGATTTGGAACAAGTTATTAGTTTAATAGCGTTTTGTAGATAGTATGTAGCTTACTTGTTCTTTAAGTTATTTTCTAAAATTCAGAGAAAAAGAAGTGGAAGGGTGGGTGAGGCAGAGCTTTGCAAAAATCTTAATACTGCCGTTGATTAGTGCAATGTGTCTCAAAATTGATTTTAAGCAGTTATTAAAGGTTTCGTGCTAAAGAAAATATAAATGTATCGTATAAAGTCCAACTTTATGAGCCATCTGAATAACATATTTTTTCTTTAAATTCTAAAATTCCGTGACACATTTCATGGAGCTACGCGACACATTAGTTGAGAAAGTGTGGCCTAAAAGGCGTGGTTTCCTGTTACAATTTCTCATTTTTTTGTGCTCCTTAAATTAGCATCATTCGTGTTCTAGGTGATTATTTTATATTTTCTTCGAGTTCCAATCTTATTCTCTACAATAACGAAACACATACGGAAAAAGTTACTAAATAAACACCGAAATTAGTCTATTTATTTTTAAATAATTATCAAAAGAACTAGAGTTAAGACGGATGTGTACTTCTGGTGGTCACTGTACCATTGTGGCATACGGCTAGTGAGAAGTCAGGATGATTAGCTGTGGAATTGGTATCCGAGACTTCGAAATTGAGAATATTAACCATTTACTCTTTTGTAGATTTCTATAGGATGATCTAATCGTAGCTTTATGATGATTTTATCAAACCTAGCTGAAATAATGAAAGAACAAGAAAAGCTTCGTTTTTGTTTGGAATCCCAGGCAATGGATGTGTCTAACAGTTTTTTTTTTTTCAGAAACTAAGAAATTAAATACTATTGGTATTTCATGTTTGCTGTAAAATTTGTGTTTTAAAATAAATTCAGTACTAGACAGTTTCTTGCAGAATAATAATTCGTCGAATAAAACGCCTCTTATTAGACGTAAGGAAGTCTGTTGGTACAGATTGTCAGAGGAAATATTCTATGGTCAGAGCCTTCTTTCCTCTAGACCTTAAGTTGACTCAAGATAACATGTTTTTAAAGTTCTTAATTTTTAAAGACAAGTTCCTGACGAACACTTTTTTGGCCATGACATAGGTACAATCTTGTCATTACAAGCTCTTCGCTCTCTAAGAATGTTTTTCTACGTAACCTTTGATTGGATAAATAGAAATTATTTTTTTTATATCATATAGACGAATGCATTATTTATAACATGTAAAAAATCATTCAAACCTCTTTAGATAATTGAAAAGTTACATCGAAAAAAATATTGTGCACAACAGACAATTTTAATGACGTAATGGTAGAAACGTTGTTAGAAATACAAATATTCTGATGACATTTGTCGATAAAACCTTTTATGTTAAATATATTAGGTAAATTTATTAAACGATTATATCCCAAATGCAAAAACAGAAAAAAACTACTCAATTGTGAGCCCGACATAATTTGTCGATGATGTTCTCTAGCAAACATATCTCAGCAGTAAAAATTTTTTTTTCATGGAACTCAAGAATTGTCCCATTTTTCATAGAAAAATGGAACTCAAGATGAACTCTTTTCCATCTTTCTATTTCTAAAGTACTTTCTTAAAAATATTTTAAAATAGACGCAAATCATTTGAAAAATACTTTGGTAGTACTAATATAATTTTTCCAACTTCGATAATTAGTTTCAACGCAGTTTTGGTATTTAAAAAATACAGACTGGTGCCATTTTTAAAGTACCATAATAAATAAATATATTTTAGTATATATTAATTATAAAATGCTTTATGCCTATATCGGGTCAGATATGGGAAATTGGTAATTAGTTAGAGCCATTTCTTCATTGAATATATATTTCTTGAAAATATATAATATGTAATATATTTATTTATTATTTATTATATACCTTATATATAATTATGTGTAACAATTAGTTACCATAGATTGCACAAAAATATAAATTTGCTAATCCATTTTTCTTCTACAAATGTAACTTTTGTTTGTACTTTCTTTTAATATTTAATTATTTTCAGTATTTCTACGAGTATTTCATAATTCCCAAATTAAAAATGTGTTAAGTCTCGTATTTAAAAATGTAATATAACTAATTCTGGCGCGATTTTATATCAGAAAGATCATTTACGACTGTTTGTGACCCGTATTTGAGATCAAAACTTAAATAGTTCTACTAATATGACTATTACTAATATTACTAACGCTACTAATCAACTAAGTGAACGCTTCAGAAATCCGAAGATTCATGGCTACACGAACGAAAGCTCGTCACCAAATCTTATCTGTATCCTGTACCAAACTAATAACTCTTTTTATAATAATAATAATAATAATAATAATAATAATAATAATAATAATAATAATAATAATAATAATAATAATAATAATAATAATAATAATAATAATATAATTTGAATTATAAAATTTCAATAATGAGTCATTTTATTTCCTTTAAATGATTTAAGATAACCTGTGTTCTACATATATTGATGCAGTCTAACTGTAATTTTTAGTAAATTATTCAGGGGATATAGTGTTGGAAGAGCGCTCACCTCTAGTGTGAGGGATCTCTGGTTCGATTGCTGGCTACGCGATTTTGTGGTGGACGGCATCGTGAACGTGGGTTTTATGGGGTACTCGTTTCCTCCCACATTCGTATTCCACCAATAATTACATAAGCATTCACTTTCTTTAATCATTTCTCTCCCTTAGTCTAAAGGGCATAATTGTGGGGCATAAAACTAGAAATTTCATTTCATTCTTTAAGTAGGTTAGCCTGAAGTATGTTTTTTTTTTTTATTAGCTGTCTTTATCAAAATAAAGGAGCAATTAGATATTCCAGATTTCATGAGAGAAATTAGTAGATACGTTATTTATAATGTAGAACGAGGTAAAACGTGAAATTTTATTTTTATGTTGGTTATAATTTCCTTTGGGTATTTTTATATATTATTTGTAATTTCCCTGGATATTTTCTTTAAGGTATCCTTGACTGGTGACATGTTTGATAAATATTAAGTTTCTTTGTTTTTTGCGTTAAATTGTTAACTAAAATACCGGATAGTGAAATATCAAACGAGCACGTGAGAATAGTTAAGGTAATTAAGATTATATTACGTCTAATTATACAACATTCCAAGTTAAAAGATGATGCGATTAGTGTTATGAAATATAATTGTTTAAAGCTCTTTTGTGCTTCTAATAAAATGTATGTAAGGAATGGGAGGAGGGGAGTATGGACGTACTACATAATTTTCTGCCTCAATTATTTCTTTTTTGAGTTTAATTTAGCTGTTTTTTTCTTTGTCTTCTTATGAAACTTTGCTCATAAATATTTAAGTGTCTACATTTTAGTCTCTTCGTTTTAGTTTTTGAAAATGGATGGAATGGACGAAAGTTCTACAAATGCTCTATTACTATCAACATATTTAAATTTTAGATTAAGCAACATTGTTTCTATTTATGTTCAGTACTTATGCAGAAACACTGATAAGAATTTTAGGAATGATAAAAAAATGGATCAAAAGATTGCGATCTTGGCCAATAATTAGTTTTAGGATCAGGGGACACAAAATTTTTGAATGACCCCTAAATCGAGTTTTCATATTTTCTACGGAATAAGCACATCATACCGGTACTGAGTTAAGTGATAGTTTGGGTTTGGTTACACTATATGTATATAGTTTTCCAGATATAAGGCGTACAAGAAAATTTTTGATTGAAATATATTGGATATTTTGATCCAAAACAAAACAAAACAAAAAAAAAATGATTTTAATATACATTATAAAAGTACTTTTCGAAAGAGATTGTTTTCTGAATATAATTATAGAGCCGGGACCAGTGGAATTTAACTTTCTTAGAGGCGAGATGTTCTACGTAACATCAAAGTGACGTTGTACCATGATATGTGCATTCTTCTACAGCACCTAATTCAAGATTCGTTCTGATTCAGAGCCCACATAAAGAGCAGATATCGTCCATCATAACCGTAGTGTTCCATATGGACATAAAATTAAAAAATCAATATATATTCTGAGGTTTACTGTGCCTAGAAAAATACTTAATGCATGTAATGAAGATATAAATTCATATCTCGATTCGGTTGTTACCGTGGGACGTAAAACTCAAAAATTTCTTTTCATTTTTTTCGATTCGGTTGTTTGTGTTATATTCCTTTAATGTCTATATTATAAAATGTGATCAATAAAATGTTTCCCTTATCAGAATATAAACACAAGTCTAACGACATCTTTACATCTTGAGCTAGCTATGAAAAAGCAATGTAGTGAATATACATAGTTGCGTTGCGAAATAAATTTATTTTCTATAGTTTGCGTACTGATGATGAATATTTAATTGATGATAACGAAAATTGGAGAATTCCTTGTACATTTTTTTTGAGAACAACCATAATTAAGATTGCGTAAAGTATTACTTTTTTTTTTAAAAAAAAATAATACAATATATGAGATTTCGCGTTGTCTAATTTATTGTATTTATTTAATATCGAAGCTCAAGATACAACCGAAAGGTAGTTTTATACTGAAAGGAATATTAAGAAAGAACTCGATCAGATCTTATACGTATAATTAAGATAATAAGATAATATTTTAGTATTTGCCTGATGGGGCTGAAGAATAACTGGGAAATCCCTAGTCAGGGTAGCCGCACTCTGGATTCAAATTCAAGATCTCCTGATTGCCAAGTACAAACGGTAGTTACTCATCTATACTCAGTATTTGACTTATTGAGAACTATGATCATAGAATACAATTTTTTACGAGTTTAGTTGGCTATAACTCCAAACCGAAGCAATTTTTAGTGCATATCCAATCAAACTTTTTTCATTATGTTATGTACAGTGAATATATTTCTGTGACTGTGCTAATAAATTTGAGTGATAACACATGTTAATACACGTAGTTCATTAAATGAAATAAAAGTTCCAGTAAACATTGTCATGGAGAAATGAAGCTTGGAGCTGAATAGTTTTTGAACACTAGTAACCGTAGAGCATAGACTCGTAATGATCTAACCAAAATACCCATTTAAATATCGTGCAATGACGGCTGAAGTGATTTTCTCAGTTAGCGTATTATATATTTGCAAGTTTTGTGACGCGATGATGGGTGTAAATGAACAAATATAAGTCGAGTGACCACTAAGAGGCAATAATGTCTTTGTAGAAAGTTTTGTTTCAAGTATTAATATTTTAAAGATGACGAGGAATTAACATTAAAACTATGCATGATTGTAAGTTTAACTCCAAGAATAATGGAGGACACAGTGGTTGAGTGATAAAACGCACAACTCTGGTGACAGGGATCGCTGGTTCGATTCCCAGCCACGCGAGTTTGAGGTGGACACTATTGTGTCCGAGATTGTCTCGTTTCTTCCTCCCACATTTTAATACCACTAATTATTTCATTAATTCATCCATCCTCTTTAGTTTAAATGACATTATCGTTTGACGTTAAACTTTTAGAAAAATACTCTCCAGATTGTTTGATGACGTCCTTTTTGTTGTGCTGCAAACTATGTGCAACAAGATGGTGTTCAGCACGATTTTCGGCTAATGCTCGAGAAATTTTCTATTGCAAGATCCCTATCTTAATCAAAAGTGGATAAGAAGCGGAGGCGCAGTTTCCTGATCAGAGTGCTTTTCAAATCTGACCCTATTCGATTTTTCTTTTGAGATTATGTGTTGAAAGTGTTACTTTAAAACATTCTATATTGAGAGCAAATATTCTTACTGTCTCTAATAGTCCATAAACCCAGGTAAATTAGAACTTCCGCAACAGAATTTGATGCAAACGCTATGTCTATATCGAGGCCAGATGTCCTCATATTGTATATCTATTTAAATAGTGTAATAGCACTATTCTTGAAACATTGACATTAACACCATAGCCCTATGAGTTGAGTTGATTTTGAGTTTAACGTCCTTTTCAGTAGCGAAACTATATGAGACGGGACCTATAGACAGATATAGTGATGTCGTTATTTCCTCTCCGTTACCATGGTGATCGCCATGTTTTTTTCTATACAAACGCGTGAAGCGAACGGTGTATTTTGAAGTCTAGTACAAACAAGGACAACGGCTGTAAATTTATTTACAATTATAAAATATTTTAACGACTAATAAAGCTGGTGAGAAAGGGTACAGATTTAGAAAATGGAAATGCGTTTAGGAAATTACGAATAAAATCAAGGAAATTCATATAAAGAAAGACTAATATCTAACTAACTAACTAACTAACTCTATGGCCTATGGAACCCGGAGGTTCAATGCCGCGTTCACAAAACCTCTCCACTAACTTCTATCCTTAGCTAACTGCATCCAGTTTATACTTTGTATTAGTGGAAAGACTAATATCTAAAGAACTTATTTCTAAAAGCGTCACATCTCTAAGTGGTAAGGTAGAAATCAAATAATTAACATAAACGTCATTATCATGTAATTTGCCTTAAGAAACAATTATACACAATATAAACTCCGTAACGTGCAGATTGACAAACTGTCGGCACAAGGAAAAAGTGTAAAAATATACGATTTTTTTAAAAAAGAAAAAGTATCTTTAAGAACAATGTTCATTCTATTGGGACATTTACTTTTCTTATATCCAGTCTTCATCATGGAAGCGCACAATATTAGTGCCTAAAAAAAAGAAGAAGAAGAAGAAACCTTTGGAAATTTTCAATCCGGACCATCAGTGGATCGTAGGTCAGATCTTTCCTTATATTCTCTATCAACCTTTTTTTTTTTTATAAATAGAAACAGTATAATAAGAAAACATCCAATTATGAATGGTTCAGCACATATTCTTAACAACTGTTAAACATTAATCCTATACACGTATGCAATGTTATGAAACTTATATTAATGAATCAAAAATTTTCCAGAATTATTTGTTAATATCTGATTATGAACAAGATGAGTACATTTGTTTTCTCTTTCTTTTTCTATATCTCTTTCTTTAGTTTCATACATAAATATTTCATTTAGTCTAATGTTCGCAATTCAGAAATATTTCATCACTATTTTCGTTTTGAATTTAGGTAATTTATTTATTTAAGCTACTTATTGTTTAGAAAATAAAATGGCGATCACCATGACAACGAAAAGGATGTAACGTCACACTATTTCAGTCTATTGATTAACGTGGAATCCGAGCCACATGAGCTCCTTCCGGCAATCAAACCCGGGTGTCCCACGTCAAACGCGCGTACGCTAACCTCTTAGCCACAAAGGAGCTTCATAGTTATTATTTCTGTTCAGTGTGCGTTGCAAGTTACATGATCTCTTGAGGCAAACCATATCAATGAGTATTATAATTCTTTCAGGGAAAGAATAATAATAAGACATTGGCTTGATTTTCTTCTCGTAGTTTGTAGCGATAAATGCTTGATTCCCTCAAGAGCCGCTACTGCGTATGACAAAGTATGCTAATTTTCCGTTAAGTTAAAGATAAGTCTTAAATGCGCTTCCATTGCATCATATTGTTCAGGACACAATTCAGCATGATGATAGACATGAATGATTAATATTGCTCGATAGATTATTACGTCTGACATATCTTGTAAGAATAAAATATAGTTGCTCTCTATCATTCTGAAGTTTAATACCAGAAAAGGCGTCTAAAGAATGTCTGAGAACAGTTAGCTTTCGACACTTTAGCATCGTGGTTGCAGCTTCCAGTAGCTTATTCGTTTCCCAAGTGAGGCTTAAGAAAAGTTACATGAAATATCAGTTATTACGTTCAAGAGCTCTTGCAATACGAAAAGAAATGCTAGTAAAGAGATTCGTAATTCATTGGAATATGGTGCAGTGACGAAACCTGCTTTGGGAACTACACACCTCACAGTGTGTTATTACAGCTCCCAAGTGCTTAATTAACATCAGCTGCGTGAAGTTTCCCCCCCTCCCCTTGCGTTCTATAGGTCAGTAACTCCCTACTTCCTTTATTTATATACCTTCGCCTTCCTATCCCTGCTTCTTCACAATGTGAAAGATAATTCTTCAGAAAGAAACCTTCACTTTTTTTCTTTTTTAATAGTCATTCTTCTCAGGGATCACACGCAATCATAAACTGTGGGAAGATCGAAGGAAGCACGCGGCCAATTTCCTCTTAAGGCACACTTTGTGATGAAAGAATGGTATTCAACTAGCAAATGAATTCACTTCTGCTATCAGATAGCTTTAACGTTGGTTGTGTAATTCAGTCTCAAACTAGACACGTACGAAGTATTATAATTTTAGAAAAGTTAAAGTGAGAATGACTAAATGGTATTATTGAATGGACAGAGAAAAAATTCTCTCAGGTTCTGTAGAGCAGCGTTTCTCAATTTTTTTTTCAACTGGGGATCACTTTTATTAGTTAGAATGTTCTACGGAACACCCGACTTCGTTCCCTTCGAGAGCAAATGCATTTATATTTTCTTTTGGAAGATGGCTATGAAGAATATTTTACAATAATACATTGCTATAAGCTATTAGATTTTGTATAACTTCATTAAATTTTATAATCGATTTTTGTATAATCTATAACTGAGATTCTCAGTTATAGTGTGTGATGTTAAGTTCGTTTGAATTTATTATTATTATTATTATTATTATTATTATTATTATTATTATTATTATTATTATTATTATTATTATTATTATTATTATTATTATAACCAACAAAAAAAATGTGTAGTTGGACGTTCGAAAACGATTTATTAAGACTCTGGTATGGAGCGTGGCTCTACGGATCTGAGACGTGGACATTGAGAAAGCTGAAATATATTTAAGCTGGAATCATTTGAAATATGGTGTTGGCGCAGAATGCTGCGCATATCATGGACCAGAGGGAAAAGAAATGAAGAGTACTAAAGGAAGCTAATGAAGGACGGTAGATCATGAAGATAATAGGAAAAAGAAGAAACGGCATGCTTGGCCATTTTATTCGACACTCCATTGGATCACCGTGTTTATAGAGGAAAAGGCAGAAGGAAAACCGGGAAGAAGAAGACCAAAGATAGAATATCTAGATGCAGTGACGAAGAAGAGACGCTATCAAAGTATATAACAGCTCTCCCAAGGGAGAGAAAAGTTTTAAAATTTCCATGTTGCCCACCAATTTGTAGTTGAAGTGAAGAAGAAGAAAATGTTATATTTATAGATTTTGAAATATCGGCAGAAAATCATCTTCATCATTGTTATGATTATTATGATTTCAACAAATATATTCTGCTATACATGTGTAGTTATTTGTGTAATCAAAGTTTAGTTAAAAGCCTTAACTCTATGTACAACAGAGAAATTCCGAAGCGTCTTTTCTGGGTATCCATGCTTCAACTTAATTCAGTCACTAGTCTTGGATGATGTTTTGAAGACAGGCAAGTCATATTTATGTGATCTATTAGTATACGTATATATTCATCTGCTTCCTAAAATAGACTCACTGTCATGCATTGGAGAAGCCCAATCAACTCTGTCTTAACGCATCAAAAATATTTGCTACTACTGTAATAATAAATGCTACTGTAGATATATATATATATACATTTCAAAGATCTATATATATAAAAGTACTGGCAATGGGAATATATATATTTGTTCCTTTTTAAAGTTATTTGCACTTGTAATGAATTTAGAAGAAATGAAATCTTGAATTCATTGGCCACAAAACAACGAGTTTAAAACAACATGCATGTATGAGGGGTATTTCAGAAATACGAAAACCATGTGCACTTAACTAGTACTCCCATTGTACGTATTTCCAATATTAATCATTGAATTTAATGTGTACTTATATGTGTCTGAATATAACCAGCAACAGCGATATAGAACAACAAACCTTGCAGCCGGAGACGAAGATACAGACAAAAATAGAATTTTTCAAGATGATGAAATAGTGAAAGAATATTTAGGAATTTCGAAATGCTTTTGCAGCTGTACTCCAAGAAGTACTAAATACTATGAACAACAAATTATTTGGTGCGGAACTACTTATTATGCTGAAATTTTGCTAGTTTTTCTAGAAAATCTCAGATTTTGCTAGATCTAGAAAATCTCAGATTGATTTACGATGTCCCTCTAACGTTATTTCTTGTACAGAATTTTCTGGGAACTATCACCCAATAGGATATTAAAATCTTTCATTTTATCGTCCTACGAATATGCTCTTTAGACTAAGGCAGACGGATGATTAAGGCGAGTGAGTGATGGTGGAATGATAATGGGGAACGGGAACCCACGGACGCGATGTTGTCCACCACAAACGTACTTCGCCAGGAATCAAACTAGGGACCCCATGCATTAGAGGTAAACGCTTTACCACTGAGCCACCGTGCCTCCATATGATAATGTTAACAGTCGCATACCAGTAGAAGGGGAGGAGGGTCAACGACTGATGCCATACAACATTTTTAACAATATCTCTTTTAATTTTTCCAACACAATTTTGACCATTCCAGACATTTATTTTGGATGTATATTACACCTGATGGCAACCATATTAATTTGCATGGTCAAATTAGTATTGCCAAAGACATGGACAAAATGGCTTATAGAAAATTATACTGATCAGTAATGATTTTTATGAATTATAAGAAGGAAGAACAGACAATAAAAATAACCTGCATGCAGTGCAGCACTGAGTAACTACAGGAATCGCAATGGACAAACAAAAAGAACGCTATTAGCTATGTTGTAAAATTTCCCCCAAAGTAAATACACATCATTTTTAGTTATTTGATAAACGGTGTTTTATTTGAGGGGTATTCGTTCTCTCAGAAACCGGAAGCGACGTCATCGTACGCTATTTACACATCATCATACATCCAGCCGCTCATTTTGAATTTCATTGAAATCTTTGCGGCGCTAGCAGACATATTCACATTTGTTTCCTTATTCAAATGTATAAAATAAAATGGATCAGTAACTGACCCCCGCCATTAGTATATACCAACGTAAAAATAGCATTGGTACACGACTGATAATTGGGTGAGTCTCTAAATTTCAAATATATATCTGCATTGGATTGGATTTGACACAGGTTTAATAAACACTAGCATGTTTTCATTTCAGCAGCATTGAGTCTTTAGGTACCATGAGCCACAGAATTAGTTAGAAATTTACAGTTCAGGAAAACTGAATGAATCTCGAATTTTTATGTTTGTTTAAAAAATATTTTTATTTATTATAATGAAAAATACGAAATAATAATAATAATAATAAACATATACACAAAACCGTAAAAGTAGTGCTGTGTTGTTGCGCTGTACATGTTAGTCGGCGAGGGGAGGACGAGTTCTTTTTTTTGAGGGGGGGTAAACGAGGAACGAGGGCGGAGCTGTGCTGCAAGACGGTAAGTCTTTTTTTTTTTTCCTTTTTAATATATGTATATATTAAAAATACTCCGACGACAAACACACGTCAACTAACGTTTGCCCGCAAACGGGTTGGCGGCTTCTTCAAATTTTATCTGAGGCACAAATCCACTCTCACCATCGACGTAATATGTCACCGTCATTAATCTTCCATCAGGGAGCCATACGTAGTAACTGCCATCGACTCGTCCGGTTTCTGTTCCTACTTCATTTTGGCCAAAATATGTGTCTGTGGGCTGATCCTCAACTTTGTACTCGAAGTTGTACTGGAAGAAAGAAGAAAACATTACAAAATTAGTGATACTATACGTTGCTATCAGTTGTGCTTGCATAGGAAGAAAAAATAGTTAAAAGTTAGTTATATAGCATGTTGTTAATGTAGTTTTCTAGTTACGTAAAGCTGTTACTTTTCATGTACAGTAAATTATGGAAATCGCCTGATTAATGGGAAGTTGTAGAAATAATAATAATAATAATAATAATAATAATAATAATAATAATAATAATAATAATAATAATAATAATAATTAATAATAATAATAATAATAATAACTAGCAAACCCGCATGTTCCGCGCAAGCGCAGGACACTATTGTTGTCTGAATGATTGAATATAATACAAAATTTAAAATATTTATGGCTAGCAAAGTAGTTTTAAATAACACGTTAATAATATCTTTAATTAAGACTTTCTCGATAATTACTCGAATTTAAGACGTCCTCGAATCTAAGACGCACCCCGATTTCGCTGGGTTAAATTAAGGAAAATTAGTAATTTGTTCCGTTTTTACTATTATTAAAGCGCTCTTTGATATTGGCTATTTTCGGTGATTTTTATATATCCCTCTCCCCCTCGAGATCGGTCAGGTGGTTCAAGAGTTATTAAGTTTTATTTATTTTTATATATCTCTTCCCTCCCACCTCCTACCCTAAGTTATACCGTCAAAAGGATATTATAAAAACCACCCCAGGTCCGAAACTCATCTATGTTAATAATTTGATTAAGTTCGGTTCGGTGGTGTAAGCATGATGAAGTCACAACGACAGTCACCTTTATTTTTATTTTTTTACGTATATATGTCCCCCTTCCCCTCCCCTACATTGTACCGTCAAAGTAAAATGATGAAAACACCCCATTTATCTATGTTGAAAATTTGATTGAGATCGATCGGATGATTCAAGAGTTATTAACTCACGAACATGATCACATTTATTTTTATATTTATTGATTTTTGTATATCTCCCCCCTCCTCCCCATTCCCTACGTTGTTCCGTCTAAGGGAACATGGTAAAATCCCCTAGGTACGAACGTCATCTATGTTGAAAGTTTGATCGTAAAAAGACGTTTTGTTCAAGAGTTATTAAGTTTTATTTATTTTTATAATTCACACTCCTACCCTTTCCGAAGATCTACCGTCAAAGTGAATAGCTAAAAACACTCCCAGGCCAGAACTGCATCTACATTAAAAATTTAATCGAGATCGGTCGGGTGGCTCAAGTGATTAAGAGTCACAAACATAGTCACTTTCAATTTGGATCTGAAGTTGTTGTTCACAGACACTGTTATTAATATATAGATAATAATAACAACGTACTTTTTAGATTCAAGGCTTACTGACACCAGCAGTCCCCTATTACGAGAACTAATTACATTAACTCATTATATCATTTGTCGCGGCAGTGAGAATCGATCTTAAAATTAGAGCATACGCCGCAAACGGAAGTGTCATCATAAGCAGATACCGAAAAAGATTTATTTTCCTTTCATCTAGAATATTATACAGTTTAAAGTATACCTAGAAATTAGACTTTATTTCTATTTTTGGATCAAACGATCCAATATATTTCAATCAAAAATTTTCTTGTAGGCCTTATATCTGGAGAACTACTTATAGTGTAGCCAAACCCAAACCATCAGTTAACTTAGTATAATGTGCTTATTCCGCAGAAAATACGGAAACCCGATTTGGTGACCGTCCAAAAATGTTATGGCCCATGGTCCAAAAACTAATTATTGACCCAGATTTCAGTTTTTTGATTAATTTTTTGGATCATTGCTAAAATTCTTGTTAAAACATATCTAAAAAAAAAAACAATGTTTTTGTTAGTTCGTTTCTGATTGTAATTAAACGTTCCTCTAATCTAGCGGGGCAATACGCACCGTAATTGTGTGATCTGATCTCTCAACTAACGAGGATTTTCTAAAGATCATAGTTTAACATCTAACTAGCGAACAATGACTCATGGAGAGTATATTTGAGAATACAAATAAGAAGGATATCAGTATAAAATAACTTCTATTGAGGCTGTCATTGTAACATTTATCTGGTATATTTCCATTCAAAGTTTGATCGGTGCTTTCTAAAATTTATATCTGCTTCGAGAATGATAAGCTGATCTCATTGCTACTTTACCATTTAATTTCTCAAAAGGCACGCTTCATTGTAATGGACCAATTCATACTGGAATTATTGTTAAATTTGAGGGCTGCGGTGGCTCAGTGGTAGAGCGTTCACCTCTGGTGCATGGGGTCCTTGGTTCGGACCCAGCTGGCGCCAAGTGAACTTTGTGATAAACAAACACCGTGTGCGTGGGTTTTCTCAGGGTTCTCCCGTTTCCTCCCACTTTCTTCATTCCAATATTTCCTTCATTTCTCTAGCAGTATATCGCAAGATTATTTTTTAAGTTTTTTGAATAATAAGAAAAGAGGAGCCAATTCTAATTATAAAAGGGAAACGTGTAAGTTTGTGTGTCACTCTAATTCCTCATATGAATTTACACTATTGTGCTGCCAAAATGACTTGAGCCGTGGCAAAAATGCGAACTAAAGCTCACACCCCGACATACCCACGCGTTGAGCCAATAAGGGTTCAGCAGCTGCTAAGCGAGAGAGCCTTAGCGAAAGAGAGTGGAATTCCTTCAGCCGATAGCAGCGCCTGAAACGGAAGACTGGGTGTCAAGTCAATGTGGCATATTTATAGTAGGTTTTGCTGCCTACGCTGTCTTCCTATCTGGCACCAATATATGTCGCTAGCGTGCAGGCAGTTTGAAGATCTAAGGTTAACACGTATATTGATTCAATTTGAAAATGGATAATGATGATATTAAACATGAACGTGCTTTGCTGTTTATTATGAGGACAAGAGCCCGTAGGTCTGACCATATTTATATTTGAGTATTAATATTTGTGTAACTTTATTTTGGTTGGTGGGAAACTAAGTAGGAGTAATTAAACAGTTAGGGCTTTTAATTAAGCAGCATCCTAAACTATTCTCTACAACGAGAAACCTGAAGGTTTGAGCGTAACAACTAGCATTTTTAAAATCAAGAACTAGAAGAAAAATGCAAGAATGGAAGAAGATATCTTCAGAAAATTACTATTGTTTCTTTTTGTTCTAAAAGTAGGTTATTTTAGATCATTTGCAAGGAATGCCTCCAGCTACGCCAAGCGAATGCCTCGTAACGCATGCTGTTTAAATCATTACATGGATTTAACGATTTGTAATATGATAGAAATGGTCTCTGTATCTTCCTGAAGAGATGCTCTTTTATCTTGTGATCAATCACGAGAAAGAAAGAAAGAAAAAATAAGTCAGCATTTGTTTTATTAGTTCAAAATGACTCCAAATTATGGATTCACTCACTTCCTTGTTATGTAGAAACCTTATTTGCTTTGCTTTTCTCAGATTACAAAAAAATAGGTTAATTATGATTTTGTTGACAGCAAACTTTTAGTAAAAGTATAACAAATTGGATGAGAGGAACAGCGTACTTTATTTTTTTACTTTCATTTTTGTCTTTTGCTGAAAAATGGATTTATGTGTGTTTATAATATGTGTTTACGTATGGAAGGTGCTATTAACAGCAACATGATTACAGTTGATAGGTGAATACTATTAATTTCTTTCTATGATGACAGCTCTTCCTTTATTTTGATCTAAATTGAAGGCGCCATTATTATTATTATTATTATTATTATTATTATTATTATTATTATTATTATTATTATTATTATTATTATTATTATTATTATTATTATTATTATTTGAACAACTGGTTTATTAATTTTCTGCTAGATCATATTTTGTATGCTGTTGCGTTTCTCTTTAGTCATCTACCAGGGCCGTAACTTGAAGGGGGCAGGGGGCAACTGCTCGCCAGGGAAGCTCACTGCCATTCGAGGGGGGTCCACTTTAAGACAAAATTTTCTTACTCCATATACGATACGAACATGAAATTATAAATCAAGCATGAAGCAGGTTCACTACATTACATAAACAAAACATCACACAAAAGGTAAATAAAACAAAAATATATCGTGGGTCCATTTCGGTAAAAAAAAAAAAAAAAAAAGTCTACTATTGGAGGCCCTAGAAATAACATTTATTCGTATGACTTTGAATATTGTCTCTTCAATTAATTTTAATTTGTCATGTGTGGAACGAGCCCAAGGGCGTAACTAAGGGACCCGCAGATCTTACCGCGCGGGAGAGTCCACAGGCTCCGGAGGAGGGGGCATGAAGGGTAAGAAAGATGGAAAAAAGGGGTCCAAGAATTAGAAAAACAATTTTTTCTAGGGGTCCCAAATAGGCGTATTAATGCTTGCCCCCCAGAAAAAATCTAAGTTACGGTGCTGCGTCTATCTCAGAATAATTCGAAAGAAATGTAAATTGTACAATATCAGCGAACAGACGCATTTTAATCGATGGCTCTCATTGCGTGAAAAAAAAAAATGATATGGATGAGTGTAAATTTCCGTGCGCAGTTTTCGAGAAATCCCAGGTAACATAAAAAAAAAACGTAGAACGTTCTTACTGTACGATAACCACGCCAATTATTATTAACGTAAAACTGATATTCGAGTCTGTGTGCTGTGTACTCTCATCAAGTATTTCATTATGACACTAGCAAGATATCAGTACGAGTATGGTAAATACCCCATAATCTCTTCCCTGCAATTTCCTAGAAGTATACCAAGCCAACAGTATAGATTTGTATACGAAATTAATAATCGAACAAACATTCTTTTATTCTTAGATGATTGTGTAGTTCGATGTAGTGTTGACCACGAGACGAAATATTTCTCGTGGCATCTCGAAAACGAGACGAGGATCAAAACAAGAAGTACGTGAAAAATGAAACATCACAAATTTTATCTTGGAAACGAGATGAGCAATTTCGCAAGTCTCATGGAAAACACTAGTTCATGTAAATCTTAAATTTCAAACACCTTTTTTTAAATTTATATTATAAAAGTTACAAATTGATAAAGTGATTGTATGAAAAAAAATAAAGAAGATTTATTAACGTTTAAACAAATGGAATTCAATTACACAATATATTCCAATAATAAATATGGTTTAAATGCTTGTATCACATCTTTCGTGGACCTTTCATGACACGGAATAATTCTGATAATCTCTACATGAAATTGAAAAAAAATTAGGGCATAACTTTCTTTTACATATATTTATAAAGGTAACCAAGAAAATTCTGTCGCTTTTTCACCCACCTCCTTCGAACATCGATATCTCACCTAAGACGTACCTAGAAGATCAAAAATAGTCCCCATCAGCAACGACGACCTTCTGTGAACGTTCTGGAAGGCCATGGATTCCATTGCGGTAGAACTTGGTGGGTCATGAAGCGAAGAAGGTATCAAGTGTATTTTGCACCTCTACTAGGGATTTGAATAGAACTGGCGTCCTCTAAGGTGATTGTCCAAGGAATGGAACGGGTGATACTCGGACCGTGCAATGTTCGGGGAGTACGGCGGATGCAATAGTGCTTCCTATCAAGGAGTAGAATGTTGTTCCGAGTAATTTGTTGCCACGTGGAGTTTAGCGTTGTCCTATAACAGGAGGACTCCATTGTGATTCAAAAGTAGTGGCTCCAGAGTTTTGAGTTTTTCTTGAACACGGCTCAACTGCTGACAGTACAAGTTGCATTGATGCTCTGACCAGATGGTAGCAATTCCCGATGCACGATGCCGCGAGCAGTCCACCAAACACATAGGAGGACCTTCTGGTGTAGTGCTGGTGTCGGCTTTTTTGGAACCGGTTCACGGGATGCTAACCAATGATGACGGCGCCGTGGAGCTTCGTACAGGACTCACTTCTCATCGCATGTCAACACCCCTCTCCATAAATAGTTCCTTCCTCAGACGAGACAGCAAACACAGGTGTCTGCTCGCGTTGCCTCTTGGCCCGGAGTCAAATCATGTGGGACCCATCGACCCAACTTGTAGTGCTTCCCAAGTTGATGGTGGTGCTGCCGAATGGTTTCTGCACTTACACTGAATCATAGTCTCAGTTTCTCATATGTCTGGCCATTGTTCGCCTCAATTGCTGCCTGAAGATCTTCGTTTTGTACATATGTTGGTCTTCCGGCACGTAGTGCGTCTTCGAGTGTTTCGTCACCGTCCTTGAACTTGTTAAACCACCGCTGCACTGTTCGCGTATACACGACACCCTCACCAAAGGCCTGACATATCTTCCGTCCCGCTGCAGTGGCGTTTGACCCCAGTTTGAACTCGTACAGACGCCCTTATGACGCTCTTTGGAGGTCCTATGTTCACTCTGTACTGACGCAAGTTCACGGTATAACTGAACTGCCACAACCAGGTAGTATGTTCGATATACCCACACCTACAACTGATCTTCGTCTTATCTCGGTTCGCATTCAACTCACGGTGTGAGGGCCAGTTGAAACAGAACTCCACAAAAAGCGACTGAACTTTCTTGGTTTCCTTTATAGAAAACGACACGAGAAAAATTTCGAGAGGGATCGAGAAGACTTCATCGAGAATGGAACGTGACTTTTATAAAAGTTATCATGTCGTGGGAGAAAGCAATTGGGTGAGCCTGTCAGGAACTAAAACATAGTCATCTCTTCATTCTGGCTTCTGCAAATTAAGAAACTTGCTTTGTTATCTAACCAGTCTCTAACGTGTTACTACAGTACTAAATGTGTTGTACCAAGGGGAAAAAAGCTACTGTTTTCTTCTTAGAAAACTAATTTCCTTCAAGATAAAATATTCATAACCTTCAACATTACCTTAAGTATTCTGCCATCATTTGCAGATAAAGTTGGCACAAACACAATAGCTTCCATATAATACGTTTCTAACACAAGAATTTCTTTACCTTCTTTATATCATACGTTAATTACGAACACCTTCGTGAAGTTGTTCGTTTTTTTTTTTCAGTTTAACATCCCACAATTATGCTCTTTAGATTAAGGGTGACGAAGATTAAATCAAGTGAATAATTATGGAAGAATTGGTGGAATGAGAAAGTAGGAGGAAACGTGAGTACCCCGAGAAAACCCACGGACACGATGTGGTCCACCACAAATTTACTTGGTCGGGGATCAAACCAGGGAAAGCACGCACAAGAGGTAAGCGCTCTAGCACTGAGCCATCGTGTCCCCAGGAACTCCTTCGTCTTTTCAATAATACACATTCTGTAATATCCCTAAAACGTGGTAGCGTCTTCCGAAATAATGTTCTGATCAGCTTTCTCTTCTGTTATAAACTTTCTTCAGTGTTTATAATTTTTGTCGAACCTTTACTAAAACTTCCTCATTGGTTTATTGTTTCTTCTAACTAATCTTCACCAAATTCCTAATCCTTCCAGTCGTTTTTCATTGCTCTTTGTAACATCCTCGTTTCGGCTCCGTACAGTACAATATTCCATACGAAACATTTGATCCTTTTTTTCTACCGTAGCTTTTCATACAACGATCCACACAACACACTAGTCTTCTTAATTCTAAATATTTTTTTCGTCATTTCTATGTTTTACTTCTCGTTTTCATTTCATATTTTCTATATAGGTTCCGTAGACATAGTAAACATCTCCTGTCTTCTAGCATAGTAAACAAATTTCTGTTTTCTGGTTCAAATTATCATTACTTTCTTCTTTCTTTTAACATTTAATTTCAAACCAAATTCTTCTCAGCTGGAAAGACAAAATAACACTTAAGTTTACTCTTAAAAAGGGCTGTCAATTTAACGCTATCAAGATATGGGAAAAATATGTGGATTGTGGATTTTTGTTGTTTCTCTCAAGCAGTGGCGCTCTTGAGAGAAATCACATTGTTAAGAATTTAAATTTAATGCTTTAAACTAAGGGAAGAAAACTTATTTGAGTATTTAGTTCTTTTATACAAGAATTCCTACATTAGCTAAGCCTTCTTTCTTTAGCTTGTAGCAATTAAATGGTAATTGTGACAAATGTTATTTCCATCAAAAGTAGGGACTGCCAACTAATTTGTCAAAGTTTGGAACAGAAGACATAATTCACAATCATGAAAAGGAAAAGTAATTACACATTCCAGGAACAGGGGCGTACCAACAGGGGTCCACCGGTCCGAACCCCCCCCCCTCAAAAAAACTTCTTAACTCAACATTAGGGTGACCAGACATACTGATTTTCGCAGTACAGTACTGTTTTTCAAAGAGCTGTCCTGCGTGTTGCGAAGAGAAAATCGAGAAATGTCCTTTTTTAAAATGTCCTGCGAAATGTCGTGTTTATATTTTATTCAACTTGTAATGAGTATATTAAGTAGTGGTCTACAACTTTCGAAGGCATTAACATTTTGAACTGGACGAGATTTAACTCAGTAATTGAATGGGAATGTCCAGAGCAGCTTGCAATACATTAATAAACTGTTAGGAAAAGAAACAAATGATTCCTACCTCTTTGATGAGATTACAAATGTAAAGTAATGTAACAAATACTACTTCTGAAAAAAGAATTAATGAAAATCTTTGAGTTTTACGTCCCACGGTTATGCCGGTTAGGCTAAAGGAGACGGTGATGATGAGTAATGAATGAAATGGTGGAATGAAGAAAGTGGGAGGAAACGGGAGGACCCCGAGGAAACCCACGCACACGGTGTTTGTCCACCACAAAGTTCACTTGGCGGGGGCTGGGATCGAGCCCCGGACCCCAAGCACCAGAGATAAACGCTCTACCACTGAGCCACCGCGGCCCCAAAAGAATTAATGAATTGAACACTGGTCAAATAAGGGTAGATTTAAGGTGGAGTGAATTATTCAAGCATTTTGAAGAAAACTCATTCCTTACTCCCAAGTATGTGATATTATGAAGTATATATGTGCTTCTCTACCACAAATGCTCCAACTGAGTGGGTATTTTTTATAATGAATAATTTGTGCACTGATGAGAAATCTCAGTTGAAAACTGAAACTGTTAAAAAACACCTAATAATAACCAAATGTAACTATAATTTTACCTGTAGTAAATTCCATGACATGATTTTGCAAAACAGCAAGCTACTGCATGCTATACATTCAAACGAAAAATATGTCACCAAGCAATGTACTGATGTTTAGTTGGTAAACATATATCATATATTAATGAAAATAATTTGGTAACCTTTTGAGGGATTTTTTTGCAAATAATGGATAAATAACCACTACGATGAACCGCATTTTTATGTTTCATTAAAATTTTATGCTTCAACATACTAAGTTTTCTTTTTCATTAAGGTGACTCCTTTATGTTCTTTTACATCATTTCATCAATCTTGTATTTGTCATTCATGAAGTATTTGGAGTTGAGTTCAATTCGTTCAATACTATTGTTGAGTACTTAACAATGAATGATTAACTGACAGTTAACGTTAAATGAAATAAGAACATGCGTATTCCTTACACAGTAAACTATCATATACTTTTATATTTGTGTCCTACTTTTCGCTTGTCAGAATCTGGTCACCCAATTTACATAATTATATTGAGTTGAATTGATTTTGAGTTTAACGTCCTTTTCAGCAGTGAGCCTATATGAGACGGAACCTACTGATTAACGTAGAATCCAAACTACATGAGCCGGGAATCGAATCCTGGTCTCCCGCGCCAAAGGTAAGTACGTTAACCGCTTAGCCACGGATGAGCTCTGTAATTATCCTATATCGCTGTTAGAGATCGTGTTTTCCGCTTTAAAATTTCATGATTTGACTTATTTCGAACTCTTACGCGCATATTGTAATTATCTTCGCATGTTTTGTTGTAATGCAACTAAATGTAACATTTCAAATTATTCTTACGAATTATTCAACTGAGGCATTGAAATGTTTTACAAGCAACACTTTCAACTTTGTCACTTCTAAATTGTTAGTGCAACACGCAGTTCTCCTATTTATTCTGTTTATGTTTTATATTACAGTATTGCATAACTGCAGACGTTTCTAAAAGTTTACGAAAGACAAAAAACACGCAACTGACGTGCTCCTCAGCTATTAAAATTTGTGTTTTTGTGTTACTTAATAAGAAAACAAAAATAAGAACTACATATATATGTAAAAAAAAAAAAAAAAATTCTTCCTTCTTAGAAAAAAGAGCGATGTCATTATATTCGTGAGCATGGCCCTTGTAAAACTCACACGTTTCGACAAATTCGTAACATACACGGAACCCGAAATGTGTCCGGCGTTTGTTGTAACCATTGCGTGCAATAGACACTTTTGATGTAAACAAGCCTTTCTAAGACATTCTTCTAATTCTTAACGTATGAAAGGCACGAGTATTTTGTAGGCCATAGTGTGGTTGTTGATGGTGATGCTTACTTTGTAGGTAGTTACTTCCGTCTTCGTAACATCTCCTAGCTGAGGGAAAAAAAAAATGCTCAGACTAAGCCCGGCCTTGAACTACTTCACAGGCCATTCGTAGTGTGAAAAAAAAAATGAGCCTTTCTTTCATTTCGGTAACATTCATTTACAAGAAGGCGGGTAAATAAATTCTTATTCTGAAATTTTCCTTCTTTTTATTGCGTAGTCAAAGTGAAATAGTAAAATATTTTTCTTCAGTTTATAACACATTCCAAAATTCTTACCAAAAATCTCCTTTCCCTTCATTAGCCTCAATTGTCGGTGAGATACCGTACCTCAAGATCACTTCTGAAATTTCCCAAAGCTTCCAAATGAGCAAGACGATGTTTTCTTTGCGCGTAATTCTGCGTGTCCGTTCGATCCCTGAGCCTGACACGAGTCCACAATTTAATGCTTCGGCCATATATTAAATTATTAACATCCTTCCCAAATTATAGTTTTATATATTGAAAGTTTAAGAAGAAATATTTAGAGCTTCGAAATGCGGTTTTGAAGAAAGATCAAATGGACGAAGAGAGTAACAAACGAAGATGTTTTAGACTGGGTACGAAAGAAGAAAACGCTTTTGACCAGGATTTTTAAAAAGAAGGCCCATCGGATTGGACACAACTTGCGTAGAAATTGCCTTTTCATAGCGCCATACGGGCACATTTTTTTTTTTTTTTTTAGCAGTTTGTGTCAACGCAATGGAACGCAACGCAAAATCGACATAGTAGTTACAATTGACATTTTGCATTTTTGTGTTGCATTGCTATACGTAGAATTTTGCGAACACAGGTATGGAATAACGCCCATAGAGCGGAAGATGGAAGGAAAGAAAGGAGTAGGAAGAAGAAGAGCACAACTGATCAATTATTTGCAAAATAGAAGATATTGGGGACTAAAGGAGGAAGTGAAGATACAGAAACTTGGAAGAAACATATTCAGACTGTAACCAAAGGGGAAAAATCCCATTGGTCCCAAAACCTGCCAACGGACTGATTACTTAATAATAATAATAATAATAATAATAATAATAATAATAATAATAATAATAATAATAATAATAATAATAATAATAATAATAATAATAATAATAATGTATTTATTTATTTATTGTCCTTCAACGGAGAATAGACTCTCCAATTACAGAAGGTACATAATATAGATAGTTCATATAATATTTATATTATTATACATAATAGTAAATATAGTGATACTGACAAAATTCCTGTAGATAACTGACAACGACAATAATAACTATCGTAAGAGTATAAAACCATTAAACGTGAAGAGTATTACAAGTAAGAAACCATTAAAAGTCAAATAATTGCTTTACACATTTGTATGCAAACACATGTATTCACATTCTAATACAATATATTTTTTAACTTCTTCGTATACAGAGACAGAGGTAATGCTAAATCTAGATCTTTGTTTAATACTGATATGCTATTAAACCTACTGCATATTCTATATAATGGTGAGCCTTTATACATTTCAGTTCTTGGAACATCTAGAGTCAACAGATGTCGCTTACGCAACAGATGTAGCCTGGTCTAGTATTGAGTCCAATTTTTGTAAGAAATTACTATTGTCAACATAAGAATCCATAATTCTATAGATAAATAATTGTTGAAAAGATCACGTCTCTTACTCAAACTAACATAGTTAAATTTATCTAGAAGGATTTTATACGATATTTTGGTTCTTATAGCAGAAGCTCCCATTGTTTTAAAATAGAGATACCTTAGGAATTTCTTTTGAATACTTTCTATTTTCTCCTGAAGAGATTTATAATATGGAGCCCAAACAACGCATGTGTATTCTATTTTGGTCCGAACCAAGCTATTATACACCATGGAAATAGCTACATCATTTAAATTTCTGGTGTTCTGTATAACGGAACCAAGCTGTCTATAGGCATAAAGAACCACTTCAGTGATATTGTTATCAAATGATAAATTACGTGCAATTTTAACCCCTAAATCTTTACATGTGGTAATTTCTTCCAGCTTTTCACCATTAAGAGTATATGAATAACAATTAATACGCTCTTTCGCTCTTGACATTATCATAAATGCACATTTTTTAATATTGAGATTAAGCTTATTTTCAACACTCCATTTATATACTAAATCAATATCTTCTTGCAGTTCTATTGTATGTGTAATACTTCTTTATATAATTTTACATCGTCTGCATACATAAAGTATTTGGAATGTTTTCTTGAGAACTGTAAATCATTAATATGCAATAGAAAAAATAATGGACCCAGATTTGATTCTTGAGGTACTCCCGAGGTAGCTATGCATTCTATGATTTCGATTGTTTGTATTGAACATAATGTTTCCTTCTGGATAAGTATGATTTAATTAAATCCAAAAAATATTGAGTTACTCCATATAATGATAATTTATTTAAAAGTATGCTATGATTTGTTTTGTCAAAGACTTTACTAAAATCCAAGTAAATCCTGTGTGTACTAGTTTTATTTGAAAATGAACTGTGCATATTTTGGACGAAATTAATTAAATTTGTAGTTGTAGATCGATCAGGGTAAAAATCCATGTTGATTAATATCTATAAAGTATTTTACATGATTAAAAATTCTACTATATAGGATATGTTTTAAAACCTTGGCCGGAGCGCAAATTATAGCAACTGGCCTGTAATTTTCAATATTTCACGTATCACCCGACTTAAATATTGTGCAAATTCGTGTTATTTCCAGTCTTCAGGAAATACTTGAGTCCTTATTTTAAGATTAAAGATTGTACATAGCGCTCGCATTAAGACATTTGAAAATAATAATAATAATAATAATAATAATAATAATAATAATAATAATAATAATAATTCGCAACTACATGTAAAAGGATTTCATAGGTCCTAGGAGATTCCACCTGATTACACCCTGAAATCATGACTGGTTAGAAATTCTCTCTTGGAGCATGGTTGTATATGGCGTACAGGCTGTATGTTGTGTATTTCTGCTATTCAGTAGTTCTCGAATGCAGTGTTTCTTCCAGACGTTTTTGGTGGAGCACTGCCCCCCGGAGCTCTGAGAGTGCCCCCTCGGATTACACCAAAATAATACGTTTATAATATAATAATAAAAAAGAATAGTACCAGCAGTGCCTCCCCCCAGAATATTAAGAGTGCCCTCCCGGAACATTTTTCTGAAAGAACGACAGCTCGGATATCATCGTTGTTACTCTAGAGGACAATAATTTTTATTCTGTAATGTTTTGCTTAATGGGACATTCATTATTATCATCTAATAAGTAGGGTCTATATCGATACTAACACCTAAACTGCGGCACAGGATAAAATTACTGATAAGCTTTTCTCTTTTAAAAGTACATTTCCTTCAAAATTCGTTGATAAGGAAAGAAAAATTTCGTTAATTAGAATCTCAATCATATCTATCACTATACCTTACTTGGTTTGATTGCTACTGTACTGTTTGTTTCAGACAAAATGTCTGTTGCTTATAAATTACAAACGGCTGGAGATATGGGCGTCCTAAGAAAATTTTCTAGGGGGACATCTTCCTGGTTGCTATATTACGTTTGGTGTTTTTATTTGTATTAAGAACATCTACTGGAAACATACATTATACATTTTCGCGAGCCCGGGGCCCGGCTCCCCTGCCCCCCGCTTCGGGAGCCTATGGCTGGAAATAAAAACACGAAACAAAAAATAAAATAGGAAAATATCAGACGGTACCTAGAATGGAAAATTTTAAACGAGTAAGTATGCTGGTACACGAGTAATAGTGTCTGGTACACTATTGATAAAATCATGAAAACAAACAACTTTTGCGGGAAGAAAACTCGGGAAGGGCACCTTCCTACCTAAAATTTTCGGGAGACCCCTAAGGATATTACCCATACGACTTGTCCTTTGATATTTTTCTGTTTCAATCTTTTTACCCTCAGTCGTTTTTTTCCCTAAGCATTTGGACGGTTTATCTGAAACATCCAATCTATTATAAAATACATTTATTAAACTTTTAGTATATAAGTGTGTAAGATACAACAAGATGTCCATTTTCAAAATCGTAAATCTCACATTAAGAAACAATCTTGGGGGAAATTATTGGAGTCATTTTGAGACAAACAAAGAAATTATTTAATTTTTGAAGTTAGCATCCAGTTCAGTAGTGAAACTATCTGAGACGTGGACCTACAGTTTAACGTGGGATCCGTACCACATGAGCTTCCGGCTGGGAATCGAACCCGACTCTGCCGCGCCAAAGGCGCGTACACTAACCGCAAAACAAAGAAATGAATCGAGAAAGTTATATAAATTGGAACTCCACAACATATATCGCACCATATTATATGAGTGGTTTGACCAAGATGCGGAAGATAGGCGGGATACAAGCCCGGGGTGGGGTGCACAGAATTCTATTCGGAAAGCTTTGGGTTAGAAATGGGAAACTTTGAACAAGATGGACAGCTAATACTCTAAAATAAATATTTTCGAAAAATAGGGTGAACCAATCCCAACTGAACTGGTTTGGCGAGATAGATTCCAATCTTTGCCGACATCGAATTAAGAACTGTATTTTCTACTTCTGGTATTAAACATCAAATGGAAGAAAGAAAGTGGTGAAGAGTTTTGGATACTTTGATAATATTGCATGAAGTGCAAACCTAAAATAAAAGCAAGGATGGAGATGACGAAAAAAGCACTTAGGAAGCCAAAAGTCTATTTTGTAGATCCTTCAATAAAGAGTTTAGAAAAGGCTAATAACATGTTTCGTGTAGAATATTATATTCTATGTGCACAAACAAGGATATTACACAAAAGATATGAAAATGAACGGAAGCTCTTGAAAAGAGGGTATTGAGAAGAATGGAAAGGATGAGTTGGGTAGAACGGAAAGCAAATCAGGAACTGTTAGAAATAAAGAAGGAAATAACGGTTTTAGATGCAATTGACAAGAGAAAAAGGAGCTGGTTGGGATAATTGTAGAAAAAAAACACTATTATGTGGGACGTGCATTATTATGGGAGAGAAAAGAGGGAGGGGTGAAAGGGTTGTGATTTATCATAGTATTCAGTTTTCACAAATTCCTACGTGAAAATGAAGAAGTTAACTGGAGAAGATTGATACGTGGAAGCTTCTCATTTTGCTGCAAGTGGCCTGCTAATAATGGAAGAATACCTATGATAGTAATAATAATAATGATGATATTTATTTATTAATTAAATTTAAGGAAAGCTTGTGTACTGTTTTTTTACAATGCAAGCACGAACAGTAAGAGATGTAAGGGAAATATTTAAGGATGAAGTTGGCAAGAATTGTTGGAGCAGTTCGACTTAGAAATGCATTTTTTACAAATTATTTCCATTTGTAGAGTTGAAAATTCTAAAAGGAATGGTGTTTGTTTGATCGCGATACATTCAGTCGTTAGCGAGTTACAGAGGAAAAAAGATTTTGTGATGACGTCATCCGTGGTCAAGCTGCGAAAGCGGGCTTCCATACACCGTGCTAAGCATTTCGTTTGTAAGTGGTGCGGTGGCACGTTCTAAAGTGCGATTTCCTTTTCCAGAACTGATTGCAAAGACTTAAAAATGTCATCTGCATGTAGAAAATAATATCTGATGGTGGACTGCACAAACGTTCCTGTAATATAATAAAACGTAGTTTTTCCTTCAAAGGATTAGATCAGCATTTTACAAAATGAACTAAAATTTCTAAACTAATACCGTTTAAATAGATACCGGACAAGATTGCTACAGCACCTAAATATATTTTCTTTAGTCATGGTTCCGATTCCTAAACATAAATGTTCAGTTTCATGTTTTGTTGCAATGTATTACCCTCGTCTTGACTACAATCGAGAATTAAGTCTTGTGCGATTTTTTTTAACATTTTAACTGGGCAGACATCGGCGCTTGTTCAATGGCTCAGATTGTAAACCTTTCAATAATATACGTTTCTTTCAATAAACATGACTGCTCAATGTCGGACCCTTCCAAATGTTTGGAACAAACACGAGTGTTTTTATTTAGCACAAAATTTTTCCTGTTGATTTTCTTGAGCCATAATCTATATCGATCTGGTGATTTCTCATTACTTGGAAACGTAAAAAAGGATACTTTATAACTCTCTCAGCGTTAATAGCACGAGAGTTACAACCGTAAACACAGCATGTAGCAGACATTTCTATCTCACTTCACAAACACATTACACGCTGTACTAACACGTGTTTCCTATTTTGCACCAGTGTTTGTTTTAGAAAAAATACTTCGAGGGGCACACTTAGTATACGGAGAGGCAAATATTATTTTCACACAGTACTATTATATTTATTATTATATTATAGACGCATTATTTTGGTGTCCTCCGATGGGCACTCTCAAAGCTCTGGGAGACAGTGTCGCCCAGAAACATGTCTGGAAGAAACACTGTTTCGCACAACACTACGTAATCACTGTTCTTTCTATTTTTTATGCTAATGCTGTAGGAAAAACAACTAACAAAAAGTCCCTCAAGAATTCAGCACAAAGCAAGACTGCTAACGAACCCACTCCACTATTAAAGGTTTATCAGCTGCGCACAAGTGAGTGGTTGGTGACTCACATTAAGTTCCTCGCTAGCCCACGGGTGACGTCAACATTTGCGATTCATCAAACACAAACATCTATAGAAGCTGAACGAGACGGTCTGTCAAGATTTTTTTTAAAAAATACGTGTCTCTTATGTTTTAAAACTCTTTCTACTGCACCAAAGTTAACTCTAACTGCTCCTTTAAAAGACCGAGGAGAAGTTTGAGTAGCATTTGTACACGGAATCTTTTAATTATGAATTGAGAAAATTAACTGCATGCACGGTGTACCTCGATTATTTAATTTTCACTTGAAACTTACTTTCTGCATAAAATATTAAAGTAGGATTTGATGTTGATGGCTCGTATACAGATGATTGATGAGATTATATCCGAAGAATTCTCAAACATTTCTTACAATGTGAAAAGCTGTACCGCCAGCACCAGTTGTATTCTATTGGACAACCAATATTATGGACTGTCTCCAGACACCACAATTTTAACTACAACAAACACTCTAGAACACATGCATAGGAAACCCCATTCCTCCCACCGCATTCCTTCCTGCAGGTTTTTCATAGGCCGTTAAGTATTTTGTAGACACCGTTTTAGCAATCCAAATCCATAGAAATTCTTTGGGATGCCATTAGGGTTCTTTTACAAAAATGCCATGAAATTGAATTACACGGTTTTGGTTTCCTGTTAAATGTTGTAATAAATTAGACAGATGATCTGGCGAGATGGCTGAATGCTTTGTACCTGTGGGTGAGCATCTGGTTCTTGTTTGTTCCATACAAACGAGAGATAAACTGGGGCCATATGGACTCCTACAAGTAGGCAGCAGTCATCTACCGCCTGACGTTCTTCTAACTTTCTCTTGTAACAATATCCGGTGGTAAGCATCAGCATATTTTTGGCACTGATGATAAAATTCGGTACGTCTCCTGCCAGAAGCAATTATGGTGTGTAATTGCCCGAATGTTACATTACGCGTGATATAAATACAGGCTTCATCCCTGTGACAACAGTCTTGCATTTTGACCCTACCAAGTACCTTTCGTACTTTTTTCTTATGTTCGGTAATATGACGCAACAGGAAGTTGTGAACCCGGCCCTTATGTACCTACCGCAGGCCAAGACAGACACAAATGACGTGGCTGACAATAGACTGAGTCAAATTTAATCTCTGGTCTACGTCACATTGTGTTGGTGGATTCACCTGGGCTGTTATTGGACAAAAAACTCATGAAACACCTCAGGGGACACTTTTGCTGCTAACCCAGAACGGACCCCTTTTGTTGTTCTGAATGGGCCCCATTTGTATTTCTTTTGCCACAATATAGCTATTTAACTGTGATCTATAGTGGTTAAACAATTTACCTACACTGTTTTACTATTTGGTGGTACGCAAAATTGTGAGTGGTAAAAGAGCAGTAATGTACCCTTACAAACAACAGTTCACTTTTTGCGGCATTTCATTAGCAACATGAAATCCAGGCATTTGCAAGCTGAGACACCACACGTACACAATGCCGGGTTCACGTTTCTGGTGCTATTATACAAGTGACAGCAGCATTGCCAAATCAGTCAGATACAAACCGATCAACATTCTGTTGATATAAGCCAGTGGTTCTCAACCTAATTCCTACCACGACCCCCATTTTATCACATCCTCTTACAAGCAACCCCCTTTGGTTGTAATAAGCTTGCGGAGATCTCACGATATCCATCTATTTCTATAATAGTAGAATCCATTTCTTGGATATAGTGAATACAGTAACTTCCCTAAAAGCGAATTGATTAAAACCAAATTTGATCAGTTCATTCATATTGATCAGTACAATATCGAATCCAATCCGTCATCCTATTTCAAAATGAAGGCCGTTCGAAAATTTTAAAACTCCCTTAATTTTGGGTCACATGATAAAAAAATAAAATGATTTCTAATTTTGGTTAAAAAACTTATTGAATATTTTAAATGATTAGATAATGTGTGTCACGAAGATTGAAACGATATTGCCACACTACTGAAATCACACCATGCTCAGGCATCTCATTAGCTTTCAATTTTAATTGTATTTCAATATGCAGGTTTTGTTGCATTTGTATTTTTCTAGTATTTCAATATGCAGTTCTCATTAGTTTTATATCGTACCTCTTTCATTTATATTCATTTTTAAACAACTCTGCACCTGTTAAAAATACTTAGTAGACTTATTTTTTTTGTTGTTCTTAACATTATATCTAAAATTAAAAATATGCCAATCAGAACAAAATTCAAAGTAATACTTAAAAATATTTTCCGGTGTTACGGTAAATACTAATTATATTTATCTCTTCCTCTCATCTTCGCTACCTCTTGAAATCCTTTCGCGACCCCTAGGTTGAGAAACCCTGATATAAAGAAATACGGAACTGTATCGGAGTCAAATGCCAATCATGCGTCATAGCCCACGATAATACTACATCCTGTCTTTTATAATCTTCGTATTGCATAAGGACGTAAAACTCTCTCTCGCTCACACACACACAGATACAAGTAGGGTATGGTTAATTTTGCTGATAACTCAATGCACTTAACGAAGTTATCATCAGATTAGCAATAGCAATGCTTAAGGGAAGAGAATATTAATTATGCAATTTTTCAGTTGAATAGATGAAATCTTGAGATGTAAGAGTTGTTGCAGTATAATGAGGTTGCACCTTGAACTAGTGTAAGGTCTTGCGTCAGGGAAGACAATATTCCATGAGAATGGTAACGTCGTTAATTACTGGTAAATGACTCTCCAGTGAGGGACATTAGCTTGTTGCTGCTAAGTTTTGTGAGAATTATCCACGGTAATTATTATACATATATGTTTGTGTGTATGTTAGTGTGTGTGTGTGTGCACACAAGTCCTTTGGACTTTTACTTTCTTTCACTACAGTGAATCCAGAGGAATGAAACTTCTGTTTGAGGAGCTTAATGAAACAAAGAAACTAGAATATAATGATTTTATTCATTCATTTAGACCTACGTTTTGCCTAACTTATGATGTTCACATGTCTCTCAATTTCATCTAGAGATATGGAAGTTATTTTCTGGATAGCATTCATTAACATACGAATTTAGTCGCTTAGTTTTATCAACTCGCATTATTATTATTATTACTGTTATCGAAGATTTTTATGGTTGCAAGGTAACTATTATGGGCTTTTCTTTGTTGAAATTTATTTCTCAGATTCGGTCCACTACTAAAATTTCTGTACTAAGGCAAAACATGCAGCATAATCAACAAAAAATATTTTTTACTTTTCATAAAACATTTTTCAACGAATGTACACTTGATCAGTTTTGGGTAAAGGTATTTGCAAAGTATAAGAAAATAGGATAAACAGATATTGAAGAAACTAGTTCTGGGTTGTAACACATGTTTTTTTTAACGAATAAACATTTTCAATACTTTGTTCTTTTTTTAAAAAAAAAAATAAAATCGCTTCAATGTTAAACCTAATTAATTTAAGGCTAAAATTAGCAAATATTGAACCAGATGTGAAAAAAAATTGTCCGAAGCAATAAGGAGGGATGATTTTTCTCATGCTATATTGATTTTGGTATGCGTATAATATGTCGTATGCTTATAACACAAATAAAGCTTAGTAATTTAGTTGCTGTATGATGTTGTCCCAGTACCTCACAACCAGCATTGCCAACATGTACGATTAATTATCGAATCATACGATTATTTTGTTCTCCGTACGATGTACGACAGCTGATGTACGATAATACGAAAATATACGTTAATTTAACAACTCATAGTAAGACGTAATGATAATTCTACAGGTGTTTGAAACTCAAAAGAAATTTCATTCATTGAGTGAATAAGAATATGAATTTTGCAACACACGTGAGAAAATTCTTAAAAAAAACATTATAAGGGCGACAAATGTCTCGAGAAGGTAAAGGTAAATTAACGTTAATAGGTTAATGATTGGTTAATCTGATCTTTGCAGTTTAACATACATTTTGAACACCGATACTATATGAAATTGAACATACTGTAAAATTGATCCAAACCACTACGATTATTTGTACTCCAGGCAAGTAGTCCCACCTCTAATCAAACCTGGGATAATATACGCAGGAAACCTGCATTATCTATTCGATCAAGAAGGGGTAATTACTTGCTACTTGATGTAGATAAGTCTTCACAAGTAAATGTATAACATTTTGAAGGAAAATATATATATTTTTTTTTTGATTGGTAAAGAATTGAACTTCAATCTTGTTTCCTATGCAAATTGTTAAATATAGTTTTAGCTGTAAATGTTCGTGTTGGTTTCCTCGTAATAATAATAATAATAATAACAAAGCTTGATATTGAAACTGGGAACAAAAGGTACGATGATTTCAAAACGACAATTTTAAGTGTTCATACGATAATACCTGCTCACAACTATTATTTCTAAGCAAATAGCAAAATTGAAACGTGTGGAGTCCGTAGCTTGCCTTCAAATAACAAAAAGTTCACAACTTTGAAATAATTGGGAACCACTGGAATACAATATTTAGACTTTGAACCACCTCCCTCACTTAAAAAGCCTTGTAGTGCGACGTGCTACTGGGAGGCCCTGGAAACATTAATCAGGAATTTTATCCGGATCTCCCGCATATGTAACGCAATTATGGTTCGGTGCTTGAAGCAATCGTTTATACAATTTCTTCAATTTTCGATTAGGTTTGCACGATTAGATGCACACTTAAATTGCTAGAAATGACTAGGTTAGGTTAGGATTTAGATTTCTGGACTTTCGACGTCTAAGGTCATTTAGCCATTCACGTTTTGAGGGATGACGTCCCTCGGCGAGCACACTATCCGGGGAAAGGGAAGGGGAAAAGGGAAGCGGCCTGGAACCTATAAGTTAGGTATCACCTCGGCATTTGCCTGGATGAATGAGGAAAACGCAGGAAAGCCTCATTCAGGGTGGCTGGCCTGAAAAAGCGTTTTACTCTCTTTCGACCGAGTGCCCCACCGGGAATCGAACTCAGGATCGCTCGCACCGAAAGCGAGAGCCACGCGGGGGCCTACGCGGGGTCACTGCTAGAAATGGCATTCAACTATCTTTAATTTCAATAAAAGATATATCTTCTTCCCTTCCCTGGAATAAGTACATATTGTAGCCCAGTATTATTCAACTTTTTTTTAAATTTTATTTTTTTAGTGGAACCCTAATGATCCTTTTCCATTCAAGCTAACCTTAATTCAGGTTAAATGTAATTGTTATTATTAATTAAATAACATAATTTAATTATAAACAGGAGGAGAGTTATGCTTTAAATTTAATAGCATGGTCAAGTTTAAACTAAATGCCATTTTAGATTTTACATGGCCGCTAAGAAGTCATTGCGTAGCCCAGGATGAATACCAATCCTATAGCCAATTTCGTTCTTTTAAATATTTGGAAACGATGTTAAAGACATAAATATAAATTAGCTCTTCTTCACATAGTGAGGGTATTACAGTTTAAGAAAATTGCAATCATTTCGAATTCAATAGTATATGAAAGATTCAAGAGGGGAGAGATGTTACAACGTCTACCAATCCTTCGATAAGCCACTATATCAGATATATTACTACTACCGTTCCTGTACTTCTTGTTAGGAGCTCAGTGGTAATCATCGTGATTCTTCTATTCTTGATACTCGTACCTACTCCAACTTTTTACAACGTACCCGTAAATCAACCACTGAACAACGATTTTTTTAACTAATTATTTTGAACGTATTGTTTTCTGTACGTCGCCCATAACGTATTGCAATATACTTTTCTGTTGGGTCAGTAATGTAATTTCTGCTGTGTGACTGCGTGTTCTCGTCCTGTCAGCTTCAGTCTTGCCACTTCTCTGCTCTGCTTAATTTTGTAAGATGTTTTTCTGTTAATTTTTGTTGTATTATGTTATTTTGCAATAAATACTAATTAAAAGTAGTAAACCGTTCACTTCTGGTGCATAGGGTCACTGGTTCGATTCCAGTTCGCGCCAAATGAGGTTTGTGGTGAAGAAACACTATGTGGATAGGTTTCCTCGAGGTTCTTTTGTGCCATTCCGCTTTCTTCATTCCACCATTGCATTCATTCTCATTACCGTCTTCTTTAGCCCATACGGCACAATTGTGAGACATAAATAAAACTGAAAGATTTCATTTGATTTTTGTATGTCTTGCCTACCCTACTAAGGTTTGTTTGTTCACTGTTGTTGAATTAATTTTGCTATTGGTTATTATCATATATCGCATGAGTCAGAAGCCGAACCTTTTAATGATTTCACAATGTTCTTCGTTCGATATTCCCCCACTCCACCCGAAATTTCTTTGGCTTAGGCTGAATATTTTGTAATTTTGTTCATTGTCTTCTCGTTACTCAAACATTGACACAATAACAAACAGATATTTTTTGTTTGTTTCTTGCTTCCTGTAATTGTATTACGTGAGCAGCTGTTGAGAGCTTACGCAACACCATAACTTATTATTATTCCATAGCTTGATTACAACTAGTAATTAAGGAAGGAAGTACGGTAGAAGGGAGGAATACTTATTGTGCTTCCTAACTTCGATCCACACTGTTCTCTAATGTTTTGTAGGCACGTGGCTATACACTGTAAAATGACGGAGTCCTTAGTAATTCCATCGGCGTAGGAAGTGGATTTTTAAAAACTTTTTTCGTACTCAAACATGATGTTTTATAATTCGTTTATTCACTAGTATCATTCATATACTGTGACGAAGAAATGTTTTAATAACAAGTTGTCATCGTGTATAAATTGTTGTGTTTGCTTAAGGTGCAGTGTTCAAGTAGGTAATTGTCAAGATGATTAAAATACACGTTTTTATAGTTTTGAAGGCTGTTATCGCAATTTTTATTCCAAGGAAATACAGAAATGACCAAAAGGAAAGGCAAATAAAGGAGATTTCATTCAAAATGACATTTTACTACGCACGAGCATATTGGATCTATGAAAGAAACAGATACGTACAAATATTGGAAGGGCGTCACCAATTGATTGGAGATGGGTATTATGCTATTTATACATGTCTGATAGTATATACATCTCATTTTTGTGTTTATAGCCACATATGATTTTAACTATAACATAGGACATAATTTTGAAACACAGATACTTCAAACTAGAGACCTGCACGGGCTGAATTCTTCAGTCCAAACCCAATCCAGGCCAAATGTATCTAGCCACACCCAACCCGGGTCCGGAAAGTTTTAGAGGCGACGCAAAAATCCAAATCAGCCAACCAAGCAAATTCATTTTGAAAAAGCAGTGGACATGTGGTGACTAGTGATCATACGAGTGATCGTATTAAAATTCTAGTCCATTTCACAGACAACAGAAATATAGTTCTTCGTATAAATCAATGGACTATAAGACAAATATGGCTAGGTTCTCAACTTTGAAACCTGATAGTTTCTGTTGGACCATTGCAGTGATGGCCAATTATAATACTACGGGCTAAAATAAACTAAGAACCAAACTTAACGACCGTTTTCAGTTTTCCTTTCGGAGACTATTTACAAATTTTGCCCGTCCCATGAGTAGCTGAATGTCCATACATCATGCACTTTTCAAAATCTTTGTTCTATTCTGTGTATCCTGTTCCTTGTTTCTTGGGTCTAAATTAGACCTGAACGTGGGACTTTTGGAAGCAACTCGATGAAATTGTGATAGAGTTGATAAAAATAGAGTTGAATACCCCTGTTGTAGACAACCGAACAAAAGCAAACAGTGATTTGGGTTGCATATCAATCAGGTTATTCTAGAAATATTAACCTCTTTCTGCATGATTTTTTCTTTTAGCGAAAAAAAAAAAAAAATCAGTATTGGAAATCCTTATATGGGAACTTGAAAAATGAATTAAAACTTTAATTTTAGATTTTTCACTTAATTCCGACGAGAAATAAGTAAGTGCCATATATGACACACTTACAACTCACAAAGAACATGCCAGATGACACCAAAATATCTTATTTCTATACGTTAATATCTCACATAGCAGACAAAACTGTCATTGGATGCCTTTAATAAATCACAAAAAAACTAAAGTGAAAAAAGGGTATGTGCCATATATGGCACGGCATGCGGTAAGGGGTTAATTTACATGTGAATATCTCGGTAATGTAACCACTATCACTGTTTTTGTATATGTCGTATCCCTAATCCTAGTTCTCAACCTACTCCTCACCGTGACCCATTGATTTCCAGGTATTTTATACAATCTTAAATCGCTTGGCAAATAAACTGGTCACTCTGTTCTCGCTGGTTCGTCTAGTGATTACGCATAAAGACGGATTCCACTACCTAATTTATCAGAATTCCTTATCGCATGGCTACTGTATTTACATGGTTGTCGACGTGAATATGTTTGTTCTTTGAACATTTCTTCAGATTTTCTTTAAGAGCTCAGAAGACAGTTAAAAAAAAAAGAAAAGAAAAAGAAAAAGAAATGACTTCCGGAAATTTCCAAGCAAAGAGCGTTGGTTCAGAAACAAGCTTGCATGATATCTTGACTCACATGATGACTTGAGTTTAAACTTAAGAGTTCTTAAGTAATGATAACATCTGTCCAAGCAAGTTTGAAACAATCGTAATTTTCTTCTAAAATGGTAAGTTTAGAATATTAGAGAGCACATAACTGGATGACACGTTTAATCTTATGATCATTCCTCGTATAGCATCTATGCTATAAAAGATATTAAACACCAGCTAGTAAACAATAGGATACTCTGATACTAATGCTAATTTCCATTAGTATTCAGAGCCAACAAAGGTCAAAACTGCATTCAGGCATTGCAGGAATTTTTCCATGCACTACCGAAGCAGTTAGTTTACAGTCTCTTTTTCCATTAAGATGAAATGTAAGTTTCGAAAAGCCCAAAAGAGTGGAAAAACCAGTTTGGTTTTAGCCGATAACTTTAATACATTGATATCCTCAATAAAGTTTATGTGATAACCTTATGAGGTAACGAAGAAAATATGCAAGTAGTTGTGGCATCCGACAATTGCGTGGATATTTGTTTTGAATTTATTATTGGCAGTTGACTTGTAAATTCCATCCTTAAGCTCTATTTGATGTAAATGAAATGACATCTTTTGTAGCTTAATTGTTCGATTTCATTCTTTTTTTTATCTTTAAGGAGTTTAGCTGTAAGACTTTTAAGTTCCATTCTTGCGTGCAAACATTTGTTATACAAGTTGACAATTGTCTTCACCAAAGAAGGAAGTTGGTCTTTTATTGAATTTGTTTATCTCGTAAAAATTATAGAAAGGATCAACAGGTAATACTTGAGGAAAATTGGTTTTACGTGTTGCCTTAATGCTTTTATCTATTGATGCAAATGTGAAGATTGTTGCACAATTGTGATGAAGAGCCTGTTTTTTTCTCGAAAGCGAAAGCATATTTATTAGTCCACTTATATGATTGTCTCTGGGTGTCTACTCCATTTAGTTGTCTTTGCAGTTATCGTGCTTTGCCTGTTTGTGAGTTCACTTGAAAAACTTTAAAATAAAAAAATGTTTTTGAGAGTTAAGATTTTTATTTTGATCCTTCCACGTAAAAGGGTTTGTAGATAGCCGTTAATGTATATATATAAATTTACACTTTTTTTTCTGAATTTTATGTGCATTACTTCGACTTTATTTAAACTACCGTACTTATTTACTTGTTTGTATTTTCAAATTGAACAAGCAAGCAAATTACACTAGTATTACCCACGAGTCGCGATTTAGGGTTATCTCGTCTCGAAATGGATTCGTCAAATTCGTATTCTCTACTCGAAATATGTATAATTTTGTATTAGAAGCTTTATTCCTAGTATCGTGGGGGCTGCGGTGGCTCAGTGGTAGAGCGTTCACTTCTGGTGCATGGGGTCCTAGGTTCGATCTCAACTCGCGCCAAGTGAACTTTGTGGTGGACAAACACCGGGTGGTTGGGTTTTCTCGGAGTTCTTCCATTTCCTTCCACTTCTTTATTCTACCATTTCATTCATTTCTCATCATCACTATCTCCTTTAGCCTAGCCGGCATAAGCGTGGGACGTAAAACAAAGATTCATTTTTTTCTCGTCGAGTATCTTATCAAGAAAATCCTGTTTCGTTTCGTATCGTATGCAACAGTAAACCCTACTAGCGCTCTTAAAATGATCCGACGTGATTCTGTGGTAGAGCGCTCATCCGTGGCACTTGGGACCCAAGTTTGATCCCAGCTCCCGCCAAGTCAACTTTGTGGTAGACAAACACTATGTGCATGGGTTTTCTCTGGATTCACCCGTTTTCTTTCCAGTGGCGGATCCAGGACCGACTTCTGGGGGAGAGCGGTGGGTTGTCATACTGCTACTTTTAAGGGCTCCAAACTTTGGGATGGGTTTTATTTATATACCGTATATAAAATAAGAAAGTTTCCTCTTCTGGGAGGGGGAGCGATCGCCCCGATCGCTTCCCCTGAATCCGCCCCCTGTTTCTTTCACTTTCGGCATTCCACCATTGTAATCAAAGTCAAGATCTTGTAATTGCAAGGCGCGTTTTGTTAGTGATCGTTGAAGAGTCAAATGAACCGGCTGATCCATAGATGCTCATATTCGAAAATTTACGAACATAGTTTTTCTTTAATCATGAATTAAAAATTCCGTTTGCCTATTTTACTGAAAACAATATAATGTATTCTATACATAGGACTGCAGGATTTTATGGGCCACCATACAAATTTCAAGAGGCTCCATTGTTATCAACTACGTTTTTATGGAAATAATCAAATATCTCAAAAATGCTAAATTGCCGTACTATCAATGGACTTAACTTTTTTGTTGTTGCCAAAGGATATTTAAAGAAGGTCGGTAAATTCGTATTTTCTTTTAAAAGATCATTTTAAAAAAATCTCTAGAGAAGTTATTGTTATTTTATCACTGTCGAGATTTTCATTTTTAAAAAATCACTATTGAATGCTGAAAACTAAATAATAATAATAGTAATAATAATAATAATAATAATAGTTTTAAGGAGGCCTAGGCCTCTGACATTTGCAAGGGAAGGCCTCCTTGATGAGCATACGTTTTAGATATTATTTTATAGCAACTGCTCATAATTTTTAAAGAACAATTACAAGTATTTGACAATTTATTTTAATAATTTATATAATCTGTTTGAAGTTTTATTTATGTTTTCATCACGATACGAATTTGCAGTTAGTTTAACATGAGGTACTGAGAATTAAACTTGGCACGACGCGCGTAATGGTAACAATTTAGCTACTAAAAAGCTTCTTAATTTGAACAGATTTGCTTTAATAACGATTAGACGGTCAATACATTACGTTATTAACAAACAAAGGAAAAGAAAAAAAAAGAAAAAGGTAAACGAAAGCAAGATAAAATTAAACGTTGAAGTGATGATAGATTGAAGCATTCAATTAGATTACCAAATAAACGTATTATACTTTTATTTTGCTAAAATGACACATTCTATCTGCGTAAGGTTTATAAAATTCTCGGCGTTCTGAATCTAAGTAGCTCAATGTAGATCCAACTAAAAATATTCAGTTCAGATTTTGACAAATGGAAGAATTTAAATCTACAGTTAGATTAGTTAAAGTATGTTTTGATTTGAATACTTCTTAAATATAATGAATTCAGTTTATTTTGAGCCGAATTTACATTTAATATTTTGAACTCTGGTTAAAAGAAACTGGACTTACTGGCATAGGAGCTTCGTTGTCCACACTGTTTGTTCCCAATTGTGGCCGTGACTCTGACAACATAAGGATGGCAGCTACTAGAATTACTAATTCTCTCAACATGGCGCAGGATTTGTAGGAACACTGAAATAAATGAAAGCACAACCATAATAAACATTTGTTATTCTTCTTTCAACAAAACTAAATTTTAATTACAATATTATATACTTTGACATCACGTTATTAAGTTATTGCTAATGTATTATTACGTTTCTATATATTGTACTTCGATAAAATATTATTGTAATTATGATATTTGCTTGATGCCTTTTCGTGACTGAGATTTTGAAGGACGACAGTTTCTAGAAAAGTGAGACTCAAACCTAGAGCAGAGCTTCTATCGACGGTATTGCGTTTTTATGAGAATCTGAATCGGCGAAAATACGCAATGAAAATGAGTATTTTGTCTTGAGGCTACGGAGGTTCCTAATAATACTTGAATAATTGTAAAATTTCCCAAGCTTTCGTTTTGATATCATGTTTAGTTTATACGCTATTTTGATGGATTTTTCAAGCAGAAATGTAGGATATTCACGAAAGAGTGACGAAGTTTCATGTAGACCTGCAACATCAAAAGTAGCAGTTGTCCACGTTTGAAAAACGGTAACAGGTCGAACGTCATAGCCCCATTCGCACAGGAATAAGCGAGTTTTCGTCAATCGCGTTTTTCCACAACGCAGAATTCACCTTAATACACATGACGGTGTATTCTCCCATTCTCCCATGGTCACTCCATTCGCCAAATAGAACTGCGTACAGTTTTTTTTTTCCTTTGGAGATTTACCACCATTACCCATGTCTCTGTAAAATCTCCGTGGCCTAATAAGATGTGCTGATAACATAATCGTGGATTTCCTTTGTATGACGTCCTGTATGAGCTTGTCCACATAAAGGCTAAAGTTAGGCATTTTCCCTTTCTGATATTGCAAGTTACATATACCATCTGAAAGATTTCGACTACGCGCTACTTTTTCAACAAAGTCATTGGGTTGACGAAGAGACACGGAGCACAGCAAAACCCTCACCAGACGGTAACAGGAATCACACTCGATCAGTCAATATGGTGTCTGTGTGTAGAATGGGAAAGCTGGCGATGTATAGGGCTTTGATAAGGGCCAGATTGTGATGGCCAAACGGCTAGGCGAGCTGCCATAGTTAGTGTCTTCAAAAAGTGGAAAAAGAACGGTGCATCACACCACACCAAACCACGAGACATGGGGTGACCACACATCATTAAATATGTCGGATGTTGTAGACTGTTGAGGTTGGTAAACCAGGCTAGGCGATAACTTTGGCACTATTAACAACAAACTTTAACCATGGACAAAGCACGAGCCGTACACACAATTTCATTACGCCGTACACACGTACACACGTACTCATTTTCATTGCGAGCCGTACACGCAAGCATGTGAGCACACAATTTACCGTACAGATGGCCTCTGCATCCGACATCTCACACATCTACCAATTGTTACCGCACGGCATCATCGACAAAGACGGGAATCGGGCACGTGCCTATCGTCCTAAGATCGTAGAACAATGCAGAATGTTGCATGGTCCGATGAATGACGATGTCTTCATCACAGCTAAGACCTGGTCAGAATTTGTCTTCTTTCAGGGGATAACTAAAGGCAATTGGTGGCTCAATTATAGTTTGGAGAACATTTGCAAGGTCATCGATAGACCCAGTAGCAGGGGTAAAAGTGGATCTGAACAGGTAGGGGGACTGTCTATAGCGGCATGACGTCTCACCGTTCCCTTGTTTGTCTTTGCCCATTGTTTCTTTTTTAGGAACTGGGGGGGGGGGCGCAGTACATATTTTCTGGAGGTGAGGTACGGCGTCCCCCGCGTTCCCCTTCACTTTAACTCCCGGTAGTGCATGTGAAGTTCACCATGATGATCCTAGCCATTGACAGGTCATTGCTGATCACGAACTCCCATTCATATAGGCTATATTTCAAGCTGTGAATAGAATATTCCAGCAGGACAATGCTCTTTGTCATAGCTCAACGTTGTGCTGCAGTGGTTCGAACAGCACAATGATGAATTTCAATTGCTACAAAGGCCTCCAAACTCTCTCAATCTTAACCCAATTAAAAACATTTGTGATGTTATTGAACGTCAGATCAGATCTCATTGCCCCCCTCCGTGAAAGTTACAAGAATTAAGAATTTTAATGTGCAGATGTGTTGCGCCATGCCGCTCGCGACCTAGCAAGATCTCATTACTTCCACAACAAGCCGCACTATTAATGTTCTGTGAAGCGAAGTTGAACACCAGATATTAGACAGGTAGTCGTAATGTTCTGGTTGGTCAGTGTATATTCGTGTAAGGTAGTAAACAAGAACTCGACTATTTGTCTTTTTCATTATGACTAGCTGAACCTGCGTTCTCTACACAGCGCATCATTCACGAGTGTAAATCTCCTTGTCATTCCTCACAACATCTGTTCAAGCCCCTTTAGAAGAGATAAGTGAAAGACGTCTTGATAAAAATCGGCAAGGTGTACCGTAAAGGGGAGATTTTTTTCGATTATTTTTCAATATCTCACACCGTTTGCAAGATTTGAGCCTACTTCTGGATGGAGTTTCAAATTCATATGTTCAGTGTTTTCTTTCTTCTTGCATGCAGTATGTAATAAGCGAATACATTACGCGCACGATTAATTATAATGTCAGTGGTATACGGTATTCATTGGGCAAAACACTCCAACAAGAAAGATACTTCTTAGACTGGAGAACTGGTTATCTTTCGTTTTTCATTATCAGTTGGAATGAAACAAACGCCTGAGAGATATACTACTCATGTATACAATTATGTGATGTTGGAATGTAGGAACTCGTAGGATATGGTGCTTTACTTTCTAAAAAAAATTTAAACACTTCCAGGGTACATCTTAAAAATGTAATAAAGAAATACCGATCATGTTTTTAAAACTGGAACTAGACAATCTACACAAACTTTGGATTCGACCTGTGAAAACCGCACGTTTCTAGCACTTGTGGTTTTCGAGATCTCATTGTCGAAAGGATTGGAGACAAACATATAAACTTTCCTTGGAGACAAACACATAAACCTAGCATTTTAATATATAGACTAGCTGAACCTGCGCTCTCTACACGGCGCATGATTCACATATGAGCATGCATCTCCTTGTTATTCCTCACATCTGTACATGTCCCTTTACAGACACAAGTGAAAGACGTTTTGATAAAAATCGGCAAGAGATACCGTAAAGGGGAGATTTTTTTGATTAATTTTTCAATATCTCGCATCATTTGCAAGATTTAAGCCTACTTCCGGTTGGAGTTCTTAATTCATGTATGATCAGTGTTTTCTTTCTTCTCGCGTGCAGTACGTAATAAGCGAATACATTACGCGCACGATTAATTATAATGTCAGTGGTATACGGTATTCATTGGGCAAAACACTCCAACAAGAAAGATACTTCTTAGACTGGAGAACTGGTTATCTTTCGTTTTTCATTATCAGTTGGAATGAAACAAACGCCTGAGAGATATACTACTCATGTATACAATTGTGTGATGTTGGAATGTAGGAACTCGTAGGATATGGTGCTTTACTTTCTAAAAAAAATTTAAACACTTCCAGGGTACATCTTAAAAATGTAATAAAGAAATACCGATCATGTTTTTAAAACTGGAACTAGACAATCTACACAAACTTTGGATTCGACCTGTGAAAACCGCACGTTTCTAGCACTTGTGGTTTTCGAGATCTCATTGTCGAAAGGATTGGAGACAAACATATAAACTTTCCTTGGAGACGAACACATAAACCTAGCATTTTAATATATAGACTAGCTGAACCTGCGTTGTCTACTCAGTGCATCGTTCTGTTATGACCACGAATCTTCCCACTGTGCATGTCTCCTTACTCACTCAAGTAAAGGATAGGAGTCTCACAAAGGAAGTGAATGCTATGTATAGATGTTGGAGTGAGTTTGTAGCAAATTTGTAGAAGTAACACGATATCAAGTGGAAACATTTTTTTCTAATAAATCGATATCCGTCCGAGTACGCCTCATTGGGTCTCTTGAAACCTTTAAAATTGCCACCATGCAATAGGTTTTGCCATTCAGATTTAATCATAGCGCCTGCATTGTCCGTCAACCCGCCATAGGTTATTTTTCTCCTAGTTACCTAAAAGCGTATTTTCGGTCTGGAACAATGGTAATCTTATGGGCTCAAAACGGCCCCTAAAATATTGAATAGGACAATAACGACAGACACGGTTTTTGAAAATTTGGATGAAAACTGGACAATCTACACAAAATTTAGAATCGACCAGCGAAAACGGCACGTTTCTAGCACTTGTAGTTTTCGAGATTTCATTGTCGAAAGGATTGCGGACAACATATAAACTTAGCATTTTAATATATAGACTAGCTGAACCTGCGCTCTCTACACGGCGCATGATTCACATATGAGCATGAATCTCCTTGTTATTCCTCACATCTGTACATGTCCCTTTACAGACACAAGTGAAAGACGTTTTGATAAAAATCGGCAAGAGATACCGTAAAGGGGAGATTTTTTTGATTACTTTTTCAATATCTCGCATCATTTGCAAGATTTGAGCCTACTTCCGGTTGGAGTTCTTAATTCATGTATGATCAGTGTTTTCTTTCTTCTCGCGTGCAGTATGTAATAAGCAAGCACATTACATACACAATTAATTATAATGACAGTGATAGCCTATATGGTGTTCATTGGGCAAAACAATCCAAACAATAAATTATGGGGGGTGCGGTGGCTCAGTGGTAGAGCGTTCACCTCCGGTGCTTGGGGCCCCTTGTTCGATTCCAGCTCGCGCCGTGTGGACTTTGTGGTGGACAAACAACGTCCTCATGGGTTTTCTCGGGGTTCTCTCATTTCCTCCTACTTTCTTCATTCCACCATTTTCACTCATCTCTCATCATCACCGTCTCCTTTAGCCTAACCTGTATAACCGTGGGACGTAAAACTTAAAGATTTCATTTATTTTTTTCCAAATAATAAATATTCTTCTTAGACTGAAGAAATGGTTATCCTTCGTTTTTCATTGTCATTTGGCCATGAAACAAACGCCTGAGAGATATGCAACCCCTGTATACAATTATGTGGTGTTGGAATGTGTAATGAATAGGATATGATGCTTTAGTTAAAAAAAAATTCAACACTTTCAGGTTACTCGTAAAAATGTAATAAAGAAATAATATCCATGTTTTTTTAAATATTCAATTAGAACTGGACAATCTATGCAAAATTTGCAATCGATCAGCGAAAACGTCATCTTTCTAGAGCCTGTAGTTTCCGAGATCTCATTGTCGTAAGGATTAGCCACAAACATATAAACGCCCACAAGCGTATAGTTTAAAAGAACTCCAAAGATGACAGCAGGATTCATTTGCATTGTTTTTGGAGAAGGCTTATTAAAATACAAAGGCTTTGAACAATAATTTTAGAAAATAAACTTTATGAAAAAAGATCTATTTAATAAATAATTTATTTAAAGTACACATACTTTAAAATATTTGTCTTTCTTAAACGTGAAATCACAAATACCCGTAAATCAAAGGTTTGAAATCGAAAGTTAGAGATTGGAGCTCATGCGCTTTTATTGCTATTGTAGCATTTTAATAGATAGATTGTAGTTTAGTTGACGGTTGATTTGATGTTCATTTTTTTTCAGAGGTAAAATTTTATGTAGTTTAACGTGGGATCTAAACAACATAAACTGCAGTATTACTAGAAATTGAACACATGATCTTTTTTTTTTTTTGTTCTTAAAAGCTTATTTGAAAGTTATTAAATAATATTAACACTAATATTACTACTACTAGTACTAATAGCACTAACATCCTTGTTGCCTGAAACGGGTAGATTCTAGGGTCCGTAAGAACATCGTCTCAAATGTGTATGAACGAGAAAGATAAGAAAGGAAAAAATGAGAAGCGTTGCGTTTGTCACTCTTTGAGCGACAAAGTAGGAGAAAAAACTCAAATGTTTTATGACAACAGCGTTCTAGTGTTGCAAAAAGTACAACCAAATTCTACAGAAAAGTAAGAAAGACGATTAGGAGTGTTAAAGACGGGGATATTGAGAAGAATCGAGGACACTGTTGAAGAAAGGGGAGAATAGGGGAACGCCGAAAAACATGTAGGAAAAGCAAGGAAATTGGCTAAGACATTCTCTCAAAAGAAATTTTATTCTAAGATATGTGGTAGAGTTGATTTGATTTTGAGTTTAATGTCCCTTTCAGCAGCGAGGCTATATAACACAGGACCTATTGAATCCGAACCACATAAGCTCCAGCCGGGAATCGAACCCGGATTTCCCACGCCAAGGGCGCGTACGCTAACCGCTTAGCCACGAATGAGCTCAAATATGTGGTAGAGAGGTGGCGACAGAAGAAATAGGGAGAGGAAAATAAAATAGTAACTAATGGACCATATCAGGAAAGGATAAATGAAATCTAAAATATCTTTGTACATGGGAAATCTTTATACATAGATTGTGTGATTATTAGGAATTCGAGGAATTCCTCGAATTTCTGTTAGAAATAGGAATTCAAAGTAGAAAACTGGGTCTAGTTGGCTAAGAACACAAATTAATAGAGAGCTTTGGTGAATACAATATTGAGCTTTCGAGTTCCGTACAGTGAGTTAATTATAGAAATGTGAGAAAATATACAGGGAGTTGAAATATATGGAAATTTGGAGGACAAGATTGCAATGGTAGTAACAAATAGCAATGTTAAGATAATCCGCAAGTAAAAGGAAGTTTTAAGAATAAATAAATAATATATTGAGGACTTGCATGAGAGTGGGGAAAGGCCATATAGTCTAGAGTTCAATTTAAAAACAAAATATGTGAGGACGATAAAGGATTTACGATACTTCTGGACCAGTTTGATAAATGAAATTGTAGATTTAAAAAAAATGAAAATCAACAGAGGTAAATAATATACCAAGAAAGAATAGTCCCCGGTCTGGAATTAAATATGTGAAGGGGAGAATGGTCGAAGGATGTTTTGAAGAAGACAACGATATTGCTGACAAAGAAATTCAGAAAACATATAGAATACATGAAATAAAATGAATCTTCCAGATTAACGTCCCACGAATATGTCCTTTAGGTTAAGGGAGACGGATGATTAAGGCAAGTGAATGATGATGGAAGAATTGGTAGAATGAGAATATAGGAGGGGAATAGGAGTTCCTCCTAGAAAACCTACGGACACAATGTTGTGCACCACAAACTTACTTCGTCGGGGATCGAACCAGTAGGATTTTAATGAAAGAACAAAATAAGCTTTAACAAAAGCTTATGTATGAAGCAACAGTAGGACTAAGAGTTAACATAGTGGAAGAAATAAAATACATTTGGAGGGGAATGTTGCTTCACATTAATTTATTTAATATACGTATATTTACAATGAATAGTGAAGAAGATTCTACACAGAAAAGATTGTATTTCGAAGTAGTTAGAGAGATTAGATACATGTAGTATGTGTATATTTATATTGCAAAAGATACTCGTACTTCTGTTGTGGAGTCTTATCATACTAAAATCAATATGCTGTTAGAAAACTTTAGAAAAACTGCGAAGAGTATGGGATGAAAATTAATTAAAGACACGAACACTATTTAGTCACGAGGGTTTTAAGATGACATTTACAGTATGCTTATGCTTGGTGCATGCATTTTCTATTCTGTCACGCAACTCTAAATAATTTAATGTTAAACAGAGAAGAATAAAGAAAGAGAAGGAAAATACTTTAATGGAATACAGTCAAAACAAGATAATACAATGTAATATTTAATTGATATTAAGAGGAAGAAAGACTATAAACAAAAGCCATCCTGCGGACACCGCAACTACGCAAAAAAAAAAAAAAAAAGAGCAAGGTCTGTGAATAAAATTGTGGGTGGCGTAGCTGAGTCTTGGAGGGTATAGGTGGAATTTGTGGGAAGGGATTAATGCTGTAACGGTACAGGCATGAAGGTTCACTATTGTCATATATTTCTTTTTTGAAAATCATCCTGCCCCATACCTAAGATGTTTTGATTCGATTAACACTGTAAGTCAGTCAAATTAGGCATCGCTTGTTCTACTTTACTAAGGCTGATTGATTGGGGCTTAACTATCATCTTTAGTATTTAATCTACATGAGGCAAGTGTTACAGCTTGAAAAGGGGATCAAAACACTACCTGGGTTTCTGCCCAAGTGTTTGTGCTCCCACTGGAAGTCGAACCTGGGAATGCAGCTGTTTACGGACGAGAAGTGGACACTAGAGATAATATAAAATTAGGACCGAATCTAAGTGTTAAAGACACTTGCTAAAATTGTACATTGCACTGAATGCACTATTGTTTCTTTTCTTTTTTTGCTGGGCAATTATCCATTTTGCTTAGCCTGCGAAATTTCTGTATGCGTGATCTTGCTGCATTTGATTCTCCACGGTGAAGCAATTTTAGGTGTTCAGTAGACATTGTAAGACAATTGCGAAGAGGAAGACTTACTCTCGTATTTGACTTAAGAGGTAGCAGACTCCGATCTAGAAGGCTAGAAATAATAATACTGGGGGACGATGTACTGACAACACATCAAGCTAAAACCCATCTACAATTCTTTATGGGCTGAAACGCTTTCGAACTTTCGAAAGACAAATAGGTGGTCAAAAATTTTAAAAATGATAAGAAATCACATGCGTCGAAACGAAAAAAAAAAAAATGTCAGGGACACAATGGCTCAGAGGTAAAGCACTCATATCCAATCCGAGGGATCTCTTATTCGATCCCTGATCATGTGAGTTTGTGGTGGATAACATCGTGCCCGTCACTTGCAATGATCATCTGTTAGTCTACATGACATAACCATGGGACGTTAAATGTCATATTTGAATTCAGTTCGGTTTTTCAAAGAAAGAATGAACAAAGAGACGAATAGTTAGATGGACTTTCAAAAATAACTATTTTGGCATGTAGGGACCATGAAAATGTCCCCTACTTTATATTCATGTCTATTGTCACTCCGAAGTCGCTTAAATAGACATCTTTGGGACAGAAATTCTGGTTAGCTGAACAAACGTTGACAAAAGTGAATTATGTATTGACGGAAATATTCTTGAAATTGCTTTAATGTCAACCAGAAGTGTAGTACATAAGCAACGTTGATTGTGTACATACAAGTAGAATATAATTGAATTTCATATTGAGGAAAATTGTTACATGGAATTATTTTATTATTCTTTGGAAATAACCGAAATAAAGATATATAAAAAAATAGTATAAGCAATAAACCTATATGATGGAAAGAAGAAGGAAAAGAAGAAGTTTTCAATTAAGGTGGTATCCCGACATTGATCAGGAAAGAACGATATTAGTTTTTGTACGCTAATTTTGTGATTTCGATGTTCTCTGAATTTGAATGTATAATTCACTTTGACTCAGAACATAGGCATTCTTATGCTAGTCATGATATTTCACATTAATAGAGTGAGGTTAAGCGGAAAACGAATGAGAAAATATTAGATATGGGGGAGAAAATAAAGGTTTTAGGTGTAATTAGAAAAAGAAAGAGAAACTGGTTAAGATATTAACTGAGAAAGAACTTGATCACGAGGAACGTGCGAGAAAATACGATAAAAGGAAAAAGAGGGAGGATCTGAAAGAAGATGGAGTTGATGTACGGTGTGAAAACAGAAAATCTCTACGTAAAGACGAAGTGATGCATGGGAGCTTTGCAGCAATTAGATTCAATAATAGCAGAATACCTATGATCATGATGATTATGTAATTTACAGTTTGATTTTATCATATATACTATATTGTTATTCTTCTCCTGAGTTGAAGAATTAATCCTTGCCTTACTTGTAGCTATCATTCCTACATTTTCTTGGTGTGATAGAAGCAAAGAAATCTATATCTAAATAGGGGGCACGGTGGCTCAGTGGTAGCGCGCTTACCTCTGGTACATGGGGTCCCTGGTTCGATCCCCGGCCAAGTAAGTCTGTGATGGACAACATCATGTCCGTGGGTTTTCTCGGGGTACTCCCGTTTCCTCCCACTTTCTCATTCCTCCAATTCTTCTATTATCATTCACTTGCCTTAATTATCCGTGTTCCTTAGCCTAATGGGCATAATCGTAGGACGTTAAACTGAAAAAGTTATTAGCCCATGCACTCAAAATGTACTTTACATTATTATTTTAAAACAATCATTACTTCATCTGCAAAATAAAAGTCGTACTTTGGTTATAATTGTTAATATCAGTAAGAGAATATACCTTATTATTACACCATTCGTGAAATACTACCGTTAGATCTATATGATTATTCTCAGTTAACTCTGTCACATCACCAGACAAAACGAAATAATGTTTAAAAGAAAACTCATTTCTAATTATTGCATTCTTTCGTACTTTCATGTAAAAAAAAGTATGAAATAGACGAAATTGAGACTCGAATTTCAGATCTTCTAAAAAAAAGGAACTGTTTTACGGTATTATGCAAATGTAAATAACTTGCAATATAGAATAGATATTCATTTGGAGCTTATTTCTTACAATGAAATGAAAATGGGTAAGAAAATTGAAGATTCAACGTTCACAATTCAGAGAAATAGATCTGATATCTCTAAACTGTGTGTTACTTTCTAACTTCTACTGATTATATGGCATATATCTATTGCAAAAGTACCCTATATCAATTGCAAAATTACACATATCTTCATTTCAAAACGAGAAAGAAGTCGTTTCCCCATCTCAAATTGACATGGGGAACATGTTTACCTAAAGGTTTTACCATCTAAGAAACTTTCTTTGAAAATAGATTAGTTAGTTTGATTTTACTCAGAAATATTTTAAAAATTGTTTTTGTATGTTTTTTTTATTGAATCCTTCAGAAATTTGAGTTTGATATATAGTAGTTCGTGATTTCAGATCATTAGCTTTCTGAGGTTCTCAAACTTTTTCAACTGAGGTGCTGCCATACCATGTCATACCATAACATCAGAAGTCGTACGTACCACCGAGCAGCGGCTTGCGCACCACAGATTGAGAAACCATAGTTAGATTATATATTTCCAAAGATAGGAAGAAAATCATTAGAAAAGAGAGAGTATAGAATGTATGCGTCTCTTTCAGCATCAAGACAGTATCAGATGTGAACTTGTAGTTTAAGGTGGAATCTAAACCACCGCAATGAGTTTAAATGTTGATAGTCTTGATACTTTTCCACCGGGAATCAAACCCGAGATTCCATGCATCAAAGGCGCGCGCGCTAGCTACTACACCATCAAAAAGGCTATACAGCTATACAGAGTTTATGAAACGATTTTTTGTTTCCTAGAATTTCAGAGTAAAGAAAGTAGTATTACATTCAAAATTCTTTTCTGAAACAAGAGATTGATTTTCCTCGTTCCTTATATGTTTACGTGTGAAATAAGAAGTGGCCCAAGGAATAGGTAGTATGACCACTATGCTCCTACTATTAAGTACAACAATTAAAAGTAATGGAAATTATACTTAAATAGTTATAAGTAATGAATGTACTTTGATTGTTGAATCTTTCCTTGAAGTTAAACTAAAGATGTGAGCATGAATCTCTTTAAAATCTTTCCTAAAGTTAAAAAGAAAGAAAAGAAAAGAAAAAAGAAAAAGAAAGAATTTAGCTATGCTTATAATGGAACTAAACATATTCTTGCTTAGTTTGGGGAGAAGGAAAACTGTATTTTAAGTAATGTAAAGATATTGAGAGTTTAAAAGCCAAAGTTACGCTATCCTAATCCGTCTCCGTTTCAAGAGTCAGCTAATGCTAATAGAAAATTTGAATTAAGAAATCTACAAGGAATCTAAGTAAATAAATAAATAAATAAAAGATTTACATAGGGGAAGGGAAAACGTAGAAAATTTCACTTTTACAATTGCGTCCAAAATTCCTTGGGCCACTCACGGGCTTTGTAGACATTCAGTAACAAAATACAGAATTCACTGGTAGTGTAATATTTCTTTTGTGTCCTGACTCCCGGGTGAGAAATGCACTTTAAAAATTTGTAGATTTGTAATGTTGTTAACCATTCCGGGTTTTATACTTTAAATCACAATCACAACGTCCACGTATTCTTAAACAAATTGTTATTACACAGCTTTAAAAAGAAATGTATTCAAGTATATTTGTCGCTGACAAATCCCAGGCACAAGAATCCGTTCTCCAGATAATCCACTGACATTGTGTAAGAGAAACACACTGTGTATTGTTAGTGATGAGATCCACTTACCAGCACCTATGGATAAAATAAAAACACTTCTCTTCCGAAGGAATAGTTAAATAAAGAAATATAAAACTGTACAGCAAGTTGGATGAGACCGCCAAGTATATATATTCGCAGCCATTATCCGAGCAAGCCAATCCGTGCGGGGCTTTTGCAGGGCAAGGTTAACAGTTCGCGAGGGAAGTGAAAGTGAACAGCATTGGTTGGAATTTTTGGATGCGACGTATGACGAGAAGGGGATGACTTCCTTCATAGAGCGTGAAATGAGAAGAGAACGAATAAAAATAATACTAATAAGAAAGAAAGAAAGAAAAAGAAGACGTCACAACGAAAAAGAAAGGAAAGTAAACAGTCACGGCAGTCTTTTTTCTCTTTTTAAATATAATTAGCTTTCGGCATAGCCATCGTATAAGATCCCGCCGCGCGCCGCCTACTAGTCTGCACTCGATTGCACTCGCTAATGGCAGATTCATTGCCAATCATGAATTTTACGGTGGTTCATTGGCAATGCACTTGGTGTTGGTTTTAATGGTCACGGATCAACTCTTTCACCCCTTTTTCATCATCCTTACGTTTTTCCTGTTGTTTTAAGACATACATGCTTTTTAAATACCGTTTTCCTTTCCATTTAAAATGTGGTTGCAGGAGCAACAAAGAAAGACACTAAACTTTATCTCCGAGATTCGAACACATGTCATCTACATCAGGATGCTAAGGCTAGAATCGAGATAGTTCTTACTACTACTACTACTACTACTACTACTACTATACATTATTATTATTATTATTATTATTATTATTATTATTATTATTATTATTATTATTATTATTATTATTATTATTATTATTAGTGTTCTTTTTCTGGGGAAGAAGATGAGATATACCTTGAATACGTTATTTTGCGCGTTCTGATTGGTTGTGAAGGAAAGGATCAAAAATCTAAACAAGCAGAACCGGTGGCTCAGTGGTAGAGCGCTTACCTGTAGTGCGTAGACCCCTAGTTCGATCCCCGGCCAAGTAAGTTTGTGGTGGGCAACATCGTGTCCGTGGGTTTTCTCGGGGTTCTCCCGTTTATTCCCACCATCTCATTCCACCACTTATTTCATCGTTATTTACTTGCCTTAATCAACGTTTCCCTTAGACTAAAGAATATAAACCTATGACGTTAAACTGAAATATTTCATTTCAACATTTAAATAAGTGGAAGAAATTAGCATGTGCTGTCATTGAAATTTGGAATCCTAGTCGTGTCTTTTATTTGCATATAATATACTCTTGTTCCAGTCTTCAAATCAATAATATATATTTGAAATATTCATTTCGTTAAAAAAATAAATTAAATAAAAAAAATTAAAAAATGCTTGTGCAATCTTTGGAAAATTTCCTTTAAAAAATGTGCAGGTTGCAAACTTTGTCACAAACAGATTGGGATCTTTGAAGTACTGCTTATGCGAATAGGGAAAACATTTACGGTTCGATACATTTCTGATTGCACGTTTTATTATATATTAATTTTAGAACGTTAAATCCAATGGAATTAATTTTAAGCTTACGCATCCATAGGATGCCTAGAAAAGTGATCTTAAATTTCTAATATAAATATCCCAATTTTGATGTAATATTTCTCGTAACTCCACGAACAGGTATATTTGAAAATAGTTCCATTAGATTTAGGTCCTCAAATCAAGATTTAAAGAAAAAAGGCAATTATAAATTTATCCAAGCATGGACACTTTTTACTTGTGTCATGATCGTTAGTTGTTTACGGAATAACTTAAAGGTGATAAAGAAGGTCAAAATTAGAAAGTGATGTTATTTACAAAATGCTATGAAACGAACTACGAAGTGCTTCCATGTATTTTCCTATTCGTTAGATATTTGAGCGGTTAGTTTATGACGTCATAAGTGCCAGGTATTCAAATTTCTACACTATAAAAACAGCAACAGCTTTTAGGTTTTGATTGGGGAGAGGAGGAAGATTCTTTAATATAAACAGTTTCACTTTATCATTAGTACACTATTGGCTAAAATGTATATAGATCTAAAACTAAGGGGTTAATCGCTTCCCTAAAGCCCCAAATGACACTCATGCTTAGAAACAAAAATAAGTTCATTTAATAGGATTTTGTATTAAATGGCATTTTGTATTAAATGACGCCCATGGTTAAAAACAAAAGTAAGTTCATTTAATAACATTTTCAATTAAATGACACTCGAAGCCTCCAAGAGAATCTTAGGAAAATCTTAACTTTAAAATTTAATGATGATGCGTTGAATGTTATACCTTCTTGACAAGCGCACACATTTACGTCGGGACGTAGGGACGAACGGGCCAATAGATATCTAAATATCTATCTATCTATCTATCTATCTATCTATCTATCTATCTATCTATCTATCTATATATATATATATATATATATATATATATATATATATATATATATATATATATATATATATATATTAAGAAGTTTCTTAATCTCTTCCTGAGATATATTGTAGTGCCAACAGACATCGAGTCTTGGCAAGTATGTCGAAAAGGAACAAAGTTCTATAACTGTAGAAAATGTATCAGTATTTAATTAAGACTATAAACTCGAAAATAAAATAAAAATATTTTAAAAAGCATGCTTTCTATAAAATAAAATATGTTTTAAAGAACATGCTTTCGTTATAGAAAATAGCGAACAAACTAAAATATAAAAATGTATTCTGTTTTGAAGAAAATTAATTTTAAAAATGTATTTAAGGATAACTAAAAAGAAAAGTATCGGGAGCGCTCTTGTATAAATCAATCTACAAATTACAATTTATACAATCAATGTATAAATTCTTCAATTCTCATGTAATGCAATATATAAGATACCTTAATTTATATAAATAATATAAAAGAATGTTATAATAATATTATATTATAGTATTACATCAGATTGAAAGAATTTGTCAAATGATTCTATAACAACGCTCCACATGTTTTTCTTTCTATGGTCATACATAAATATATAAAGTAGACCCAAGATTATCCGCAGAATTGGGTTGCAAGGGCACCTTAGCGAAAATCGCGGATAACCCGAAGAAGACTAAAAATGAGGTGCACACACACACACACACACACACAAAATCTGCATAAAAACTGTTTTATTGTACAAAAAACAATAAAATTTTTAAAATATGTACAGTACAGTGCAGCAGAAACGTTTGCTCTACATCTAAATCACTAAAATAAAAAACAGTAGACCAAAAATAATACTTACTGTAACAAAAACAATAAAGAACAGTAAACAATAATGCAGCAGGGTTAACGAAATTTTCGCGGCATTTGCGGATCATCCCCTCGCAAATCATCCAATCGATGTTTTATCGTATATTAAAAAAACAGAATACTTTTTCTTTTAGTACGATTTGTTTTAAATTGTTAGTTTTTGAACGAACATATTTTAAAATAGCTATGTTTTTTAAAAAGATATTTTTTATTTTATTTTATTTTATTTGTTTACTTTGAAATGAACAGGAATTTAATGGTTTGATTTTACTGATATCTCAGAATCTTTTAAATATCCCTTACTTCGTGCAAATTAAGTTTTGTTGCATATAATTATCAAATTTATTTTATCAATAGTTAATTATCAAATTTAATTTTAAGTAATAAAAGTAAATTTGTCTGTAATGCAAATTCATTTTTGAAACATTTTGATTGACGTTTATATGTACATTCAAAATATTTTCAAAACTCAAGGAACATTTAACTACACTTGTAGAAAAAAAGATCATTAAGTTCACATAATTAAAATTCCAATTCATTCAAAGCAATCAGAAAAATAAATTCAGCGTATAAATCGATAGGCTAAAATGTAAGGATAGCGTAGGTACCCAACACCGTTAATGACGATTGATTTGTTTTGTCTCCTTACTAAAGTTATAAAGAACGGGAATTGGAACTCAAACCTTGCTATTGGGTTCGTACCTGAGGCGTTGTACTTCCTGCAAGTAGATTAGTTGCAATGGAATGAAAACTTCTTTCTTCAAACAAGAATGCTACTTGCCTAGTAACGTTTCGTTACTTTTATTTCAATATATTGAGTCAGTTATACCTTGTGATGCGTGTGGGCTTGCAACAAGAGATTTTGTGTGGACAATTCCAGATGATTTTATGGTTCCAACTTTTAGCTTCTTCCCGTTGATGGTAACTGTGACTTTGTTGAAACGTGGACCATAAAATCGTGTCTACATTCAAATCAGCTTTTGTAAGAAGAATTATAGGCAATTCTCTTTCTTAATTCCTTGTTCTGCTTTCTTAAACATGTACTTCTATCGTAGTGACATGAACTGGAGATCGTCAACGCCCATTACGAGCTGTTTTCATGAGTTTAGGAATAGGAAAGTTTGAGTAATTATCTATCAATGCAAGATCTTCCAGGTTCGTTTTGCCAGTTCCTATATTTGCATTGAAGAAAATTTATAGACATAGATATATGCAATATTTCTTAGTCGAAACTTTCCATTCAATGTAGAAACTTATTCTTCTGCATTTTTAGATATACCCAGTGAAAAAAATAAAAGATGTGATTTTGACTAAAGTTTGATCAAAAGTGAAAGCACAAAAAAAATCTTCAAATTTCGAAGGAAAGTGACCATTTTAATATAACATTAAATCTTTTTTTTTTTTTTTTTTTTGAGGACTAAGCTGAGTTTAACTTATGTTCAAAGTTTCTTAGTACAAAATTTATATTAATATGAAACACAATTTCCCTAGAAACAAAAGCGCTTGAATGCATTGAACAATTAGCACGGGTTTCATGTGATTTTAGCAGCTTTTAGAAATTGAAAATAAATTATAAAATGAATACATAGTTCTATCAAGTGAATATGAATTATGCCTGTCTGGGGAAAACAAAACCATCTAGAATTTTCATTAAGAAAAGAAATACTAGACCAGCCTAGGATTGCCACATTTCCCGAATCATTCGGGTAATCCCGAATCGTGAGAATATTTTCAGCGTCCCAAATTGCATCTAAAAGGGATGCATATATGATGGGATGCCAGATCATCCAAAACACAAAATATACGACGTAAATTCTTAGTGATATTTGTTTTTGATTTTGATTTAAAATGTGTATCTTATGACTATCGAAATATGGAAATGATTCTCGCTAAAATTTGTCACATTCTTTGACCAGCTCAATGGTTCATAATTTCTGTTCAACTAACCCTTCAACAAGCTGACGTTACAAGTTTTTGTGTTTCGTGTGTTTTCGGTTTAAAATTTTCATTCATGAATAACTATGTACAGGGTGGCCCAAAAGTAGGTATACAGACCAGCATCGGTCAAGTATGACATTTTAATTTATTAAGATAATGAATTTATTTGCTTTGGTTTGTTCCAAGTTTAAGGTAAAAGTGAAAATAAATTAAGAACAGATAAGAAAGAAACTAAGTCAATACCTGTATGGATAACAATAACTAAAAAATGAAATGAAATCTTTGAGTTTTACGTCCCACGGTTATGCCGGTTAGGCTAAAGGAGACGGTGATGATGAGAGATGAGTGAAATGGTGGAATGAAGAAAGTGGGAGGAAACGGGAGAACCCCGAGAAAACCCACGCACACGGTGTTTGTCCACCACAAAGTTCACTTGGCGGGGGCTGGGATCGAACCCGGGACCCCAAACACCAGAGGTGAACGCTCTACCACTGAGCCACCGCGCCCCCCATAACAATAACTAAATGGTATAAAATATCATGACCAGTACGGGACACTATTCTTACTTTTGAGCCACTCTTTATATATATTTCTATTATTAGTAGTAAATTGTTGCATGTACGAATTTGAGTTTGAGAAACCAGTGATCTGTACGTGTTCGATTAGCGTGTCCTGCTTTAGGGTTTCCAAAATGTGGCAACTCTAGAACAGCCAGATTAGCAAATTAAGTGTAATGATGCTTCCGGTAAAACACTTCAATTTCTGAAAGTGAGAAACGACTAAATACTTCCTTCAGGAATACAAGGAATCGCTATTAAATCAACAAAAAAGAAACATCATGACAACAAAGCTGTCAAGTTAAGAAAGAAAGAAAAACCTGCCGCCTTCTCTCGAAGAAAAAGTGAATCTGAAATACTAAAATTTTAATGTGGGTTCATTATTCCGTTTCACTATGAAATCGATTGTGGGTATAATTATCTAACGAAGTGAAACATAGAACCTCCTTCACTGCTTCTGTTTTAAACATATATTTGGCGTGAGAGAACCGGTTCGATTCCTGGTGGGAGCTCATGTGATTCGGATCCCACGTTAAGCTGTAGGTCCACGTCTCATATAGCCTCGCTCCTGAAAGGGACGCTAAGCAGTCCTGGTCACCCCTTAGCACCCTTAGCAATGGACTTAAAAAGATGTGGCTTCAGTTAGCTATTCTTTTTCTCTACATGTTTATTTGCACCACATTTGGCATCAAACTTAAATATTCACATAAGTAAAAAATAAAACGATTCACACGAAATTGTTAAAATATATTTCACGTGTTTCATTTTTTAAGGATAAATGCAATTAATAGTTTGAGTTATTATACTGATATTTTCATTATTAATATGACCCATAACTAGTTTGAAATATCATATAATTTTTAAAATGTTAACAATCTGTTCTATGAAAGTTTCGAGAACTACATCCTCATACAAATCTTACTTTGTGGATTGAGATCATTTCTGGTGTAATGCTAGATCACCACTTGGACATTTGTGGTATCATCAATGATTATTACCTCCTCAATTACAACTTCAGCCTGCAGGTGAGAGAGAGGAAGTTCTTTAGTATTATGAATATTATGTTTTTTTTTCTTTTTGAACCAGTGGACTTCAAGGCTTGGTAAATGGCGATGTTTTGAAATAAAAATGCACAATAATGCCAATCACTTGCACGAATTCAGTAAGGCAGACGTAAGAGCAGTCCAAAGTAATTTTTAGTAGCTACATATGTTGTACTTTTGTGCAAAATCTACTTTGAGAATAGCAATTATTTTTATATCTGTACAAAGTTTTATTGCAAGAGCTTAGAGGGGAAGGCCGATTCTAAAAATTGTAGCTTTGGGAAATAGCGTTTAGTTGAGGACGCAAAAGATATTGGTACGCCTTTATACATATATAGCTATATGATTTTTTATCAGATTGAATTTATGAAAATTCATGTTCGAAAGAAAAGAAATGAATATCTTATTATATGAAAATTAAACCTTAATTTTGTAAACTGCAAGGTCACAGATAATTAAGTTTGTGCATGCAATAATTTTTTGCACTCTAAAGTGCCACTGAATTAGGGTTTCCTAATAACGAGTTGCTGCTTCTTTAGCCTGCTTCACGTCGAGGAATGGATTCAAGTCTACGGTAGTGGTCAGAAAATAGGGCTTGCCGGACGTCTTCCAGAAATTCCCACAAATCAGATAGGGTAAGGACGCTTGTGGTAGATATTATGCTTGCAGACCTTTTTCCAGAATATCACAGAGGTATTTAATTGAACTTAACTCTGGGCTTCCAGTGGCCATTTTAGCACTGGAGAAGTCAGTGGAATGCTCCTCGAATCGATTTGTGACAGGAGCGGGCGTCTTGTTTGTACATTCCGTTTCCACTCGGATGATAAAAAAGCATGTGGAATAGAGCTAAGTGATCGCCCAGCAGGTCTACCTAGTTCGATTCAGTAAGCGTACATGATACATGCACCAAAGATCTTAAACATTCCCAAAAGAAAATAAGCCAGGTCATCAGGTAGCTAATATGAACTTGTATGGCTTCAACCTAAGCTTGTGGATTATGGATTATGATTTTTTTTTTTTTTTATGTATCATGAACTACAAATGATGTTTTATTTCAGATGTTGAGAATTTATTAGGAAAGCAAAAGAATAGAGGTAGAATTTTATTATAATCGATAGTCGTTTGGAATCGTTGAACATAAAGGTACATAATGTACTATATGATGAGTGTTTGCATCATTATCTTGCACATATCCAATATGAATGGCACAAAAGGAGGGGTTGCTAATATTATTTAGAGGTACACACGGGAGAATTTGTTCATAGTAAAATTAACTTTTTTGAATTATCAAATATTTTCCATGTTTGAGGTCTATTTAACTGTGCACAATTCTCTCTGCACACGACCATAGTCTTCGTAACGCTAGTAACCACGTCAAACCAGTTGGAAATAATTGTTGTAGGGAAAAGATTCACAGAATTCCGATCTGTTTATCTGAAGAATAAGCTTGTCGAAGGTTCATAATCTAACAATTTTAACATTTAACGCCCTTGAAGTTTAACGTCCCTTTTCAGCACTGAGGCTGCATGAGGTGTTGATCTACGGTTTAAGGTGGAATCGTTCCATAGTACTAGTGCGTTCCATACTCTCCCAGTAAAGATTAAACCCGGAACGAAAGTCGTGCGCACCAGTCGCAGACCAGCGAGGAGAGTTCATAATCTAACATGAAGTTTTAGAAATAACAAAGCCTATTTCAAAGGGAAATCAATAAGATAAGCTTCAAATAAAAACAAACTGCGTAGTGATGGCTGAGTTCAGGATTTTATTGCGTGAATAAGTTGGTCGATCAACATTTGGACAAAATTCCAAATACTTGAAAAACAATCAACGAAGAAAAATCTAGGAAAGAAACTAGCTTTGATATTTTTAACTCCAGAAAATTATATATTAGATCGATAGCCTAGAAATCTATGCACTTAGGTTCACAGAGTTTCTGAATACTGTATAGAGAAGTGCCAAAGTGGTCACTGTAGATTGAACCTACTTTAATTTCTTTGTAAAGCTGAATCCAATTATAGTTGAGTAGGTTATACTTTGCCAAAATAATGACCTTAGTCACTTAATGCATTGCATCCAGCAACATTAAAAGTTTATAGCAATGTTTTCATTTCTAAGAGAAAGTGATAGGATTAGAAGATGTAAAATGTACCTTTCACTTATGCGGCTCACATACAATTATCAATTTATAATAAGTAAGGTGATAAAAGAAATTCAGTGCGCGGCATTGAACTTATTTTCGATAGACCCTTTTTTATTCACATTTTATCTCTTGCATTGAATTCAAATAAGGACGCATGAAGAAGAGATGGTATTTCTTGATCGTAGAGCTACTAGGTCAATATGAAACAGTTTGTAATATGAAGCGAAGAAACTGATATATTAATTTGATGCAATATTACCATATTTTTTCGAAAGTAGATTGGAGAAGGAAAGCATTTTGATCGTGTGAAAATCAAATTTGAAATTTCAATAGATTTACACATTTTGTGAACCTTACTTGTTTGAAAAGTTATTTTTAAATGTCTGTCCGTTCATTCTTTGGTCATGTATATACAATCGCCTAGAAGGTACAGTGTATTGTAAGTTTTAAAAATAAGGTTTATATAAGCTGCACTATTCTACTTTCCTTCATACTCAACAAAATAAGGGTTCTTTACAGAAGCTTTAAAATATATAAAAAGGATGTGTTTTTTTGGAAGTGATTCAGCCGAATTTGTTCATATTTCATAAATAAATACTCCATTAATAATTCCACCCTATCGGTTTCAAAATATTTCATTAGCAATCATAGTAAATATTTAATTAACATCTCTAGAATGTAGCGTAATTTTGTTTAAATAAAATAGCAAAAGGTAGTTTACTCTTTTTTTATTTTCATTTTGTCTAGGCCATCTTTCTTAAAAACGGCCCAAGAGAATATGTCTATATTTCATAAACAAATAATTCACTAACTTTACAACATGCCATTAATAAAGGTAACCAAGAAAGTTCTGTCGCTTTTCACCCACCTCCTTCGAACATCAATATGTCATCTAAAACGTACCTGAAAGATCAAAAATAGCCCCCATCAGCATCGACGACCTTCTTCCAACGTTCTGGAAGGCCATGGATTCCATTGTGGTAGAACTTGGTGGGTCGTGAAGCGAAGAAGATATCAAGTGCATTTTGCACCTCTACTAGGGATATGAACAGGGCGTCCTCTAAGGTGATTCTCCAATAAATGGAACAGGTGGTAATCGAACGGTACAATGTCTGGGGAGTATAGCGGATGCAATAGTGTTCCCCATCCAAGGCGTAGAACGGTGTCCCATGTCATCCTAGCCACGTGGGTCTTAGCATTGTCCTGTAACAGGAGGACCCCTTTGCGATTCACAAGTGCTGGCTCCAGAGTTTTGAGTTTTTCTTGAACACGGCTCAACTGATGACAGTACACAGTTGCATTGTTGCTCTGAACCTGATGCACGATGCCGCGAGCAGTCCACCAAACACACAGGAGGACCTTCTTCTGGTGCAGCGCTGGTTTCGGCTGTTTTGGAACCGGCTCATGGGATGCTAACCAATGATGATGGCGCCGTGGAGCTTCGTACAGGACCCACTTCTCATCACATGTCAACATCCTGTCCTCCACAAATGGCTCCTCCCTCTGACGAGACAGCAAAGAAACACAGGTGTCTGCTCGCCTTGCTTTCTGGCCCGGAGTCAAATCATGTGGAACCCATCGACCCAACTTGTAGTGGTTCCTAAGTTGGTGGAGGTGCTGCCGAAAAGTTTCTCCACTCACATTCAATTGTAGCCCCAGTTCCTCACATGTCTGGCCGCTGTTCGCCTGACGCGCTTATGACGCTCTGTGGAGACTCCATGTTCACTCTGTTCTTACACATGTTCACGGTGTTCACGGTGTGTGGTGTTCGGTCCACAACCAGGTAGTATGTTGGATATATGTTGGATATACCCATACCAGTAACTGACCTTCACCTTATCTCCATTCCATTCACCGCACGGTGTGAGGGGCAATTTAATACAGACCTATACAAAAAACGACAGTACTTTCTTGGTTACCTTTAAAATTTCTCTTGAAAAGTTCACTTCTCAGAGTGATTTTTTTCCTTTCAGCCAATTTTCTCACAAACTTCTCATGCAGTTTTGTTGAAAATACGTCGTTCATTGCCAATCTGATTCAGTTGGTAGTTATGTTTATATTCTGCTGGAATATATTTTATTTATTAATTTATTTATGATGTATGAAGAAATATACACTACTTGCAGAATACCCATTCTTCGTACGGAGAGAACACGTTTTAGTTTGGTCATAAAGGAGTGAATTTGCATTTAAAAGGCATCGGAAGTGTCACTGTTTGTCTCAGCGACCCTGAAAACTATGGATTCGACACTAATATCGGACATCTTTGATCATCATATATATATATATACCCTCCCCTTCCCCTAAGTTGCACCGCCAAAGTGAAATGATGACAAATATTCCAGGCCTGAACCTCCTCTATGTTGAAAATTTGGTTGTGATTGGTCGGGTGATTCAAGAGGTATAAAATCACAAACATAGTCACTTTCATTATATATATATATATATATATATATATATATATATATATATATATATATATATATATATATATATATATATATATATATAAAGTAGCAGATTATATCTGTTGTTTAATTTCTACTAACAGTGACACACAATCCTAACAATGACTTTCATACTACTTATAACTTACGGGTGACTTTCGGGGAAGTAAGATCCAGAATTTCAGTGTTTTCCAACTTATGCAAGCAAGTTTCATGAAAAGTCAGTAGATTGTAAATGTTCCAATCACTCTTATTAATGTTTTCGGTGCCAGGCGGAGTAGCTTACGTCAATTATTTCTTCTATGTATTATTGTGGATACCTTATTCAACCGTGCGTAGGATCTCATGACATTTTTCAAAGTTATGCATGCTTCTTTGTTGCATGAAAGCATCTTTCAGCTGTACAGTTTCAAGGAAGGACTCTTTAAGAAAGAAGTTTTGTTCCATGACGTGTAATATAAAGTGTTATCACTTACAATAAATTGCAAGAGTTATATCTCTTAAGATTTTTCTCTTTTCTGATTCTCCTTTCTTAAATGATTAAAGCGGAAAACATTAGCAGCCGACCATGAAACTACAACTGATCTTATCGCTAATCCGTGGAAAAAGAACAAGTTTAAACTTTTAATTAAAAATATCAACTTGCTATTGCAATGTGTGTTTTCCAACTTTTGCACTTCTGTAACACGTTGAGAGAAAAATCGCGAGCATTTTTGCAAGTTTTTCGTGATTTTTAGTGATTTAAGTTGATCGCTTTGAACTCCTTTATTTGGTATAGTTGGAGAAAACATGTGTTTTATGTAAAATTCAATTATTTATGTTTCCTTCATGTGCACCATGCAGGTTCATTGAAGATATGACGCAACATCTTGTGCTTGTACTCGTTGTGAAGAGTAGCAAATCAACAAGCTTTCGGCACTCAAAAATTACATATTTTAAAACACCCCGTATGCGTCTTCCAGTTCAAACGAAATTCACACCTTAGTATTTGTATCTGTAGAGCATATGAGCTTACTTTGCAGGAGCTCCAGCACACTGCCTTCCATACTGAGAAAGGCTGATCGTAGTGTCTAAAAGCTCATACTGTTAGTGGTTTAAAGGTCGATGGACAACATGACAAATATATTTAGAAGGATCAGAGTCTCTGTTTGAAATACCAGGGCTATGCCAGCAAACCTTTATTGTGCATTGAAGCAGCTTCGAGTCAGAGGTGGATCTAGAAGGTAAAACCTGAGAAGACAGGTAACTAAAACCCAGACTATGATAGGTATATAATAATTTTACTATAAACTTTCAGAAATATATAAATAATAGCTTAAATTATTTTTGTCACTCAAAACATTGAGGGGCTAGCCCCCCGGTCCCGGGCCTAGATCCGCCACTGCTTCGATAGTGGGCAGCGAGAGGCAGGATGATTGTTTTGGACATTTTGCCACTCGTGTGGGTCGTGACACGGCAATGGTTCGTCGATAATGAAGGGATGCTTCGCACACAATTCAGAGAAACTGCTGCAAAACAGCCAATATTGAAGCAATGCTGTTAAGAATTTCGCAGTCTGTAGTTTGTTGGGTGCCGTGTGTACAGTACCAGATCTACAATAATTGTTGAAGTGATTTTGATATTTGTGGTGGCCGGTTCTTCAAAACCCACATTTCTCGCGTTCTCTCGTACAAGGGCAGGGAAGATCGCGCACAACGAAGACAGTGCAGAAATAACCTTGGTATGATGAATAAAGTATAAAATATGTTTTAGAAATATGACATAACTTTAAAACATGGCGAGCATTTGTATGCTATTGTACGATCATTACTTAATGCCGGAACTATTAAGATATAAGTATGGATTGTACTATCAAAATAATAAACAACCGTGAAATAGACATTTACTCAACTTATAATTCCACATCGAAGCGAACATTTACCTCAGCCCCAAAGCCAGAGCACTAACGTAAGACAGGGAGAGCCGAGATCACTTTTGGGGATGGGACTGAATTTAGTTCACCTCTCATGCATAGGACTACTTTCCAACGAACAACCTAAAGTTTCAGGGGAGCTGAAGAGGTCCAACATATCAGCTGCTCTGGCATCTCCTGGCTACGGGTCTATTGTATCTACAGAAAAAAAAAACTAATTATCGCTTATTTTCTCATTACTGTCTCTAGTATGACTTTCACGAACAATGTTACTTATTCTGCATGCGCGATATATCCTATTATTGCGTTCAATGAATGTCTATGCGATCACTCCTACTTTATGATTGCTTGATCTGTCCAATTCGGGTACAAATAACGAATCCGCATAGCTTAGGTGGAATTTTCCAGACCGGCGGTAAACTACGCATAACCCTAATTTCGTCAATGAACTAACTCAAGATAATTTTTGATTATTTGACATGACAACCTTCCTATGAATTTATACCGAACTTTTGGAAACTGTACGCACTTGCTTCGCGCTATTCACGCAAAATCTGGAACATATTTCCCAGTGAATAACTTCTATTGACTTGAATTAACTGACGACTCCCTATTTCAGTGTTGCCAACAATATTTTGGTTAAGTCCGTACAACTAAGTTCAAATGTCCCTACTTTTCACCGAAAAGTCCCTACGATAAATTTTAACTTAAATATTATTACTGCATATATGATCAAGTATTACGAATGCCATTATAACTTCGTTTCATAAAATTATGAAACATATATGTTGCTCACAAATCCTTCATGTTTTGCTGAAACATTGAAAGGCGAGTTTGTATTTCACATACTACTCTTTTCTATTATCGCTGAGTTTGAATCTCTGAAAGAAAAAGCGAAATTTTATAATATTTTAGTTTTTGAGAATTATGTACTGATCTTTTATGTCAAAAGTTCTACAGTTATGTTTATTGTGCCTCCTGGGAGGGATTTATAGCCTAACTAAAAGTGAGTTAAGAAACTTTAGTCCCAATATTATGTCTCATCTTCGTTTCAGTGTCACTCAACATAAAGAAAATTCGTCACAGTCAACTCAAGGTCAATTGAGTAATTTTCTTCCTTCTTTTCGGAAGTTTGAATCTGAATTGATTGGAATCAGTGTCAGAAACTTAAGTACATTACAATTTGACAGGATAAGGTAAAACACGATGACATTGAGCAATTAATTACCAGCATGGCAATTAATTATGCTTTACAGTCACTCATTAAGCATCTTTGTAGAAATCTCTACGTTTCCTACGAATTTACGAAATACGTTCCTATGGTTAACAAAAATGTCTAAATGTCTTATGAGTTTAGGGACTTGTCCTCTATTTGCAAAGTTGCCATGTCTCCGTTCCTTAAAACTCGCCACATCTTCTCCTTCTTTCCATCTTTCCGGCCCCCTTGCGATCTCCCTTACTGTGCGATCTATCTTGACTTTATACTACGCAATGGGAGACAGAAAATTCTTATAGCAAGATTGCTCCGCGACACTATTTGGAGGGAAGGATCGTTTGGGTTGCCCTACCTGACATGATAGAGATCGCTGGTGCACTCAAACTCAATGTAGATCCCATATAAGCACATGCACAGTAATCAATCATTTGTTAGAGGAAAGTCAGTGCTGTGTACTTGCTCTCGCACAGTTACTCAACGCCATAGATATTCTGTGGCGAGGTTGCATTGTCAGCGTTGAGAGCTGCTGCTTCTGTCTCCGATACTATCACGTTTCAATACATATCCGTAGTTGTAGACGTGAGCAGAAAAGTCCAGCACGTACCGGTATTTAAACTGGCTATGCAGGACTCACATTTGACTCCTCTATGAATATGATATACCATACTCGAAACAGAGCATTTATGCGACCGGATACCTATCCGAGCAACTTCTTGTCTGGCCGGTCGGGCTGCTTACACGCTACAAAAGAGAGTATTGCTTGCTTTTTGAACGCATTGTATAATGTAAGAATCTCTCACCAGAATCTAGCGTCACCTTCTTGCTATCAATTCTGGACCAAATCCATAATTTTCTATTCAATTTTTTTTTTTTTTTTAGTGCCCTTGTATTAGGCTGTAGCCATTTTTATGCTGGAAATATTAACCATAGAAGAAGTAAAGGAAATTAAAGAAGGAAATCGACTAGGATTTATATTTAACTACCATTTTTATATTCGACTGGTAGAACTGAGAGCAAGCACTGGAGGAAATGAACGTATATATTGGCCGCGGAATTTTATGATTGATGCTTCTGTTATAATGACTATTCATTTAAGCCAACTTGGTAGAATATAACTTTACAGTATATAGATATTTTGGAGCATTTGGCAAGCTAAAGAAAAACGGGAGGATAGTAACCATACACACAGAAAAAAAACGTGTGTGGTGTACGTAAAAACATCTGTTACATGTGTAAATCCTATAGTTTTTGGACTTAACATACAGCAAACGTATAACTGAAAAAATATATTTTATACGTACTTTCCTCATAAGTGTTCCGAATAAACGTATTTTCCGTACGAACGAAAGAACTGCATGTTGGTGGTCAGGACGTCACATACAGATGGACGTATGTAACATATAGACGACGTATGTAACATACATATTCGTATAAAACATACGGAAGACTGTAACGGCATGATGTAACATCTAAAGGCAGTGCGAATTTTGGAGCTTTTAAATCGAGCGATCTTGCGAACCATTTCAAATTGCTAAAACGAGAGATTAAGCATATGGCATACGTATACTTTGTACTGATTTCTGTAGTAATGATTCCGTATATTTGTACAATATAGCTGTCCGGATGACGTATTTTTCTCAATGCAGGATGACGCATAATTCCTGACCCCGTTTCCGAAGTTTCTAACATACATACATACATACATATATATATATATATATATATATATATATGTGTGTGTGTGTGTGTGTGTGTGTGCGTGTGTGTTTGTCTGTGTGTGTTCTGTTGTTTGATTATATTTCTCAGGACGTTTACATTTTGTGTTATTAAGTCGAGAAAATAATATTGATCAAGTGGCCACCGTCAGAGTTCATCCACAATTGGGTTCATCGCACAACAGTTTCCATTACTTTCCTTAAAACGCCTGGTGATAATTTCTCCGCCTGTTGTTGGATATTCTTCTTTGGAGTCTCCAAGGTCTGAGGCTTGTTCCGGTAGGCCATTGACTTCAAAAAAACATAAAAGAAAGAATTTTGGAGCTTTCAAATCGAGCGATCTTGCGAACCATTTCAAATCGCTAAAACGAGAGATTAAGCGACCGCGAACGCTTGCTTCAGAATTTCCATTGTTACTTGTTCTGTGTGCGTGGTCGCATCGTCCTGCTGAAACTTCATATTTCTCAAATTCCAGTTCGCCAATTAGTGGCAGCAATAAAACACTGAGCATGATTTTGTAACTCGTACTAGTAACAGTCACAGTATTGCCAACTGCGTTCTCAAAGAAATCGGGGTCAATGACCTTTTCTCCATAAATACCGCAGCAAATAGTGATTTTGAGAGGATGTAATGGCTTTTTGTGAATTGCACCTGAATTATCATTGCCCCTCAAATGAAACTTTTGCTTATTCACACGTCCACATAGGTGTAAATACGCATCGCCGCTCATGATGATTTTTAGTAGAAAATCCTCACTTTCACGGCAAAGTTTAGAAGGGGTTGGCTAAACTGCACATGTGCCTGGTGTCTGCAGGTAATTACTGGTTTGTTGTTTGCACTTTGCATGAGAACATCTATAAGTCTTGCACCAAAATTCGCTGTAACGACCGCTTGTTGATGCCTAATTGCGTTGCTTGTTGTCTGGTTGATATTTGAGTGCCATCTTGAACATCTGCAGCCACAGCAGTGATGTTCTCGGTCATACATACACTTCGGGACGATCATTTCTCCTACTGTCACATGTTAAGCGATTTTATTTGAGACGAGCGGATGGACGTTGCAGTGTGGCCAGTTGATGTCGCATACCCACGAAATTGACGACGGATCACGCTGAGCCAAATTCACCGACCCATTGTTTCTCAAAAAATGACATAATTATTCCTTGGGATGATAGCGATCCATGGCTCGTCCACCTTTATTTTGAATCTGTCAAAAGAATTAATTAATTAATTAATAACTATTTGCCAACATGAGAGCAACTTATAATATGGTGACAACTTTTGCGCTATCCTGAAGAAACTTGCATCTTTCTGCAATATCGGATAATGTGCTTTACATTCACGATTGGACTTACCCGACACACGTTGAGTGCTGTAACAAGTCTGTTTGGGGGCCCCGGTGGAGGATGGTATTTGTGAGACTTCCAATCAGTGAGTTATTTTGAATATGTCATAGTTGAAGCTTGATCCTTTGCCTGTAACAATGGACTCTCTTGTATTTATATATATTAAAGGAGGCAAATATGACTTTCACATATGGATAAATGGCTTTTTCCTCGTATGAAGAACTGAAATTTGGCATGTTCAGTGCATAAGATAATCAAGTACACTTTGGACTATTTTGAACATATTTCATCTTTAAAAGATATTGTAAGTAATTCTTATAATGTAAAAGACAGTATTAACTTTTCCATGTATTTAAGCGTGCCGTTCAAATTTTATGCTTCTTTTTCTCACAATTTAGTCCTGTGATTTGATACCTTTGTGCTCTAAGCGTTCCATTTCAGTTGTTATATACATAATAGCTAGAAACAAAAATTCCATGCAGCCAATGACGATTTGTATGTCAATGTATTTATTTAGTTCCTCCGTACTAACTAACTAACTAACTCTATGGCCTATGGAACCCGGAGGTTCAATGCCGCGTTCACAAAAGCTCTCCACTGACTTCTATCCTTAGCTAACTACATCCAGTTTCTACTCTGTATTCCAATCTCTGCGAGATCCATCTTAATATTGCCCTCCCATCTGCGCCTAGGTCTTCCTAATGGTCGTTTTCCGATTGGTCTTCCAGTCAAGACTTTGAAAACGTCTCTACTTTCTTCCATTCTAGCTACATGACCCGCCCATCTAAGCCTCCTAGACTTGACGATCCTAACAATGTTGGGTAAACCATATAAATTATGTAGTTCCTCGTTATGAAGTTTCCGCCATTCCCCATTCCCTTTCCTCTTGGGTCCGAATATTCGTCTCAGGATCTTGTTCTCTTCCTCCGTACAGTCTTTCAAAAAATATTGATTAGCTAGGATGTCAAACTTAAGAAAATAGTGTATTTCGAGTATTTGACTATTTAAACACCCATGATTGAATCGATATACCCATGATTGAATCATCATATTATGGGATAGTTAAGATAAAATATACTTATAACAATTCTTCTATTCTTCAGTCCTCCATCAATCCTGAAGACAAGGCACGTCTTCTTGCTACTTCTTCCCCTGAAGCAGGTGCCTAGTTACAAGCTATTCCATCTTCATCCCGGGCTGCATCTTCCCGACGAAAGTTTTCGAATCGCTTGCGCGTTACGTTTGGGAGCAGATGTCTGTGACCAACACCGTGCCCTGCTTGCGGAAGTTTAGTGGATAAGAAAGGTATACATGGCCTATCATGTGTTCACAGTGCAGATACTCTCGACACTCCACTGTTAACGATCTCATTATGAGAGCCCTCATCTCCTCTGGAACGTCTTCCGTGAGAGAGCCAATGGAATGTAGTCGCTCTGATGGCAAGAGAACTGACGGAATGTCTTTGGTGCCTTGGAAACGAGGGAAGGTTTTAATATGGGATTTCACTTGTACCGATACCCTAGCCCCCTCTAATCTTCCTTCATCTTCCACAAAAGCTGGGACGGTTGCAACTCGTAGAGAATATGAAAAGAGACGAAAATATAACAACCTCCTGGACAAATACCACTTACTCACCATAGCCATTGAAACTTGTGGGTCCTGGGGTCAGGAAGATCTAAACCTTCATTAATGAAGGTGGACACCGCATAACTATTAACAAAGAAGACACCCGAGCTTCATCCTATCTTATACAAAGAATAAGTATGGCTGTGCAATGAGGGAACGTAGCAGCGATGCTAGGAACTCTCCCTCCGGGAAAAGCTTTGGACGAAATTTTCTTTTTGTGATCACTCTCCTCTCATCAAACTCTCGCAATTGCTACTAGACGAAGAATCAACCATTTTCATATATTTAAAGTATTTAAAATGTAATTGGCTTTAGGACCGTTCCTTGTGGCATTCACTTCGAGTTTCCAATTTTTGACAGTATATTTTATGTTACATAAATAGCTACATTCCTCATCAAATAATAAGTGATAATTAATAAAACTAATATTGTTGTAACCAAATATAAAATAAGTGCGTAAATTGTTGAAATATATTTTCTGTGTTCTCTACAAGTACAAATTGTATCATAATGAAAAGTTAGAAATATTCAAAAGGAAAATTGAAAGTTCCTTATAGATGTAGCAAACCTTGTATGTTTTAAATTTCAAACGTGAATAAAATTACTTATAACAATACTATGTAATCAGCTAGGAATTTCAATTCATTAACTCTTTGTCCATAGCTATGAGTTTTTCACTATTTTTTGAAAAGAAATTCTTGAAATACTTATAAACGGCTACTAAATTGATACCTCTTGCACAAACAGAGACGTGAATGGGTAGTATACGAAATAGGTTTTTGTTTGATATTAAGAATTTCAATTTATGGTTGAAATATCATCTATCAAGATTTAGTTTGTGTGATTAGAGAAGCATGCATTGCATACGTTTTCAATCAATTACAGATATTATGCTATGCATTTTTTAAAAAAATGAAGTAACATTTTTTAAAAATGAATCCTTTCTCTGCGCTTGAGGTCAAAAGATGAACTGGTTGACCTCTTTTCACAGCATTCGTAAAAAAGAAAAAAAAAGAGCAGAAGATTCTCTCATATCGGCAACAAAAGGTAATTGAACATAATGAAGGTTTCGATCTTAGCTTTGAACATATGCTATACTTCTCGTTGAAAATACTTATTTAGCTTCTAATAGTTATCTTCTTATGTATTCGTACATAAGCAATAAGAAGGAGAAGAAGGGAGAACAGAAACACAATGAGGCTATGTTACGTAATCTAATTTCGAACTTTCGCTATTAGCACCATCAAACAATTTTGTGGGTGTTCGAGAGTAAACGTGCAAGGCTCTTTTATGTTGGATGTGCAGAGAACGAAAGTTGTTATTCGTATACAGGAAAACACGCTATACATTTGTGTTCTGCGGTAGCGCTAGCGACCTCTTGTTATGCATGCAGAGATTTCGGCAGCCTTTTTTCAAGCAACTTACGAAGTAGCTTGCTCGCGTGATGCTAGCATTTTAGTGGATCTTTCCGCTTAGACAATTTGAAATCTATGTAACGCTTATTTCATCGCTTTTCAGAAACCAGTTTGTACTCGATAATAGATTTTCGAGACAATTAATATATGACCTACATTTTTTACTTTGAAGAAGAAAATTATTTTGAGAAATTTAGTAATGCGTGACTGTTTATTAATATCTCCATATATCTTCTACATAGAAAGGATCAGGTCAAATTCCTGAGGTGATCCTAGCCCAAAATATGATTCTAACTAATTTCCAACATAGAGTAATGAGATTACTAACTACATTTTAAAAAACACACTATACTATAATTGTTTTTTTAATGTTATTCAAAACCTTAGTTCTTATATTACAATTAGGTCGAAAACAAAAAGTTTTAGAATGAAACGTCTATGTTAGAAATACTGCGGTACAAATATATAATTGTGAGTACCCAATATTATTGCTTAAAAGATTGTTTGCATTAGGCGAGTTACTATTTATTTTGGGTGAATTTATTATGCCTGAGCCTGCGTTATTATATTTACTCTGAAGTAGGCATTGAGTACGATAATATTTAAACTAGACATATTTACAAACTGTCTACTAACACAAATCAGTCCATACGAGAAAAATCCTTGTTCATTCTATACTTATTCATTGACTGATAAAGTTCGGGGTATAACTGCTAAAGCCATTCCTACAATGGAAATATTACCGAGGAAATTGAGAAGCACAAACACAAGCATGAACTTGCCGAGGAAATTGACTTACAAGGAATACCAACCGTAATCCAAGCCAATTTCAACGGGCTATTTCAGGTAGATACTAGACATGAAATAAGAGAATACAGGTTTTTTTCTTCTCCGTAGAAAAAACGATCTTGAAGACAAAAGCCCTATCCAAAAATTTGGGAGTGAGCGCCAAAAGTGCAGGAAGAAGTAGACTCAGATGCACTGTTCTTTTTCGCGGGTAAATACGCAGAAAATACCAGTTTGATCTCGTGAAAGAAAACCACTTGCATCTATGGTGCACTTTCACACGGACCCTATTCAGCAATATACTTCCTCCTGATTAACAATACACAAGCCTGTTTTCTGAACATATACAGAGTTTGTGCCGAATTGCGTCTCCTTGATCCATCAATTGGCCACGTTATGGAGGATGATATCCTATCAAGCTTTCCCTTTCTGGCTCAGTGGTTTCACTGATTTTAGAATGAAACCACATTTTAGTATGAACTTTGCGAGTCATCTAAGGACAGGAGTTTAAATTATTTCCAGAATTTTCGTTGGCGCTGAAACTGTATCGCCAATTGACGTTCAGAGTTTGTTTGTAGTAACTTTGTTGCGTCATCAGAGAAATCGAACTGTTTTACTCCTTTCGGGATAAATTTTTCAGGAGGAAAGGTAATATATGAATATTTTATTCTATATTATTGATACTGTAAGTGTTTCTGTCGAATTATCTATCTCAAATATGTTATATCCTTCTGAAAATATATGTGGTTTCAGATTGAAACCACCGGACTACAATGCCATGTTACAGCAAACATTGTTTCCTGTAGGTTTTACCATTTTTATTAGAATTTATACATTTTCTTGGAATGTTTATTTGTATTTCTTATAGAAATTAATATTCCCCAGTGACGGAAACTATATAGCGTAAGGAAATTTGATGTCATTTCTGACGAAGGGGAGGGACGTGGAGGAAGGGAAAATTTTGTGGCACCTCCTTCATGTCACTGTTGTAGTGCATTTCTAATTCATGAAGAACAGTGTGAGAAGCCATTCTCTATGAAGCAGTTCCGACTTGCTATGTTTCTGGGATGATTGAAACACCAAAATCACCAGACTCCCGGAAAGGAGATCGAAAGCAGTGTCTCAGTGAACATAAATCATGTGTTTCACTTGAAACAAGATTTACAAAAGCTTCCAGTAAGAGGAACATCTCACAGATGTGCATTATATAGTACTGCCCAGGATCCTCATCAAAAGCGAGCAAAGTGCAATATCTGCAATATTGGATTCTGTAGAACAAAAGCTTCCATAAGAGCTGCTTTCATCAGCACTACTATAAGGAAGTGCAATCTAGCTATGGCCTGGTGATTGCAAGATGAATCACAACATTTGGCAACCCTGTAAAAAAAATGAAAATGAAATGAAATCTTTGAGTTTTACGTCCCACGGTTATGCCGGTTAGGCTAAAGGAGACGGTGATGATGAGTAATGAATGAAATGGTGGAATGAAGAAGGTGGGAGGAAACGGGAGAACCCCGAGAAAACCCACGCACACGGTGTTTGTCCACCACAAAGTTCACTTGGCGGGGGCTGGGATCGAACCCGGGACCCCTAGCACCAGAGGTGAACGCTCTACCACTGAGCCACCGCGGCCCCAACCCTGTAAATGTTACCCCAATATATACATTATCGTGATATTACTACTTTTCTATTAGTATCATCAAATATTTAGCAATATGTTTACTTTAGTACATTAAAAATGTAATTGAAGTTATTGCCCAGTGGTTTCAGAGTTAAACCCCAACATTTGGCAACACTAGTTATTGCTCCAAAATATTATTTTAATACTCTTTCCTTTAGTATCATAATAAAGATATATTCTGTAATATGTTTTCTTTACCTTCATAAATTTATTCCTTAGGAAGCAAGGAGTTAAATGGGACATTTCAATTACAGCAATTCAATACATAAGGGGTTCTTAATGCGACGCGCCAATGGATGCATGTTCCACTTTTTGTTTTATGGCGGAAGAATCATACCGTGCAGTGGCGCAGTTTAGTGCTCTGTAAAAGGAACTGCAGAGCAATTCTTGCCTGACAGTATTGGAAACAGAGGTGTAGGCCAAACCAGCAGAATCTTTTGAATTTAATGTTTCTCGTTAGTATTTTATACTGTTGATTAAAATGTGAATATTTTTAATCTCATTAAGCTCGTTGACCCCAACCCCCATCCTCCAAGTCCCAAATGAAACAAGGAATTACTGGACATTGGGTCTACTGAAAACTAATTTGAAGGAAAGAACCTGGACAACAGGAGTCATCATTTTACTTAACAATGCTGGATCCCAAACAATAGCAGCAACTCTGAACCATCTTGCAAACATCGAGTGCTAGACCTGGACTATATTATTGTAATTTCGGTCTGGTTTTCAGTGACTACTACATCTTCCTTGCTTTAAAGAAGGTACTAGGAAGACAAGTTTTAACCAACAACAAAGATGTAAAACTATCGTATGCATATTCATTATGGTGAGTCAAGTACATCAATTAAGATGGGGTTTATATGGATAAATAGAAGAATGATATCTCTTTCTGTTCATATCGTGATTTTTGTTTTCAACAAAACTCTCTGCAAATGGCAATCTAAGGAGACATTTTCCGACTACTCCTCGCAGTGGCGGATCCAGGATATGATTAAGGGAGGGGCTAAACCATAGTTTGCCACTTTATCCAGTGTAAAACAGGATTGAAGTCCATTTTATCCAGTGCATACTGAGGATCAAGGGGGGGCTATAGACCCTATAACCCCCCTTGGATCCGCCCTTGACTCCTCGTATATTTACGTTGTGAGTTTTTGAATATTTTATTTTTGTTGGTCCAAAAACTGAAACGGTAGATATAAAACCAATAACTAACAAGCTGAGGTGAACCGAACACAGAATCTTTCGGTGTGCAAAACTGTGGAGCACAGCCAGTGTTGCCGAGTCAAACTTGCCCTGTCCGAGTTCGGACACTTAATAATGGCGATCTTTATCTTTCAGACGATGGGCTACTGGTCCACCAAATTTCGCTTAAATCCGGCCAGTCATTACCGAAAAACAAAATACAAGTATAAACCGAGCCGAACCTCCGTCAAATATAGCAATCATATTCTTTAGATGATGGGCTACTTTCTCACCAAATTTGGTTCAGATCTGGGCAGTAGTTACCGAAAAATAAAGTACCCCAATATATATATATATATATATATATATATATATATATATATATATATATATATATATATATATATATATACACCTGGAGTGAAACTATAAGCTCCTACATGCTTATGACGGGATCTGACTATATGTGTTTCAATATTTATTATTTTGATTCACAGTCCAATTGTGTCCTCGTAGTCATGCCTGCCTTAAAATTACTGTTGGCAAATAACAGGTGCAAAAATCACTTTATTATTCCACAAACACACAAACGTCATCAATTTAAAACATATTAGACTCATACATGTTATCTTGTTTTAAGGTTAATTCTTTTTTCTCTGTACCTGTATCAGGTAACAGTAAGTGAAGACATTAGCAAATACAGGATGAAAAATGCTGTATGTCAGCAGTTTTCGAAAAAAAAAAATGTCTGCAACACAAATACCTACTTATTCCATTTGCTTTTAACTCAATGATTAAAAAGAAACGAGTCTATTACATAAAGTTAACTATGATAAAATTCACTGGAAATGAATGACAATGAATTTGTCGTTTTAAAACAACAACAACAAAAAAAAAAGGCTTCTAATTATAATATTCATGAATGACGATTGAGGCAAGAGATTACCTTGAGCTTTCATTGGAATTTGTTCTCAATCGGAATAAATTATCATTAAGCTGTAGAATACTAGAATAATTACGTATGGCATTGCATCTATCAATATATGTCTACCAGTTCTGCACGAGCTGTAAGCTGAAACACTAATTTACGTTCAGTCCTATGTAACTGATATCGTCTTAAGTGCTCTGTATCCTAGTAAACCTGTTAACTTTTTGCTTTCACATATAAATTATACGTGTCATACCGTACATACAATGCAATTTTTTTACATTCGATAATTGACCCTATCTCTGTACCTTATATTATACCACACCCCTTAAAATGCAATTCATTTTCAAACTATCTTAACCAAAAGATCTTTTTCTCTTCTAAAGACGTGTGTTTCTCTATTATGATCTTACATATACAAAAAAGTCATTGCCTTCGTTTTCAAGAACTTTAAGTTCGAGGTGACGTGAAATAAAAGAGAAGTTAACGTGCTAGTGGCTGTTTTCTGTCGTAGCTTGCTGGTTGTGATCGACACATTGAAGCGAGGACATCAGTGAAAATAGATCAAACATGTAAACCCCAAAACAGACCCGTATATGCTATGAGCTTAACGTAGAAACAAATGCTAGTGGGACGGGGGAGGAGGAGGAATATGTCGGTCATTCGGTAGAGATATAGACGTTTAAGAAGGGTGATTATTGCTTCAGGAAAATATCACATACCAGACATCTATGACCTACAGACAACGTAGTCGGTTATTGAGACTGATAATGTCCAAACATGGGAGGTACTGGAGGAAACGTTCGATTACAGTGCAAAACTATTCGTCAATGTTTTCTTCTACTTGAGCAACGGAAGAAAGTAAGATGATGGGTTCTACGTGCATTAACTGAGACTTAAATGGTAATATGGATCTATTTCTGGATAGAGTGCTGACGTGTGATTGCAGTAGATTCTTTACGATTCTCCACAGTGTCTCATCACTGCGTAGCACCACGCTGTCACACCATTGCATCTTAGTCTCAAACAATGAAAACTACAACTTTATGAACAAAAAGTTATACTCTGTGTTTGGTGGATTGTTTGTTGTATCGACCATGCCGAACTGCTGTCACCTGACCAGATCACCAACATTTACTCGCAGCTATTGGAACATGTGCATTAAACATTGAAAAACTCAGTGCTTGTGAATCATAGGGAAGTTATTTGCTTCAGGACAAAGCGAACCCACATATCCTATTACTAAGGTCACTAGTGGCACCATTATTTGACCTTTTTTGTAAAATACTACTACACTTCATATTTCCTGGATATTGTACGGTTGAATTACTATTTTCTTTGTTGGGTAGATAACCATTTGTGGGAGTGACCGTACCGAACTCCCGGCCAGGTAAGCCTTGTACTGAAATATTACTCCTATGGAATGGTACTACCGTCTGATCCATAACCTAAACGAGCATTAAAGCTATTGATGCCGATAGGATGTATTTCTGACATTCCAGTTACGTTTTACTGTATGCTATCGCCGTTCTCCTTGTAGTCAAAATTCGAGGTGTGCTAATTCTTCTGTCTCACACACTTTTGAACATTTATATTATAAGTGTTCTCTCAGCTAATATCTGCATTTTTCTCATACCTACTTTTCGAAGTTTTCATTATAATAGTTGTTCATAACTTGTTTTGCAGTTTTCTATATCTGTTAAACTTGAGCAGATCAAACGGTTCTAAATATCACCAAACAAGGCTGTAGTAAACTATGCTTTTAAAATTATTATTATAATCTATGAGTATCAGTTTTTAACGTAAATGCAAGCTGTTAAAAAATTTACAATTGTATCAACTATTTTCATCCTATGTGTATATGAAAAGTTGAGATGAAGAATGGACCACATACATTCCGACCGAAATCGATGTAATACAGTCCTGCACCGGTACTGTATTCTGGTATGTATGTCTGCTGTTAATGTCTCATATCTCCAGGAATATTTTCTGCAATTAGATAATGTATGAAAGCTTCAATCGCTGTTTACTTACTGTAAAAAGTCACATTTAAACTTCGATTTTTTTTTTCAAAAAAGTAGAATTAATTCACTCTGCTCCTCAATTCTTGATAAATGTTCGTAGCACTTTCATCCTCATAATTGTTAGCTTATTCTATGTTGGTTGTTTTCCCCAAATACTTCTAAATATTTTGATTGTATTTATGTGGTTGTGAAACGTTGTCAAGAATTTTTACGTTTTCTTTTTTTCTTTTTTTTCTTTTTCAAGCACACAAACACAGATAATATCAACTACTCCCAAAGAAAGGATTATGAGATACTCTAATTTTCAACCACGTGCAAATTCACATTTTGAAACGTGATGTGTCGCATTTTCAGCTGTTTATAACTCTGAAAGGAGACGTTTTCCCAGCACGTTTATTAGAACATTTTTTCTTTCCTTTGATATACTCTTAAAGCATCGCCTCTATCTCTCTCTCCATATAGGAGAGAGATGGAGAGAGAGAGAGATGGAAGACGAAAAAACTTGTTCTTTTCCGTGTCTTAAAAAAATCAATTTTAGCGACCGGGTAACAGTTTGTATCTATGTTTTCCCATCGTAACACGAAAAATATTAATTACATATTCTGAAGAAAAAAATCCTTTTAAAAATCAAGAATTGAAGAAAATACGTTATTCGATAGGAAATAAAAAAGTCAAATCGGTGGACCAAGTGGATTGTCTAGTTCAAATGAAACTTTTGTCAAGCTACTAGATTAACCTTCAGCAATAAAAAATGTTAGTGAAAAAATAGTTTTAACAATACCTGTTCTGAAAATAATCATGGAACAAAATACTGTTTCGTGAAAGGACAATGAAATGTGAGCGAAATTTTCAAATAATAATAATAATTACTACTACTACTACTACTACTACTACTACTACTACTAATAATAATAATAATAATAATAATAATAATAATAATAGTAATAAATTAAAACAATATTAACAGACTTCAACAAAGGTGTTAAAAAGCAGAAAATAATAATAGCACTGAAAAGTAGAAAATAAGGTTACAAAGCACTTAAAATCACAAAATAATTCATTACTATTATCTAGAAAAAATTATGAACTCTTTACCAAGCCAAACAAATTAATGCTTTATTAAATTACCATCCAAACTAATTTTATATTAGACATTCATTTATTTGGCTTGGCACAGACTTCAGGATTTCTTTTTTTATAAATAATGGTAATGATTTTTTTGGTTTTAAGACTTGATTATTATTATTATTTTAGCGCTTTTATTGTTTCCTGCTTTTTTAGCTCTTTTGTTCAAATCGGTTAATATTGGTTTTTAAAATAGTTTTTATTTACTTGTCTTTAATGCGTTTCAGAAGTCAGTTATTTTTCTTTGAAATTTATTTAATTTTTCCACTTTTTCGATATTCCAGTAGTTGAGTAAAATAACTAAGCTAAGGAAAGATCCAGGCGACACGGTGGCTCAGTGGTAGAGCGTTTACCTCTGGTGTATGGGGTTCCTGGTTTGATCCCCAGCCAAGTAAGTTTGTGGTGGACAACATCGTGCTCGTGGGTTTTCTCGGGATACTCCCGTTTCCTTCCATTTTCTTATTCCACTAATTCTTTCATTATCATTCACTTGCTTTAATCATCGTTTCCCTTAACCTAACGGTCGTAATCGTGGGACGTTAAACTCAAAGATATCATTTAAGGGAGGACCCTAGCTTCCTATAAAATGTGTATCCCTACGAAACATGCGTGACCAAGTATATATATTTTCTAAAATTTGATCTATCAGTTACGGAATTATATGTGAACATACGCATAGTATTAATACTGTCAGCCATTGAAGAGTTACATGACCTAACTCCAAAGATTGGTATCAGATTCTAATGAAATTTAAATGAAACCACTGCTAAAGTATAATACTCTTTCAAACAAAAATAAATTAGAAAAATTGATGATACTATAATTATTAATTATATATGAACATACATACATACATATATATAAAACCCCTGTTTCGTTTCTGAAGTCAATTAAAAACGACTGTGTAGGCCTATCTATTTCTTGGGTTATGACACTCCTTTCTTGCCTGTCAGTTTGAATTTAGGCAACCATTAAAGTGCACATTAAGATGTAAAACTTCTAAGCAAGTGTCACGTTGCTTAAACAACCAAAACGACACCTGTGGTATTGGTGGTTGCATAACATTCACTTGTTGACAACGAATGTAGTTCTAGTTTGGAAACTAGTTAAACAAATCAGACCTGGACTGAACATAGGACTGCATTCTTTTCTTCAATAAAGTATTTCTGAAGCAGTAGCGTAGCTAGAATTTTTTCGGGGCAATGAAGGGCCCAAGAAAATTTTCAGGGGGCCATCTGCAATGAATGAAAAATTTTATTCACACACACAATATATATATATATATATATATATATATATATATATATATATATATATATATATATATATATATATATATATACAGGGTAGTTCAAAATAAATGTTACAAGCCAATATCTCGCGAACTATACATCAAACAAGAAAAATATTAAGAGTCAATGTACCTGTACAATAGAGAGGGGCCTAAAAACTGAGTCAAACGCGGTTTCCCCCGCTCCTCATATTGGAGGGAGGGGGTGTAAGTGAAATTTTCAAATGGCAACATAGGTCGAATGATACCTCGTTCGAAAGTGCTTGCAAAATTGAAGAATTTTTGTAGGAAACAATTTTTGATATGGGGCACCGTTTCCAAGTTGGCCCCCAAGAATGGTCCGTATCAGATAAAAATTCCAGTGCTTATAAATCAGAAACGACTGAGTAGAAAGCAGTGAAACAAAAAATGAAAGGAAAAATCCATAGGCAACGTGGAATGGTATTGTTGCGGTGTCCCCACGGCTCCCATCATGGGGCCCTGGGACCAAATTGAAAATTTCAAAATGGCCGCCGAAAATCGTTCCACATTCAGATACAAAGCGCAGTGTTCAAACTGAGTGTTACAAGCCAATATCCAGCGAACTATGCATCAAATAAGAAAAGTGTTAAGTGTCAACGTACAATACAGACAGGCCTAAAGAATGGGTCAAACACGAGGTCCTAATTTTGTATTAAGCTGTTTGGTATTTCACAATCTATCAAGGAAGGTATCACTCGACCTATGTTACCATTTAAAAATTTCACGTACCCTCTCCCTCCAAAATGGGGGGCAGGGGAACCTTGTGTTTAAGTCATATTTTAGACCGTCTATATTGCATATTGACCCTTAAGACTTTTCTTATTTGATGCATAGTTCGCGGGATATTGGCGTGTAACACTCAGTTTGAACTCTGTGCTTTGTATCTGAATGTGGAACGATTTTCGGCAGCTATTTTGAAACTGGCTTTCCACGATCTATCAAACAAGGCATCACTCAACCTATATTCCCATTTGAAATTTTCAAGTTGATCTTGGGGCCCCATGATGGGGGCCCTGAGGACACCGCAACAATATCATTCCACGTTGCTTTTTCTTTTTCATTTTTTGTTTCACCGTTTTCTACTCAGCCGTTTCTGATTTATAAGTACTGGAAATTTTACCTACAGAAACATTTTTTAGGGCCAACTTGAAAACGGTGCAACATATCAAAAATTGTTTCCTACAAAAATTTATCAATTTTCCAAGCTCTTTCGAACGAGGTATCACTCGACCTATGTTGCCATTTGAAAATTTCACTTAACCCCTCCCCAAAAATGAGGACGGGGGAACCTCGTGCTCGATGCATTTTTAGCCCCCTCTGTATTGTACACTGACTCCTAATATTTTTCTTATTTAATGTATAGTTCGCGAGATATTGGCTTGTAATACTTATTTTGACTCACCCTGTATATGTTTCACCGTTACACAGGGTGAGTCAAAGTATATAATAAGGGTGTTTCAAAATAACATCTACAACCTTTTAGGGGATTCCTGACACCAAGATAAGCCAAAAAGTATAGACCAACCTGGGTGCACAAATGCTTCCGTTTGGAGTTATAGACTGCCGAAAACATGAAAAAAAAATGAACTTTAAAGGTCCTTAACTCCAAAACTATGGGACGTACCATAGTCGGGTTAAGAATTCACTTAGAAACTAATATATGCCCTATACATAAATCCATGTTTCAGAATCCTAAGGTACTCACACAACTACTTTTATAGAGGGAGTTTGGCTACGGGAATATAATTTGAAATTCTCACCAACTACTCTTCTAAAAATTTTTGCGAAAGAACGGTAGGACTCTGGAACTTCGATATTTGGATAGGGTACATATTAGTTCCTAAGTGAAGTCTTCACCCAAGTAAGGTAGGTCCCATAGTTTTGAAGCTATGGACCTTTAAAGTTCATTTTCCCATGTTTTCGGCAGCCTATAACTTCGAAAGGGAGCATTCGTGCACCTAGGTTGGTCTATACTTTTGGTTTTATCTTGGTGTCAGGAAACACCTCCCAAAGATTGTCGGTGTTCTTTTGAAACACCCTATATATATGTGTGTGTGTTGAAGGTGAATGATTTCATCTCTGTTGTTAATGATTTTACTATTTTACAGTGAAAATGTACGAATTTACTACCTCAAACAACTAGGATACATTAATAGAATTGATTTCTAACATAAGTAAGTAGTTATTTAATCACGGCGTTTAAAATATGTGTGGCTGGTTGATTTAAGTGGAAGCAGAGAAATACACTTTTACAGGTAAAGAAAATAACTTATAGTTTAAGAGGATCTTCCTATCCTTGTGGGGAGGAGCAAACTTATAAATAACTCCTTCAGGATCTAATGATTTAGCAATTTTCTTCTCAATATAAAGTAATTATAAATTTCTTAACCTATCATCAGTCCTTAATAATCTTTTCAAACATGAGAATGACCTTTCACATGTAGCACTAGAAACTGGTATAGTCACAGAGATGATATCTAGCTTGTAGACACAAAAATTCAACGAAATTCACCAAGAAATCAACTTTGATTTTCTCTCGTCTTTTTACAACTTTTTTGTTTGAGAGGATTTTGAGTTCACATTTTAATATTTCCAGGTCGCCTCCATAATGCTGGGCCATAGGCTCCAGAATGTTGTCATTTAGAAAGTTTTCACTTTTTGAATGCAGAGCGGTGATTGATCTAATGATTTTGCTACATGATCTAAAGCAGTTTTCCATATCAGTGATTGCCTTATCAATAGTAGGCAGAAAAATATTTCTTAATATATTATCTTCAAAAAATTCGTTTTCTGCCCCCAATGAAGGAAAAGATTCACCCAAAATGAATTTGTGATATTTCGTTGGCAAATGTCTAGTTCGTTTCCACAAGGAGCCCCTATAGTCTATCTGTTTCCGGCACTGGAATTTCAAAACTATTTTCTTTGCATTTCTCCAAACATTCTTGATAAATTTGTTCGAATGTTGTTAGTTGAGAGTCATATTCTCCAGACGTCATTTTCGACAGCATTTGAACTAGTGAATCTACAAGAATTAAGCCTTCCGACATGTCTGCATCTACTTGAGATAAGGCGAAGCTCAAAGTTACTGCATGGCAGCAGCATCTCAAATTTTATCAGCGCGAAAACATTCCCTCTCTTACAGATCACACTAACTTGCCGGATGGAATGATGAAGGTAAATAAATATCACAAGTTCTAGATTTGGTTTAATACCGCGTAATAATATAAATAGTAGTTTGGTAGGTAAACTATATTATTATTATTATTATTATTATTATTATTATTATTATTATTATTATTATTATTATTATTATTATTATTATTATTTCTACTACTACTATTACTACTACTACTACTACTACTACTACTACTACTACTACTACTACTACTACTACTAATAATAATAATAATAATAATAATAATAATAATAATAATAATAATGTAAAAATGATGGACAATGAAACGTCGCACAGAAGCAGGAACTGAATTCTAACAGGACACTGATTTGCCGTCCCAGCCCACTTTAAATTTTAAGCCTTGCTCTTGAATAGAGATGCAAAAAAGCCGGCTTTATTGAATCGATGGTTTTTTGCACATAAAAAGCCTGCTTTTTTGAAAAAAAAAACTAGAATTTTGGAAATTTTGGCTTTTTTCATTTTCATGATTTTTCTATTTAAATAGCTTTCTTATAGTATACTCTAAAGTTAAATAAGATTTCATGACCTAAATGCTATATTTCGATCTGGAATTCACCATCATGATGGATGAAACATATGTTTTATGAATTAAAGTAAACCTAAAGTACGTAGTATTTGAGGGCAACTGTAGAATATATTTAACTTTATTTTAACTTCTGAGTTAGCGCCAATTTTTTTTTTCTTTTCTACATAATTTCTTCTTAGCCATCCGTGTTTCATTTCCTAGAGATTAGTAGGCCTACTCTAGCTTCTAGCACATAAGTTAAACTTTGGTTTTTCAATATATCCGTCAAAGCGTACGTTTGTCACTATATCTGTCAAAGCGTACTTCCGGATTCTTGTTATACTGTAGCTGTGCAATGATTTAGCAATAATCTTCCGGATAAAACTTGAATACCATTTTATACCAATAATCAGCAGCGGATTTAGAAACGTATTTTGGGAGTGTTTCTCAGCTCTGTTTTTTTTAAAATTTCCTAATTTTTATTTGAGAGTTTATGAGTACAAGCATAACCAAGAGTGCCCATGTTGTGGTTTCCAAGGGGGGGGGGGCAAGTATAAGCGACTTTTCAAATATAGTTTCGAATTTTGCTGTAACTAATGTAAAAATTCTATTGGGTTTTCGATATTCTGAAGTACAATTTCCTCTTGGGGGAGGGAACGAGCTGAGGGCCCCCTTGAATTTTTGTCCCCCTAATGGGCGACCTTGAGCATAACTAATATTTCGTTTTTGTTTGTATATTCAGCAATAACCTTCTGGATACAACCTTGAAGACCATTTTATACTGATAATCAGTGGCGGATTTAGAAAAGTATTTTTGGGAGGGTTTTTTCTTATTAATGTTTAGTTTTTCTAAAAATACCTAATTTTTATTTGAGAAGGGCTTGAAGTTTATGAGTAAAGACATAGCAAATATTTCATTTGTTTTAGAAATTCTGTAATTTCGGAGTACAAGCTTCACTCGTAAAACATCCTCACTCTAACCCCCTTCGCAAATACGTCACTGCTGGTAGTTAATAATAATAACGATTTAAAAACGATAAGAAAGGAAGTCGGCCAGAACTCACAGTACACGCATTATCTCTACATTCACAGATACAATTAAGAAAAACTTTTGTCAAAATGGTCGAATGCGGGGTTGAATCCCGGACTTCCCGATAGAAGCACAAAAGCTAACCTCTCACTCCTGGTTGTTGTGCAGTTGTGCTTAATTTAAATATATTCTCTCTCTCTATGGCCCATGGAATCCGAAGGTTCAATGCCGCGTTCACAAAAACTCTCCACTGACCTCAATCCTTAGCCAACTGGATCCAGTTTTTATTTCAGTATTCCTATGTCTGCGAGATCCATTTTAATATTGTCCTCCCATCTGCACCTAAGTCTTCCTAATGGACGTTTTCCGATTGGATTTCCAGTTAAAACTTTGAAAGCGTTCCTACCTTCTTCCATTCTGGCTGCATGACCTGCCCACCTGAACCTCCTAGACTTAATGACCGTAACGATGTTTAGTAAACCGTATAAATTATGGAGTTCTTCGTTATGAAGTTTCTCCCCATTCCTGTTCTTGTGTCCGAATATTCGTCTCAAGATTTTATTTTCAAATACTTTCAGTCTGCGATCTTCCCTCATCGCAAGCGTCCATGTTTCACAACCATAAAGAACAACAGGCACGATTATCGTTTTATATATTTTAAGCTTTAAATTTCTCGACAGAATTCGCGACGACAAAATACTTTGAATTGAATAATAACAAGAATTTCCTGCAGTTGACATTTAATTTCTTTGTGGATATGATTTTGGTCTGGTGATATTGATCCCAGATATTTGAAAATATCCACTTTGTCGAAAGTACTATTTGATATTTCAACGCATCCACAATTTGCCGTATTACGATCCCGGTGAACTTCCATGTATTTAGTTTTGTCTGCATTTACTTCTAAACCAATGTCGCTGCAAGCGTTTAGTAAGGCCTATACATTTCTTTCTATTGTTCTCCTATCATCCCCTATTAAATTTATATCATCCGCATACGCCTTAACCTGGTGAATACCATTCAGCTCTAGGGCCTGGTTGCTATCTTTAATTTTCCTTATAGCGTACCCCGGAACAAAGTTGAACAATAATGGCGATAACACATCTTGTTTCAGGCCATTCTCGACGTGGAAGCTCATGGACGAGAATTTTTCTGCTCGGACTTTACTCTGGGATTCATTTAAACACATTTTAATTAATCTAACTAGCTTTTTCCGTATTCCGAATTCTGTAAGAATGTTGTACAATGTTTCCCTCCTATCCTAGTCGTAAGCCTTTTTAAAACCAATAAACAGCTGATGTACTGGGTAATATATTCTCATTTCTTTTCGAGTATTTATCCAATAGTAAATATCTGGTCGATAGTTGATCGATTTCCCTAAATCCACACTGGTAATTTCCAATAATTTCATCTGCGTATGGAATCAATCTTGTTAATACAATGTTAAGAGAAATGCCTCGATAATTATTACATTCAGTTTTGTCGCCTATTTTGTGAACTGGAACAGTGATTGATTCTTTCCACTCTTCTTAAATGTATTCCATATTTTCTCACTTTTTTTTTTTTTTTTTTTAAAGTTTCGTAATGATATGTTGAATTCCTGTCGTTAAAAATTCAGAAACCTTCAGGACTGGGTAAACCATGATGGTGGTTGTAAGTCTAGGAAACCGCATAATCAGATAGACAGTCTATTATGCATATGATCCATGTACAGAAAATTTGGTACTTTCTCGATTCTGAACAAGCTTAAGGAACAGTCAGTGCATTATAGAATTCGGAATTTTACCGATTTTGCAGATTCCAAGCACCTGATAGGTGGTAACATTACGTATGTGATCAATGAATGAAAAAATTGTCCGAAATATTCATACAATGTATATGAAAGTTAAAACATAAAAAATTTCAAGAATGTACAGAACCACTCGAAACCAAGTTCTTGATGTGCAGCTTTTAAGATTATCATGTAAATGTATTTCTCTCATGTTTTATTTTTTGTTTCAAAAAGAGAGTGTGATGTTTTGAAGTAAAAATACTACATACAATTTTGCTAGTTATTTGTGTATCTTTTTTTTTTTTAAAAAAAAGTACTTATTTTTGTGTAAATTATTATATATATATTGGTTAATCCTTTGGAATTCATAATGTAAATATGTTAAGAATTTTAAAAAAATCTTTTCAAAATTCATGGTTTATTTTAGAGGTTCTATATTATTATCTAGATTAACCACTAATCAAATGAGTTCTTGTGCTGTAGAGAAGCGAAACAAAGTCTGCTGTATCAATTTAAAGCAAAATTCTGAAAAAATCCCAAAATTTCCCAGTCAAAAAAGCGAAGCAGAATAAACCGAGTTTTTTCCCAAAACAGCCGTTTTTTTTTCCGAGCCCTTGCATCTCTACTCTTGAAGCTTAAATTTCACTTCAAAGTAAATTGCCAATAATCATCATGCATTCTTAATATTTCAGAAAAATGCCCCGATTTCACACTCTAAGAATATGGTAGCCTAATCAGTCACGAAACTAGACATTTGCCGCTTTATGCAGTCATTTTGACGTACGATTAGCGACATACTAAAGGTCTGGCTACTACAGGAAACATGTTAGTCGAATTCTTTAGTATGACACTAATCACGCATCAGAACAACTTTACATAAGCTCTTGGTGTCCAGGGCAGATTTTGCGATTAACACCACCTTTATCTACATCTATAATAATAAACACAGATTATTTTGCTGGCTCCCGAGGCAACTGCCCCGATTACAGCCTCTTGTTTTGATCTGGCCGTAGTTCAATTATTTTCGGTTCCTTTTACACTTGAGCTCTAAAACTGAGTAATGAATGTGCCTTTACTTTATTAAAATGATGAAGTGAACATTCCTTAAAGCAAAAGGAGAAAATATTTTTCTTTCCCTAATATCAAACAGTGTTAGAACAGAGATTTCAATCGGAATTCCTGACAACAAAAGAAGTATACGTGGCCTTTTTCTTTCTTTCGTTTGTTTGCCTTCACTAGTTTTTAGAATTTGACGTAAATTCAAATACACAAACACTTCATACCTACATCAATGGCCAAAGCTCAGTGGTAGAACATCAGCTTAAAATTCGGAAGATGGTGTGATCGATAACTCGTGGGTAAATATTTCGACTGAGGGGTTTACCAAGATTCTTCCTCGGTGTCACTAGGGAATTTTTTATGGCCCAATTGACTCATTTGCCTCATTTCTATCCTCTGAGCCTCGGAGGTTTCAAAGCCTTAAAATAAATTCAAATCTAGGTGAAGTACTTAACGCTACTATCCTGTAGTCGATGCTAAATTAATCTTGTTAGTTTTGAGAAGAGATTTGATGGAGGGGCATTAATGTGTATATCCTGTTGAAAATTCATGTCACCACTGATTTATAATTCCTACGATGTATTTTTCTCAGAAATGCATATTTTGACGAAGAACAAATTATAAATCTATGATAAAAATGGGTATTCACTGAACTTACTGAATGTGAATAGAATATCTGTAAACCAGTCCCACAAACTCCTATCTTTGATTACTAAACATCAGATAACGGGATGATACAATCTGTTCACGGGAGAACTACCACTTTTACACAAAATAGCATTACTGCCGCGACCAAGTTGTATCATCTCGGTATCTTACCTGATAGTTAGTAATCCGGAAATTGTAGCACTGGCTCTGTGTTAAAGTTCGGAATTTCTCTAGTAGTAGTAGTTTTGGGATTAAGCTACAGTTAAATTCGTTTAAAAGAAAGTATTTCTGAACGATTTATTTGTAAAGAATCACTGATTTTTGTTAGCCTCATTTCCCCAGACTTTAGTTAGTAGTATAGGTCCACCAAGCGCAGACTCCGTTATCCTTGGATATCGCTAGTATCGTTTGTTAACATCGTAGCAGAAGGTTTCTAAAAGAGTTGGCAACGGCCAAGAGCGTTAGGAAACTAGACATACTAGAGACAAGACCAGAAAGTAGTCGAGAAGGATAACCAGTATCAGTAGCAATAGTATGTGTTGGTAGTATTCAGTATCATAATTTTCTCGAACGATTAGGGTACGAACAACAGAGAAAATGACAGAAATAATAACAAATGTTGCTCTCTTTTTTTACTGTATATCAAGATGGCACGATAATAAGATTATTTAATAATAATAATAATAATAATAATAATAATAATAATAATAACTAAATGGTTTAATGGATGCTATGCATTTGTTTTATGTCGTCATAATCAATGGAAATTTATTACTTAGTATACGAAGACTTCTTTCGTCCAACACAAGTGTAATGTTTTACTACAGTGCATGCTATTTTTAAGTAAGCATCTCTTATTTTAGTATGACTTTCAACATCGAAGCTTATGAGAGTGCCGACTGATTTTGCTTTTTTCCTGGTTCTTCGTCGAAAACAAAGATAACCAGATAAGGGACAGAGGTTAGAAAGAACGATCAGATTGTGAGGTCAATGCATGCATCTTACAGATTTCGATTAATTAGATCTTGTTATACTACAAAACAAAACAAAACAAACAAACAAACAAACAAACAAAAACTAGCCTGAAGTTTTTTATTCGGAACGCAGACTATTGCAGCATACAGTATTCTGCAGTTAGTAACTCCGTTGTCGAGAGATTTTTCGGTAGTAGTTTCACTTGTGGCCACTATCAACTCACCGTTTGTCGACCTATAGCAGTATCACCCTGTGTGGGGGGGGGGTCACCAGGGGGGCCAAGAATTCGAGCAAGGCGGCCTCCCTTGGCTGCGCCACTGTTTTGAAGGGATGAATATTGTAAACACAGTTACTTCATTGAAGCGGTTAGAGGATAAAGGTGGTATGTAACAAATTGCGCATTTTTTTGAAAATTGACTTTCACAATATTGTCCGTTCTAAATCTCTGCACTCAGACGAGGACTCACTAAATGATGTTATATAATATGACACATAACACGTGCATGAACCGCCAGAATGCAACGTTTTAAAAAATGTAACGTAACACCTTTATGCTCTAAGCGCTTCAATTGCAGAATCCACTCAGTAACGTAACTAGGGTGGGGCAAACGAAGCTTGTGCCCTGGGCGCCGGATTCAAAGGGCGCAAAATTGGGCAAATATTTGAGGGAGCGTTATGTTTTTGTTTGTTAGGTGAGCGCTAAGGCGAGTTCTTCCCCGGACGAAAACTAGAGTATTGTCGTCGCTGAATCTACTACAGAGAGATAAAAGTGGTATTTGAATAAGAAAGGTACAAAAAAGCGAGGGTTACCGTCACATTTAACATGTCTATGTTATGATCAAAATGTGGCAACGTAGTCTGTAAAAAATGAATCTTTGGAAAAGAAGCAAAGGTAGAAATAGTACGCATCAGCAACGAAAGTGGTAAAGTGTTTTAATACTAATTTGATGATAAGAGTAAAGTTTGGAACTAAATGAGAATAATTACAAGTGGAAGAAGCATCGTAGTCAAGGTTACAATTGAAACAGAAAGAGAAGCGGCTTGTTACCTCTTTTAATTATAACATTAATTTTTGTAAGCTGCATAATTTGCGTGCTGACAGGTTGCTTGTAAAGAAAGAAAGAAAAAAATAAAACAGGCGGAGAGGTGCAGAGGAAATAAATGCGCATTAGGTGAGAAGATCTTTTGTTACACAAGAATACGAGAAACAACTAACAGAAAAAAAATAAGAGAAAAAACGTGAAGAATTTTTGGTAATGCGTGTCTGTGTACAAGGAGCGGAAGAAAGATGATTGACATAAAAGTCTTTTCTCTTACTTTTGCTGTTGTTAATTATCTGATGAAATGAAGTTATTTCTCTGCTTTTGTCAGTTAAGCTGGACCGGATGAGAAGCTATCATATGAAGGTTGCGTCCTTGAAAAAAAAAAAATCACACATATTACATGTTATGTTATAGTGATACCGAGTTTCTTCAAAGAAATCATGTTCTTGAAGATTGTCCGTAGATGAAATGAGTTTAATTGTTACATCACTTTCATCGGAAATCTCGACGGAGGAAGTGAGAAAGTTTCCTATGATTTACCATCTATTTTGGTAGAATTAAAGTGAAATTAAAGTATTTTTCATTTATTCATTTTTTTGTTAACAGTTCCCAATACAGCCCAGAGGCTATTGGTTTATTACAGTATTCAAAAACAGGTTTATAATAAAAAATCTGAAATGAAATGAAATTTTTCAGTTTAACGTCCCACAGTTATGTCCATTACGCTAAGGGAGACGGATGATTTAGGTAAGTGAATGATGATGGAAGGATTAAAGTATGAAATTTTGGGAGGAAACGGGAGTATCCCGAAAAAAACCCACGGATACGATGTTAACCACCACAAACTTACTTGAACGGGGATCGAACCAGAGAGCCCTCACCACAGGTAAGCGCTCTACCACTGAGCCACCGTGCCCCCCAGGTTTATATTAAAATCGAATGAAGTATAAAGGTTCCATTGATTTAGAAGGGTTTGAGTGAGCAATTGAAGGTTTCTTAGATGGGAGGTTTCTTTAAAGCTACTGTTGAAAGGAAGGATTAAAGACTATAACAGTTTTATATAGAAGAAACATGACAGAAAAGATAGAACTGGAAATAAAGTTTGACAAGAGTGTTGTTTTTCTCCAACATTAATCATTTATTTACAAGAAATAACGAAAAAGGGAAGAGCTGTGCGTGGCATAGTAGATAAAGTGTTTATCTCTAAACTGGAGACCCAGGTTCGGTGCTCATTGCATTATCGCGTGTCTCAATAAAAGCGTTGGAGAGGCTTTTGTGTAGCACGTGCGTAAATGAATATCTAGTTCGAGGCCTCGTTACGTTGCTCATAGTGCTGTATCTCGGCTCGCTTGTGCTGTCCTCTGTTCAAGGTGCGGTCGGAGGGAGGGGCCATAGTGGTTCTGTGGTAGAGCACATTTCTGTGCGTAGAGTCCCTAGTTCGATACCCAGGTGCACAACATCATGTCCGTGGGTTTTAAAGAGATACTTCCATTTCTTCGCACTTTATGATTCCACCAATTATTCCATCATAATTCACTAGCCTACATCATACATCTCCTTTAGCCTACTAGGAATAATCGTGAGAGGATAAACTGAAAGATTTTATTTTCATTGTGTGGCCGGCCCAAGTGGCGAAATATTACCTGCATCTCAGTCCTTGGGCAATCATGATCCATTCCGAATACAGACATTTACCTGTACTTAAAAATGTAATTGGAGACAAATTGATTAAAGCAAAAACTGGAGTAAGAACTGGAGGCTTGTTTTGAACTGGCTATACTTGCCCGAAATGTGACATTTGGAATTTCTTGCTCCATACATAGAATACAATCATGTTATCCATTTTTACGAATTCTTAGAATTTCACTACAAGTGGTGGGAGAAAAGTGTTTAAATTTTACTAATTATACACGTTACTTTTAAACAGCCTAGACACAAATCTATATAATTTGATTTGTGATAACTTCTTGACTCATAAAGTGAGATATGTGTAATATACCGAAGTAATTCGCTTGCACGAGCTTTAGAAATTGTATTCCGTCGAGATTAGGAAGCCTCCATACGAACATCTCATTTACTTTAACTTTGAAAATCCCGTCAAAAGTTGGTAGCCAAGGACGAACAGTTCAATGTTAATAGACTACGTGTTAATTTCGAACTATTGGACCCAGAGGTGGAAATGAGGGCCTACACAAGAGTCGGTGTCCCCTTAGATACAAATCTACATGTTTTTGAATTTCCAGAGAAAAGCTTTCATTGAACAGGTACCTCCACTTAAACTGTATCTATTATTGATCGTCCCCTTAGTTCTGAAATTCCATTTCCACCCATTATTAGACCTGAAGACATGTAATTTTGTATAGCCGGCCCTTTGCTTCGACTCGGATAGTAAGTAGGCGGTATTAGTCGAATTCAATATTATACTGAAAAAGAACTCCCAAAAATATTGTCCGTATTATCATTCGGGGAGATTAGGTAGTATATATGATTGGAATTTCTATATGTGGAATTTCATTTGTTAATAAATACAGTCCAATATAATATCTTCTTATAGCTAATTTTGAAACTGAATGGGTTTATTAAGTAAATGGAAATAAAAGACCAATAACTAATTCAGTATCCGTTATAATTACTCATTTTTACTTTATATCACTGTATACAATGACAGAACTTTGAAATCGGAGTTTTAAGATTGTAGGAGAACTGCATCTAATTAACAATCAATTGCCTGATGCCATTTGTTGAGATATAAGTAAGTGCTTGGTTCTCCTCTAGTGACGGAGCTAAAGGGCGCTGGCCAGCCACTTCCAGGGTACTCTACATAAAAATTCCCCCTCTCCCAGTTTCTCTTCTTACTCAGTAGTAGCTATATTGCCTTTAACTAAAATATTGAAAAACTATATTACGGGTTATTAACTAAAATACTTTTCGTGCCATCAGTTGTGGCTCAAAATAATCTCTAAAAATACTCATAGAATAAAGTAACAATTGGGGATGAAACTGATGAACAACACGGTACTAAACTGTAAAATTGTGGTTGAATTTAAATAAAATTCAAATGTTTCTAATTTTGAAAAATGACTAGTTGAACAGGTGAGAAAGGTGAGAAAGAGAAAGGTTGTAACTAGGAAATAGGAATGAGCACTAGCCTGATAATTCCAACAAGGCTGGCGTCGTCCTGGTCATCTGGAACGATGAAAGGTTTGCCGTGAAGGAACCTGGATGTTCTGGTAACAGCAAACAACTGGGACTTAATCCTGCTGGACTGCTAGGGGCGTCGAACTCTCTCCGTGATGCGTCTCTACAATAATGCGTCTTTAGAATGTCCTTTTACATTTTCATTCCACTAATCTCAACTGACAAAAGTGTCTGCGGCGATAAACCGGCAGAATGGTATTCTTTAGACATGGAGTTGGTCGTCCTCCAATGGTGGGATCTGCTTGTCTCCTATGATCCTGCACCTTCCTCAACTTCGTGGCGAATACCCCTTGTTGTTATGTCCTTCGTGGTTTTGTTTGGCTGTAGAATGATGAGTTAAGCGTCCAAAGAATCGGGAAGTATCAGGGTATGCTTGAAGGTATGCGGAAAGGTAAAGAGGAAGCTAGTCGAGTTTATTAACAAAAATGTGTTTACAACAGATGTCTGAGAATGTACAATCCTGATTAAAGTTTTCTTCCAATGAGTTTTCAAGAGTTCATGATTCTTTTGTTAATAATGTAATTTAATAAAATAATCGAATTTAGTGAATTAAATTAGAGTTTATACAATTATCTCATCGTCACTTCATATTCAATACACAGTTACTTCACAATATGGAACATCGTCTTTGGAACATGGGTTTTGTGCTATGGAACATTCAAAACTATTTTCTAATGCACTCGCTACTGCGGCTAATCCAAAAAGTACCAAGTTTAGAGTGAAGCCAAGGGCGCCGGGTTCTCTGTAGATTTGGGGGCATTCAGATGCAGAATATATATACGAGGCAGGTTCAATAATTATTGTCCCCGGCATATTTAACCCTGGAACTCCAGACATATTTTTATACCTTTGTGTAATTTTTGGGAGAAAATGAACAACGAAATACTGAACAATGTCATTTGAGCTATGTATTTATGACGAATTAATAAAATACACTTCGTATTTATTGTAGTTATGCCGTACACTAGAAATATGGTAACTTAGCAGTATTAATATTTCTTTATATGAGCTCAAATGGAAGTTCTAATTTTTAGGCATAATGAAATAGTCAACCTTTTATACTTGAAATACCTGAAATATAGCTGAAATAGTCAACTTTTGTACTTCTTTGGACAGTACGAAACTATCATGGCATCCTGTTGCAATCCAAATAAACTGCTCCCTACAGCCCTACTTTTATCCGCTTTGGTAAATGAAGTTGGGAGTTCTGGCTTACTCTTCCGTATAGTTCCGAAGTAGGTGAGTTTTCGTTCCTTCAATTTACGTGTAAGAGAAAGACTTGTAAAGAAGTTATTCCCAGTAATATTTCTACCACTTCCAGCAATTTCTTCTGTCAGTTGAAGAACGACTCTTTCCCCTTGATTTACTTCTCTTCCCTGTTCTGGACTTTTTCCGCTATATATTTGCATCTTCCACACATAGCTTGTGGTGCTATCACAAATAACTCAGAACTTTATTCCATGTTTACCCGATTTACTCGGTATGTATTGCCGAAAGGGCACGAAAAGTCTCAAGCTGTTCGTCCACCGTCATTTTATCTCCCGGAATATAAGCGTCCTGTAGAGTTTGAACCCAGTCTTCAAACACTGCACGGATTGGAGATAGTTTATCATCAGGTATTCTCTGGCGCCTGAGCTCTGCATCATCAAAACCTGGAGCGGAATTGATTTCTTGAAAACGATTCCTGCTCATAATGGAATTGAAGATAGGCCGACCGTTTTTCTTACTCCAGAACTGCCTAGTTTCTTCATTCTTTGATTGTTATACCCTAATAAGTATTAACATGCCGATATATTTCTGAAGTTCCTCAACACTACCAGGTTTCCACTCACGAGGAAATTTTATCCTACCTTCCTTGTTAGTCAACTTTCAAATTGTTTCCAGAATGTTCCTACGAAAAAATAGACAAAAAGCAGATTTCTCATCAACTTCCCTGTTAGCATACCGTGTAGGACCACGGTCCTTTCTAGTTACATTGGCAGCAACAGCACGCCCGCGACTGGTAGAACATTAGAATTTAGTACCTCTCACTATGCCACTTCTAGAGCGGAATACTGCTTCATCTTGCACGTCGCTGTCACTAACATAAGAAAAACCACTCTCACATGCAGATAACTCTAATAATTCACAGTCCACTTCTCCATCATCTGTCGAATCACCAGAAAAATCCTCCTCTTCTGTCAACAGACATTGGCGTATGTCGTTATCGGAAAGTCCGCCACGTGCCATTATCCTCACACACTAAATCCAATGACTAAAGTGAAACGTGCACTGGCTGGTTTAGAATATATTATAGGTAGAAATTTATAATATGCCCCTGAGAAGTGGTGTCAGGAAGAAAACACAATAAACCAGTAGGCATTACGTACAAACGAAATAATTAGTTAGTTAGGAAAATTTACTAAAACTGCATTAAACTCCTTTATAAATAAAACATTTTTAAACATGATACTGATAACAAAGAATAAAGAACACGCTGACGATAATTCTGTCATCTATGCTCCACAATGTAAATCATAACTAAAGTTAAACCAGTATTATTATTTAAAGTATACAGTGGGTCCACTGGACCCACCTGGTACACAATGCTATAATATTTTATATACACCACCTGACTTAAAGGAGCAAAGTATTTTTGACATAACATGGGAGAGGAGCACCATAAAGAAAAAGTCACGGAATATTAGCGACCACTCACGTAAACTTACTCTGTAATTAATAAACGAAAAGTCATATGGGTCCAATGGACCCGTTTGGGACTCCCATGGTTATAATACTTGAGCTGGGATGGCTGATGGGGGATATTGTAGCCTAATGTCTTAGATGCCTATATGCTAAATTTCAGAACCATAGCTGCAATATTACATACATACATATATATATATATATATATATATATATATATATATATATATATATATATATATATATATATATATATATATTGTCGTTTCAGGTGTGAGACGCGGCACCTAGCTTGAAAAATGGAGAAAACCGAACAACGAGCTGTCATCAAGTACCTCCAGGAAAAGGAGTTAAGCCCAAAGGAGATTCATGAGGACATAATCAGTGTGTTGGGTGATGGGTTTCTTCCCACCAAGTGGTAAAGAGCTGGTGCCGCGACTTCCGTTGCGGCAGGGAAAGCTGTCAACAGGCCCCTGGTGCGGGTCCTCCAACAACAGCATGCACTCCAGAAAACATTGGTGCTGTGCATGGTATGGTTATAGCAGACAGACGAATCACAGTGCAACAGTTAGCAGACATCATGCACATCTCTGTAGGCTCAGTGGAAACCATTGTGCATTAACACTTGGGATTCTGAAAGGTGTCAGCGCGATGGGTACCCAAAATGTTATCTCGTGAACATCAGAAAGACAGAGTTCGATGTTCAAAACCTGGTTTGAAGGTTATGGGGGCAGACCTGAAACAGTTCTGTGATAGATTTGTGACAGTGGATGAAACGTGGCTCCACCACTATGATCCCGATTCCAAACGGACAGAGCATGGAATGGCGGCACAGCAGTTCGCATCCCCCACGCAAGTTCAAGGTGCAAGCATCAGCACGCAAGGTTATGGCCAAAATTTTTTGGGGATGCGAAGGATGTGCTCCTTATTGACTACCTGGGGGTTGGACACAGTATCACGGGGGCCTATTATGCAGCCCTAATCCCTAAGTTACGCGAAGAAATCAAGGAAAAACGGCGCGGGATGTTGAAGCGAACAGTGCTGTTCCCCCAAGATAGTGCTCCGGCCCACAAAAGCCATCTTACTGGAGCCGCAATCCATGCTGCTGGTTTTGATGTGATGGAACATCTCCCTACTCACCCGACCTCATCTCTAGTGACTTTCATTTGTTACCAAAGTTGAAGGAGCACCTCAAGGGGAAGAAGTTTCACTCAAATGCAGCTGTTATTGAAGCTGTGGAGGAATGGCTCACGGCTCATAGTGGCTTTAGATCATAGGTGGAAAAAGTACATTACTATGAAAGGAGACTTTTTGGAAAAATAATACTCCTTATAGGTCAGGGACAATAATTATTGAACCTCCCTCGTATATGAAGATTTTAAGAAAAATTCAAGTGCATTCAAATTATGCCAAATATTGTATACTCACACATACAATAGGGGGGCCCACATGAGCTTTGGGGGGCCCGGCCCCCTAGAAACCGCTCCTTTGAGTGAAGCACTACAAAACAGTTGTTTAAAATAATTAATCTAAAGCATAATGTTTGTTATATATAATTCGTTTATTTATGAACTATATTATAATTCTTTCATCTACATATTTTTTTCTTTTGTGTATGTCACTTTGTATAAATAAAGCAAAGGAAACTATTTTTTTAGATTATACATTTTAAAAAAAGAAGCTGATCAGATGCAATGGAAATTGCCCCTCAAAACTTTAGTGGTACCTCACTGGCCCCCATCAAAGTAATCCTAGCTACACTACTTGCCCTTGAAAGAAATAATATTTAGGAAATTTCACATTCCTTTCGTTTACTATTTAAGAAATAATACGTTTCTCTAAGCATATCGAATACCTTGTAAAAATTCCCGTTCTTCTTAGCATACTATGAATTAAGAAGAAAATACATTTGCAGTCGCGTGACTTAGATAAAAAGGAAGAGAAGTTGGAAATTCTGGTGCCTCATGGCTTGCAGAAGTGCTACGATTCCCATGTGAAGAGACATTATGCTGTAGGTATTAATTAACCTAATTATGCAAATAAGTTCAGTAGAACAAGGTTGACAATTAGACTTGCATATACGTAATGCAAAGAAAGGAAAATGTGTACGAATGTTTTTATATGCAAACAACACTTTTTTTTCTTTTTTAAGGAAACTGACTAATTCTAGCCGAAACTTTCATTTTTATTTGTCTCCCTCATTTCAATGTCGAATTAGGGAATTCATTTCCTTTCCTCTTCTGTGGCGTCATAGTAACAAAGTTTACTGGAAACACCTTTATTTCAGCAGAAGTGATAAAAGTTATGATGAATAAGAAGTTTCTCCCCACTCGTTCTTACTCATTTCTCCATTTTCATTGTATAAGAGAGAAAAATTGCATAACGTGTAAAACCCGAAGCACATGGAACTACGGAAAGATAGTTCTAATTTCTTTAGTAGAATATTAAAAATCATTTTTAGAGTTAGGTTGTAGTAAACATTTCACAGACACAAATGTGCATACATCAGTTGATGTTCAAATTTAAAATGTTTAATGTTTGGGTTGTGTAGTAAGATCATATCCATCTAAAACAATTAATATTGTTAACTAGTGCACATGCTGCCACATGTTGTTGTGGGCGATATGTTGCGTTCAGTACTTCTGTATCTTTCATATACAAGCTATATGAAATCCCGCACAAAATTCCAACACCTTGTATGAGCTTCTTATAGTGACTTATCCCCATCCCATTTTCTTCCTTTCCAGATCAAAACACTTAAACATGTATTTATGTATTTTTTTTTTAATGAATGGGAAGTCCATTAACCAAATTTCTTGTCTCTAGCTTTAAGGTATTTCGAGATATGGATATCTTGTTCTGTAATAGCTGTAAGCTCAAACTCTTGTTCTTCTCACCTCTTTTCTTCCGTTGTGGGCCAAACATATATATATATATAACGATGAAAACAGGTTTAGTTATTTTAAATAAAAAGTCCAAATATCACATTTCATCTCCAACTTAAAGAAAAAAGTAGATGCGAGATATGGATGTATCTTATTATAATAATAATAATAACCGTAACCTGCATACAGGGACGTACGCAGGAATTTCTTTCGGGAGGGGTCCAGAACTTTTCGGGGAGGTCCAAACACAATTTCAGGCTAAAATATATTAAAAATTGTAAAATTGCTCCTAAAATTAGACTAAATTTTAAAAAAAGTCCGGATTTGGGGCGGTCAGGACTCCCAGGACCCACCCTCTGCGTACGTCCCTGCCTGCATACTTTCTTCCACGCCGCATTTCAAAAAATCTTTTGTTAATGGTACCTCACGACATAAGTCCGATGTACTTGCCAAATTTCAAGTCTCTAGCTTAAAAAGTTTAGGCTAGGCGGCGTTGATCAGTCACTCAGATAGAAGTTCCTTTACATATAGGGATTATTTTTCTGAAGAAAAATTGCTACAACCATAAATTACTCATTTTCAGGTGATATAAAATTATTCAAAAACATAAACAGTTTTTTAGCTAATTTCACATTGACTTTGTTGTTTGTTCAATTTACGGAAATTAATGTATCAGAAGTAAGTTTACACTTATATAACTAAGTAATATGACTTTACGTTGCATATTTAAAAGCATGTCTTATGCTCAAGAGTGTTAACATTAGTGTGTTAAAGGATTGAAAGTATAAAATATTTACTTTACAGGGAACTAACATTGTTTTACCTAGCTAAACTGCTCCCTCTCGAGTTCTTCGGGGAGGAATTTCCAACATGAAAGATGGTTAGTTGGATTGGAGTATAAGAGTACCTTTCTGCACCAAAGCTATATTAGAGGTGGAGTCCAAACCACCATGAAACATTTAGATTACAAGGCTCTCTCACCGGAAATAGATCCCAGGACCAAGTGCACTAAAGACGCATACTAACTATTAAACTAGTGGGGAAAGCTGAGTCATGAATGCAAACAAGATACTTGTATTATGTGTTGTTTTTTCCAAAGTGAAACATAGATCAAGTTTCATGCTTTATATTCGAACTGTACAGAAGAAAGCTGTGATAGTTAAAAATTCCCCACTACTTTGGTTGGAATCGTCAGAATCAGTGCAAGTAAATAAGATGTTCGTATTCTGTTCATAAAAAATCGTCCATTTACCATATCCTCCTGTCCAACGATTAAAGTAAAATTTATAATAGTAGTTATTCTTTTTCTTCGAAGTAGAACATTCCAAATTTGTGCAAGTAAATAAGATGTTCATCCACTGTATATCGAGGAGAACTACGTTTCCTATCTATTCATACAGCAATTCAAGAAATGAGATTACCACTTGGATTCGTGCAAATGAATGATATATTCATATTCTAGAATACAAGAAGCATCTATTTCAAATCTGTTATGGGGCGTTTACACTTGGTCGATTTAGTCGCACGGCTAAATCGACTCGCTGCATTTGCAACTAAATCGAAGCAACTAGGCCGAATCAGATCGATGGATGTGTTCAATTGTTTCAACCGAAATTGAATGCTGCTTGTCGACTCGCTCTCCTCTGGTCGATTCGAAATTGACTGGCAATTTTAAAGATGTCCAAGCAAAAAGTAATTGGTACAATTTGCGGTGTTATAGCAGAAGAAAATAGAATCGACCACAGAAAATAGAACGTCTTTCAATTCAGTTGCTAGTCGATTAGTCGTTTTCGATCAACAAGCGATTAAGTTGAAGTCCTGTTTACACGGTCGATTAAGTTGAAAGTGACGTCAATTCAACTGAATCGAACGCAAATCGACTAAGTGTAAACGCCCCATTACAAATCTACCTTAGCACTCTCAATTTTATATCACAGTGGTTGTTAATTATGTGTGGTTTATGTTCAGAGGGTACGGTTAGAGAGGTTTCCGGATTGATTGTAGAATTTGTAACACTCTTAACCATTTTCATAATATGAGATGAAGCGATTATCGTAGCATGAGGTGAATCTACTGGTTTAGCTATGTCACAACTATGAGAAATCTCATTTAGGAGAGTTTGAGAAAATTCATTTAGAGGCGACTGTGGGAAATAATATTTATGACATAGAATGACTGTTGGGTTTTGGGTGCGAGGAAGCAATTTACCTGGTTCAACTTCCGCACTGACCAAAGCTTAGTCATCCTACGTCATTAATATTTTCCCACAGCTTCTCCTAAATGAGTTTTCCCAAAATATCCTAAATGAAATTTCTCGTAGTTGTGACATAGTTAAATCAGTGGATTCATCTCATGTTATGAAAATAGTGAAGGTTGTTTTTAATATAAAATCTACAATCAAATAACTAACAAACTGGCTTTAGATGATTTAATGTCTTATTTATGTTCACTAACTATTTTACACTTTTGTTTATTTATTTTTGTATTGAGTGATCAATGAGTTCAACCTTCATAAATCAGATACTAGATCCTTTTACAAATAACTCGGATCCAAATAAGCTTTCAAGTTATTTTCTTAAGTATTCAATTTGCTGCTGTTTTCAGATTACAAAGAAACGTGTTTAACCTTCGAGTGGGCGCGCATTACGCCATAACCAGCGGGCGCGTTGAGCACTTTGAGCAATATAGAGTGATACTGACAGTACCTATTAATTTTAACAGAAAAATGTGTTTTTCGTGTAGGTTTCAGTTATTTATATGTTTCTTCACAGTATTAGCACAGAAACATTACACCTGACATTGAAAATTAGAACACAGAATAAGTACTTGATAGAATATTATGTTTTGAATGGAGTTATTTTTAACAAAACAGAACTATATTTTCACTGAATATTCTGCTTAGAAGGTGTTATAATATGATAAAGTCACACTTGATTCAATATACACTACTTCGTTCCTTTACTTGAAGACATCTAACCTATTCCACACACCTCTCAGATTATGACTTACGTTTTCTTGAATGTCCGGTATTTATGCACAATCAGAATCATTTGCATTGCATTCAACGGAAACAATAATCTTTGATGAGCGATTTTGCAGGTAAAAGAGCACATACTACATTTCATTGTTGTAGGTCTTAGTTCGTCGGCAGCGCGCTAAATCTATAGATAACAAAATCTCATATTCAGCATCAGACATTTCTTATACTGAATTACTGTCATATTGATTTATTTATAAGTTTTCATAATTTAGGTCACTATCACTATCATTTCATGTCCTACGTCATCATCTGACATTACCTTAAGAACCCGTTAAACATCAGTCGCCTGTAAATTTCTTCCGCCATCGTGAAAACGCATTTACCTCAGACGGAAAACAGAATAACACGAGCGGGCGCACCGCGCATTTTGTGTGATACAATTCACTTCCGTCCAATAACATGTAATAAACAAAAATAGGAGCGCGGAATGACAACAATGACTATTAGAATATGTAACTGAAGAACCCCGTGTGGAATAGAAAGAAGCCATGTTTCACTCAAACTGATGAAAGAGCTGCATTTTTTGAAAAATGATATTTTTCGGACTTTTTGCGCATACGCGCCTGCTCGTGGGTTAAATTGACCATCGCGAGTTCTACAGAAAGAATTGAATATACGCAAGTGACAAACTTATGGAGTATAATAGTAGAATATACAGCTATATCTACTTGTTTCTGCTATTGGGGGTCAAATTAAGATGTTGCGAGCAAATTAATGCTGCGTGATGACCTCTAATACATTCTTTTTTGTTTCAACTATTGCTGTTAAAACTGAATATCAAATGTTCCAACAATCTAGACCTAGTTATCAAATATTTATTCGAAAATTTAAAAAATACATTCTTCAATATTCGTTATTAGAAAAAAGGAAGAATAATCCAGATATTCGTTATCTAAAAATTAGAACAAAACAATATATTCCAATTATTATTCCAAACAATTTATTATTCCAAAATTTCGATTTTTTCTTGATATGTCGTTAATGCAAAAACTCGAATGTAATAACTATTTAAAAACTATTAAAATAAACACCGAAGTTTATTCCGTGACAGGTCGATGTGAAATCATGGATGTATAGTTAGCTTTATTTTATTCAAGTAGGTCCTCAATTGTCCTAATGACGCTAAATAAATGTCACACTACCATTACCATCTAGTTTTCTCAACAGTCACTTATCAAACTACTGACCAGACCTCAGCGCTGTTGAACTTACGTGCTCTCAAGGAAACCGGTAAATGGATGCGGATAGGATATTGGCAATTAATCTAAATAATTTAAACAGAACTAACTCCTACCACCTATTTAAAGTTCTCGAATACAATTGCTTAGACTTAATTCACAAGAAAATTTGCTAAGACGTTTGGAAATCGATATATACCCTTCGGAGCTAAGTAGTTTTCAAGTTAGATATTCCATCGCTAGGTTCTCACTGTCAGTTTTTCAGACTAAAAAATCAGACCACCCTATAAAATTTACATGAATGAATGAATAAAGGATTAATGGGAATGTTACCATCGGGGCTATGTATCCCCGTCAAGATATATAAAACTGCTCAAATACGGAACTGCTCGAAGGAAAAGACTAGAGTGAACAGTATAAAATATAAGAAATAGAACTGGCGCTGCAATTGAAGAAAACCAGGTTCTCAATGCATCATACCTCTCTAGGCCACTTATGTTCCAATTAATTTTTAGTTAATTTTTCGTTACTCCGTAAAGCGCTGAAGCTGTATACTACATTGTAATACAAAAGTACTCTGAATAATAGGATGATGAGAATATGAGATCTGGACTAGCATTTTATAAAACTCCATCATTACGTTTCTTAATAGCTTATCATGACATGTTCTCTCAGCAGCTACGAGACTCCATTCCATGTGCTTCTGGTGGTAGATTCCAAGGCCAGCTGATTTATCACTGACAACAGCTCTTGTTGTACATCGTTTGGGTTAAACTTAATAGAAAAGAAAAGATTAGAAAAGATGGCCTTCAAGGGCAATTTTTATTGTCGAAAGGATTGAAGAGAAGAAGTAACGGTTATATGGCGTTTCCTCGATTCAATACACAGACACGGAAATAAAATTTTATACCGATTCCTCCTCTAACGATTGTGGCTCGTGTTTCTTTTTCATTTCCTTTCTTCCTCTTCACAAAAGAACATCATTGCGAAAAGATAATTATTTCTTTATTTTTCTTTAAAAAATATTTTTCTTTCGCGAATTTTGTACGCAAAGATAATACAATTGACATTGTTGCCAGACATGTGAACAAAATTTTCTCGAGGGAGGGCACTCAGGGGTAGGACTTGAGTAAAGTCATATTGCTAAAAAAAAATACAATCGCTAAAAGGTAAACGATGAAATCTTACCTGATGTCCGAATTCTTGTATATAAGAACTAGGACATTCAATAAGTCCCCCAGAAGGTAGGCGTTGGACAATAGATGTTACAGGGAAGTACTCGTCAGGCCCTATCTAGAGAGACTGTTATTTTGGCCCTAAAGCCTCAGGAAGTTGGTCGAAAAGGGCAGTAAATGTAAGAGGGTCATTGGTGATTTAGAGGTTTTAGGAATGAAATCAATATAGGAAAAAGATCAGTATGCAACCGCATTTAGCATATTTGAGAATCATCCATAGAGGATAATAGCGCTAAGCCGAGATCTTGGCATGGGTGATGGATCGAAGTTTCTTTTTTCGAAACTAGATATTTCGAAAGAAAACAAAGGTAAACGAAAGAAAAAGTATATCTACTATTGAACATTTCAAGAGCTTGCTTATGGTATGCAACTTGTTTCAAGGAAACTTCAGGAACAGGGTGAAACTAGTGAGAGATCATTCTTCACCATGTGAAAACTGCTGCCAAATCATTTCAAAAATCTAATCACATTTCCACCTTCGTTGATTGATTGATTGATTGATGACGGTTTAACGTCCCTTTTCAGCAGCGAGGCTATATGTGGTTGCATATTGATCTTGTTCCTATATTGATCTCATTCCTAAAACCTCTCAGTTTCTTTAAATCACCAAATGACCCCCTTACATTTGCTGCCCTTTTTTGACTAACTTCCTGAGACTTTAAGGGCTAAAATAACAGTATGTCAAGATAGGGCTTGACGAGTACTTCCTATTACACCTATTGGTCAACGCATACTTTCTGGAGCCCTTGGTAATGGAATTGTGAATAAACTCCTTTCTTAGCTTGAAGCAATAAAGTTGTACATTTACAGACGTAACTTGCCTCACGAGTCATCAATAATGGTAATTATGTTAGACTATTGGTATATAAATGCTTGAAGACGATTCAATTCTGAAAAGCCAACATTGAATTGTGCAAAGTTCGGCATTCAATTGACTAAATATTCAATGAATTTCGAAGATGAACAATTAGATTTCCCTATCCGACTTAAAATCTCTTAACAAAACCTTACAAAGTGCAAGGTGAATATAAAGAATGTTATGCTAATATATGTAAATATGATTAATTTATATTTAGTGAATATATATATATATATATATATATATATATATATATATATATATATATATATATATATATATATATATATACACGAGGGGCATTCAATAACTAAAGAGACAAATTGCTATAGCTCAATAAAGATTTATTTCAATCTTTCAAAACTAAGGCTATTTTTCAATATAATCACCCTTTACAGTTATGCATTTGTCCCATCTTTCTTGCAGCTTCCTAATTCCCTTGGCGAAGAAATCTTTCGATTTACCCCGAAGCCACCTTTGCACCGCTGCCTTAACTTCCTCATTGTTAGCAAATCTTTTTCCACGTAGGGCGTCTTTGAGTGGTCCAAACAGGTAAAAATCAGATGGGGCGAGGTCTGGGCTGTAGGCAGGATGAGGTAAGACCTCCCAACCCAATTCTTGAAGCTTATCTCGGGTCAGCTGGGCTGTATGAGGGCGGGCGTTATCGTGCTGAAGAATGACTCCTTTTGACAAGAGTCCACGGCGTTTGCTTCTGATAGCTGGTTTAACTTTGTGTTCTAGCATCTCAGAATAGTATAGGCTATTGATAGTTCGCTGATCTTCAAGGAAATCGCAATAGATTGGACCCTGTGAGTCCCAAAAGATGGTCAGCAGCACTTTACCAGAGGAAGGTTGAACCTTGAATTTTTTGCGAACTGGAGAGCTAGTGTGTTTCCACTCCATACTCTGCCTTTTGGTCTCAGGGTCGTAGTGATGGATCCTGGCCTCGTCGCAAGTCACTATTCTTTCAAAAAAAAAAAAAGGCGTCTCCTTCAATCAAACTTCGTTGCGTTAAGGCTTGACAAATGGAAAGCCTTGATTCTTTATGAGCGTCAGTAAGCTGTCTGGGAACCCATCTGGCACACGTTTTTCTGTACTTTAAAATGTTCCTAATGACATTGTGAACAGTTCCAACACTTACTTGAACTTCCTCAGCTAACATTTCAACAGTAATTCTTCTGTTATCACGAATAAGTCCGTCAATCCTCGATTCCAACGAAGAACCAGAAACTTCCACTGGACGTCCACATCGGGGTTCATCACCTACACTTGTTCGGCCACTTTTAAACCGATCAACCCACTTGTACACATTCGCACGGTTCATACAACTGTTACCGTACTGTCTCAACATTCGAGAAAAAATTTCACTTGGTTTTACACCTTCTGCGACTAAAAACCTAATGACTGAGCGCTGTTCTTCTAAGGTGCAATCTTCTAGAGGACTTGCCATAATGAATTGATATTTTTGAAGTTATGTTGACATAAAATTACGAAACAGCAGATCAGAGCATATCCCAAGGTTGCCAGCTAACACCCCTGAAACAAACAAAAAAAAATATTAGTGTTAAAAATATGGACTTTGTCTCTTTACTTATTGAATGATCCTCGTATATATATATATATATATATATATATATATATATATATATATATATATATATATAAATCACTTAGTAAATGGATATGCAAAATTGAAGCAACCATGTGTTATGTATTGGCGCAGTCATTAACAACTGGGCGATGTGTAATATTAAATCGGACTTTTACGATCAAAGCCAGCACCACAGATAGAACATTTTGAACAAAGAAGGGAAGAAAATGAAATGAAATCTCTAATTTTACGTCCCTCGGCTATGCAAGCTGGGCTAAAGGAGAGGATGATGGTGAAAAATGAATGAAATTGTGAAGTAAAAAAGTGGGAGGAAACAGGAGAACCACAAGAAAATCACTCACATGGTGTTTGTCCACCACAAAGTTCACTTGACGCGAGCTGGGATCGAACCAAGAACCCGATGTACTAGAGGTGAACGCTTTACCACTGAACCACTGTGGCCCCAAAGAAGGGAAGGGATCATGGTACTTGGAATGGAATAAAGTAAGTATTGACAGTGTACGATTAGTAATGAGTATACAAGTAGTGTATCTACAGAACATCGACTACACTTTGTTTGCCAGTCACTACTGTCTTTTATCAATGCTAGATTTACTGTTTTCTCCGTACTCTCTCTATATGGGTTTCTGCGAATATGAGCAACAAAATGTGACGTAACAGAACGTTCAATTGCAAATTATTATATTATTGTAATTAACTTTTAATTAGGCCAATCGTTCAAAAATGGTTGATAAAATTAAGGAAAGTATTACTGTTGTGGCGATTTTGAAATTATTTGTTTTGATGAGAATGCTAAATGAAGGGTAGTACAGAATAGAAGTATCGAAGAGGTACAATAAACTTGTATACAAACTATGGAACGGCATTTAAATCTGGACACTTCGGAGACCATATTTGATGCGATAGGTACATGTGTATTTCTTCAACCGTGGAAAAGTATTATGATGTTGGAGAAATGCAAACATCTAGTCGCCACAATTGTACAAATAAATATACTAATTCTTGTTCATCTTCACCTGCATGATTGAGCTTAACTCTTGCTGCGGAAAAGACCTAGACACCATTCTAAATCGTTATCCAATTTGATCTACACCCTCCACTTACGCGGGTGAAGCGCTTCATTGGGCTTTCAGCATACTCAACGCCTTGCATCTTTGCGCAACGCAACTCGATGGATCACACATTATGTTTTCTATCCGCTACAGTCCAGTCCGCTTTCAGGTTTTCATACGAGGGGATATCAAAAAGTTCGCGCGATCAACTAAAAGAAATCTGCTCTGGAGAACTCTGACACCATGATGGTATTAGTCCTTGTCTACGTAGTAAGCGTGCCTAGCAACACATTTTTGCTAGCGGATCTTCACTTTCCATAAACCTGTTTTGTAAAATACTGTAGTTTTGCTTTGAGACCACAGTTTAATCTCAGAAATGACGTCATTCTTACTGGCAAAATGGCTTCATTTCTGGAAAGAGAAATAAGTCACTTGGTGCTGGGTCCGGTGAGTATGGGTGTGGAACAACAGTCATATTCTAATTCAACTGCCTTCATCATGGATGCATGAGCGGAATAAGCTAGTGCATTGCTTACTCACATCAGCACTCCTTTTGTGACCAATTCACGACGTTTCTTTTACAGTTTCTCTCGTAATTTTGGAAATAATAGTACATAGTAGTAGAGAATAATAGGTACTAGTAATAATTTGCCCTTTGTGGTAGGTTATCTGTCATGATGACTCCTTCATAGTCCCAGAAAACGGAAAGCATAACCTTGGCAGCACACTTCGGCACTCGTTGCGTTTTAGGGTTGGGAGAGAGAAGTGCTCTCAATTATTTGCTCATTTCCTTTGTTTCTGGGTCATAAAGACAAATCCAACTTTTATCCAGTCATTAGTCTTCCGAAGAAGTCCTCTTCATCCATCTTAGAGCAATGCAACATTTCTCCTACAGCGTCCTCGCGATTTCTCTTCAGGAAAGATGTGATCAATCGTGGCACCCATCGTGCTGACACTTTCTGAAGATGCAGCTGGTTGTGAATGATGTTCTAGGCAGACCCATAAGTCATACCTATTGCATACATAACACTTTCAATGGTTATCTTCCTGTCTTCCATTATGATCTCGACTTTCTCCGTCAAGGCGGCTTCATCAGTGAAAGATGGTCTTCTAGATCTAGAGACTTCCTTGGTAGTCATGTGTACAGTTTGAAATTGCCGTTTCCACTTGGATACTGCCTCATAAGATGGGCTTTCATCCCCATAGACTTCTTTAATCTCTTCGTGGATCTGCTTAGCTGATTTTCCTTGAAGCTGGAAGAACTTAATGACGCTTCGTGCTTCAAGCTTGTCAATCATCGTACTTCCAGTGATAAACCCTTTTTTCTTTTCTTTTTTTTAAAAAAAAAGTTCTTCAAATGAGTCCAAAATTTACATCACTAACGTAAATGTACCTAACTGTAAAATGCATGTCCGAGAGGATTCGTAGTTCGTCACCTTCTAGGTGATTGCACGAACTTTCTGATAAATCGTCGTGTTTTCAAAGCAATATGGAAACAAGAATTTTTGTTATGATAGACAGATCTCTGTAATATTTTCTAGTTTTGTGTTATTTTATGTAACAACCAACCATATGAACTTAAGCTCTCAAATAGATGGAAACAAATTTTTGCATACATTAATGAAATTTGTGATGTTTCTGAATGCTGCAGAAAGAAATTATTTTACGTGCTCTGTTTCGACAATATATATTAACTCAGCTTACTGTGTTGAAGAATTAGCAAAAAAAAAAAAAAAAAAAAATCTGAGGTAAATACAAATAATCATGACATGTGTTTCTTTAGACGTTTAATACAAGGATTAGTCATACGTCCAGCAATATTGTAGTATGCAATATACAGTACAAGGACAACCGGTTAAGATTAAAAGTATACCTGCTCGTGGTAGACTTTCTGCAGCCACCTTCCTGCTCGTTCCTCGATTCCACGTCGAAACCACGTCTTGTCCAAAGGAGTAAAAATGCACGGCTGTTTCCATCTCCTGTTAGTTGGTGAAGCGTCATGATTTCATGAAGTGCGCCATGCCCTGAGAAACAGGTTATAATCCTAAGAGCCAAGGTCGGAAGTATATGCTCGTAGTGACATCAGTTTTATGCCATCAACGTCCTAAATCTTTTGCTGCATTTTTCGAGCCGAGAGTGGTTGTACGTTATTCTGTTGCAGCAGAACGTGCTTTCGATTCACCAATGCAGGATACTTTTAGAGTAGTGGAGCATACATCCACTCCAATTGTTCGGAATAAAAGTTAGGGTTGGTAATACGACTGTTAGGAACATACTCGAAGTAATTTACGCCACATAGTTTCACCCCACACAGAGCATGACTTTATTGTGCTCAAAAGGGCTTTGTGTAATGATCGGTTCTCAAAATTCGATTTGCTCAATGACTGTTTCTGCACATTTGGATTTCGGAAAAACAGCCACCTTTCGTTACATTTGACAATCGTTCCAGGAAACGCTCATTACACGGATTTTGAATCAGTTGTCATCACACATCCACTCTTCTTTGGTCGTGAGCTGGGGTCAACTCATGTGATACAATGCAGTAGCTCCTGATGGTTTTCTTAAATTTGTGAACATGACGTACTACAGGGGACCGGGACATACCAAGTTGGTTTGAGGAACGTCGTGTGCCGTAGCGTGTGGCATGGCCTCATAATTTGTTACCCAGGGGGGTGGCGGGACCTTGGTTGATCTACATTTTTTACAAGCTAGACAAAATTTCTGGAATCAAGAGTTACTGTGATGTACTTCACCTTCCCCTTTCACATGCGTTATGCCAGAGTCCAAACTCATGCAATAGCAGTTGAGCACCCATCGTCACTGTCATTAAAAACTAGCTGAAAACACTGATGAAGTGCGGCCTCTGTATTAAATAGTCCGCTTGCCACACTATCTCTTGGATCAGAGAGTGCGTATTCTCGGGAGTAGGGGGCTTCAAAACTCCAAAAGTAGAGTATCTTCTGTATTTTTATCATTTCACCTTCATTGAAACACTATCCTAAGGAGGAAAAGGATTCAAATATTTTCTATAAACTTGTTCTCTCCGTGCAAAGAACGGACATTTTAGCTATTGCATCAATAAATTGGGCAAGTCCATTACGGTGTGCCAATAGAAACGCCCAAACACAATAGTTCACTTTCGCTGTTTTGCCACATCTATGCTTCGATCCAACTCGATGAATTGTTTCCATACAACCGACGTTCACTCTCATTAACTGAAATGACACATGTTAGCTGCGAACAGTTATTTAGACATACGTTATCAGTGAAATGCCATCCCTAATAGTAGGGTAACAAAATGTAAAAATGTGTTACCCCGTAGGATTCTCATTGTCAACAATTGCAACTATTTTATTTTGACAGACATTGGTACGAAGAGCTAGAAAAGTAATATTGTCAACCTTGGCAATTGGTAGGGTAGCCGCCATGTTGGTTCAAAGTTGGAGTAAATAATGACAAATTACGTAATACAAGTTAATTAGAATGTAGTCATGTGGGGTATAAAATGAAAGCTCAGGATGCATACAAGTAAATGAAAATACTTGTACGAGACATTGTTAAAGCTATTTTTTGCGTCTAAGGTCAAGATTGTTAGGCCATCTTACTGAATTCCCTAGTTAGAGGTATTAATGTTACTGTTTGGCATCCTTTTTTTGGGGACAGTTGTCGAATAGTCTACCCCTGATGATATGGCTTCAATCTAAGATCATTTACTTCGGATACAGTGGGTTTGGAGTGAAAAAGGAGGACAACGAAATATTCAATTCTCTTGAACACATCAGAAGCAACTTCGTTTTCCAGTTCCACAGATATCAGTAATTCATAGTTACCTTTATATACTTTGTTCGGCAAATTTGCATACTTGAACAACTACCGGTGACGGCGCTAGTATTGCCGATAAACAGAAATAGTATCGGTAGTTGAAAAGGCGCAATGCGTGTGTGATTTGCAGAGACAAAAAGTGTTGTTCAAGTTCAACGAAACTTTTGACGTGTTTACCACAAGGATCATCCATCACGCAACTGAATCCAGACGTAGAAAATCAATTTTTACTAACGGGTAGTGTAGTGAAACAACACAGCAGTGGTAAGTCCCGTGTGTCAGAAGAAAATATGGAAACAATAAGAGAGTGTTTCTTACGTAGCCCGAGGAAGTTAATTCGCGCAGCGACCAGGCAATTGGCAATTCCAGTCAACAGTGCACGATGTGCTACATAAACGATTACGTTTGCGCGCGTGTAAGGTTCAATTGTTGCAAGAAATTAAGCCCAACGATAAGCCACAGGAAGCAGCATTTGCTACTGAAATTCTGGGCAGGATTGATTATGACCATAATTTCCTGTTGAACGTTGTTTTCTCTGATTAGGCAACTTTTCACTTCTCTGGCTGTGTTAACAGACACAATGTTAGGACATGGGGATCTGAGAATCCGCATGCGTACATAGAACATTCTAGAGACAGTCCCCAATTGAATGTCTGGTTGCTTTAACACATAATGCAGTTATAGGCCACTTCTCTTTCATAGAGCAAACCATAACAGGAAATGTGTTCTTAGACATGCTCCACCTTGCTGTTCTCCAGTTACAACATTTGCAGTGATATTCCAATTGGGTGGTGCTCCGCCATATTGAAGCCTACAAATGAGGGAGTACCTTGGTACTGAATTTCCTGATCGTTGGATAGGCCGTGATGGACCAATTAGGTGGCCTCTACGCTCTCCTGATATTACCCCCTGGACTTCTTCCTGTGGGGTATGTGAAAGACCTTGTGTATTCTGGTGAAAAGGTGCTTATCCTTGATGAACTGAAGAACCGTATTAGGAATGTGATTACTTCAGTAACACCTCAGATATTACCGAATACATGGAGACAGATTGAGGTCAGGCTGAATATTGTAAGAGATACAAATGGAGGTCACATAGAATTACACTGAGTTAGAATGACTTGTGAGTAAGACCAAATAAACTTCTTGAGTTCTCCTTTAAAATGCATGCTTTTCTTTTCTATTCTGTATCTCTGACCATATTAAAACTATACACTTTTTAAAAACGGTCAGTCCCATTTCAGACACCCTGTATTTCTCTGCAAGTGTTGATTTATTCGTTTTCGCGTGCTTTTGGTTAAATGTTTGTTTCTATATTTTGAACCATATGTCGTAAACTTTGTCTATTTAAACAACATAAAAATACTAATCCTATTCAAGGTCCTTAAGGTTCTTCACATATATCATCTCTGCCACTCACTTTTCTTAGTTTTGCTGAGAAACTTGGACAGTAAAACATCAAATATTCAGAAATTGAACTAGTTAGTATCACAAAATGTTATTTAAAAACCTGATATAGTATCTATTTTCAGAACTTTCTTGTAGGTTAGAAATTACCAGTGACGTAAGGAGGGGGAGGCAAATGAGGCTTGTGCCACGGGTGTTGGATTGGGAGGGCGCAAAATTGGGCAAAAATTTGAGGGAGAGTTTTGATTTGATTGGTCAGGGGGCGCTAAGACGAATTCTTGCCCCGGGCGACAACTAGCGTATTTATGTCGCTGGAAATTACGTGTGCACTTTATGACGTCAAAAGTGTCGTGTGTTCTAACTTCTGAGAGGTCTTGTAAATGACTAGTAGTTCATTTATTACCATTCTAATAAATGGTTTACTTTCCAATATTAATGTTTTCATTGGTGCTATTGATTCAGGAGCAAAAAGTGTGAAAACTTGGGGGGGTTAGTATAGTAGTTAAAAACCTTAAGACTAGCAGCATATTCTCTTTTACTAATCATAAGATTTCCTCGTTATACTTGTGATCTGCATGTGTTGCTAAGTCAAGCAAAAGTTTCAAGGAAAAGAGTGTAGGAAATTTAAGGCTAGGATGCATTTTCAGTCATAGAGTGGAGGTCACGTACCCAGTGCTACTGCACCTGTCTACGATGTTTCCGAATGATACAATTTTCAGCAGGCGAAGGACGACGTCAATTCCCATAATTTCACCGCATAAAGGAAAGAACAATGATAAATAGCCCAGTGTTGTTACACATAGCTTTATCTTGCTTTGCATCTATGAAGACAGGAAGCCGAGTCATTTAAAATAAATTGTATGTGCTTTATATCAACACCTTGTGTTCTCTCCATTTGCACTTCATAATTGTGAACAGCATGTGAGAGTAGTCTGTACTTAACAAAGAGTAATTTATTTTTAGGAACAAATTATATAAATGTGTGATACGAAATAACACTTATGTAAAACTTAATTCTGACTTTAAGGTTGTTTTCAAGGCCGAAGAAATGTTAATTCTTAAAGTTATTAGCAAGGGCATGTTCAAGGATGGAATATTGAGTTTCAGATCATCCTCGAAACATTCATTCTTCACAAGGGTGTATGAAACTTCTCTAGTGATCTGTAAAAGTCTCGTGAAAAGATATTCTGCAGTCAGCATTGTGTTTCTAATCATTTCTAGTGCGATTTCTTTGTTAAGTATTCAAGCTGTAACTTTCATGAAAAGGGTCCATATGAATTACATATGTAGTTCCAATGGGGGTTACGTTTACAAAGTGGTTCTTATCTACAAGTAAAGGTCTTTTAGGCCCATTATTGCCCAGTAACAGTCAACAATTACTACATGATCTAGTCCCTCCAAATACAAAAATTCGATACTGAGTTAGAGGTTACAAAACTCTGTATCGTTCATTTCTAACCGCAGAAGATTTGGACCAGCTGGCTAGCTGAATGTGTTATACTGATAGTCTGGTGGCAGAGAGCAAAAATTGCTGTGTGGGTGGAAATTCATTACATGCAACATGTTATGACGGCATCTTGGTGAAAAATGTATATTAAAACGAAATTCGACGGGTGCAATGGTGGCACTGGTGGCCAATTTTTATAGCCTTGAAATACAAGAAACAGAACGAAAGTGAAAATATATGCTGTAATTACTCACGATATCAAAAATCTGATTGCAATACAGTTATATTTTGATGATTTTTACTGAGGACATGTTGATATGATATATTTGAGTCCAATTTTGATTACTGCATGGCTGGGCAATACGCAGTGGGTTCAAGGGGGGCACTGACCCTCTCAACGATGAAGTATTATGAACGAAGAAAAAATCCACTACAGTATCACTACAGTAAAAACTGTTGTTGTAAATTATATTTTGATCCCGTGGATGATAATCATCTCCACCCCTAAACAAATATAAATACATTTTAGAACTAAGATTGTACAGTGTATGGTCTACCACTCCTTTAAGAAATCCTGAGTACGGCCTTGCTGCAGGATTGAGTGGAAAATGTTTAATCACTTTTAGCACCATCATCAACGCTTGCATCGTCTGAAGTCTCGGTGGAGTTCGATATGTTTGTGTACACATAAGTACAAGTGCTATGACCAGCACAAGCACAAAACATTGAACAGCTACGCTATTCTGCAGCACAACTGATCCATAGGGTTGATCATAGAGGCTCCTGGGAGCATCCACATTTAGTCATCAGAAGAATACCGCGCGGAGCTACAGGGTCATTGTCGGGTATTGTGACTGGAACGAGAGTTTTGGAAGCATAATCATGACTCCATCCATATTGCAGAGGATCCAGAAGGAGTGGTTGTTGGTCCATTGCAGATTTTTAAATTACATACTGTATGTGAGCTCATAGAAAGTTTCATTCGTTGGTGTCAATGACTTCAAAGCGGGAGCGGATGGCGTTCTTGGTTTTGCCATTTTTTTTTACTCCAAACGAGAAATTTCATATTGGATACATTCTTTTTGATGTTAGGACTATAGCACTCTGCAATTATCTCTGTCGCCTGTTTGACGATGCCCGACATGTCTGACGTTAGGTTACCCAAAGATGTAATGGTGTACCCCTGCTTCAACTTCTGAATTATTTTCTTCTTCCCGATTTCACATAAGCTTTCAACAGTGTCACATCCAGATAGAGCGCGTGCTGCAAGGAGGTTAGTACAAATATCAGCGTGCTTCGATCCTGTTGCTCCAACATCAATGGACGTCCTCCTCCGGCTGGTTGCTTGTTATTCCCCTCTTCGCATAGCAATGAAGCAGAAGAATAGTGCAGCACACCCATCAATGACAATTGCATTGGGGAACGATTGAAGTCTCTCGGACACTTCAACGGCCAGCAGTTCCTTTAGCTTTGATTTAGGAGTGAATCTCATCTGGCCATTATCTCTGAAGAGAAAGGTAGGGAGCAGTGGCAGTTCGTGCACCAACACGTCTGCAACGTTAATTGATAGTGACATCAGTCCGATCGTCTTAGTGTAAATCAACGATGTATCAAATACGAACTCTGTATCGACCTTCACTTTCTTTTTCATGACTGATAGTGTTACAACTTTTTTCCGGTCGGAGTTGTAGGACGTCTCTTCGAATGCCTGCGTGTGCTACCTTCCGATGGTCACTGCCTGGTCCACGTTAACTAAGATGCAATACAACCACTCATAATGCTTATTATTTCAACATGTTGCTTAGGACCTAGGGAATCGATTCATTAAGTTAATACCTTACATATCGTTTTCCCGATCAGCACCGTCAGATTTTATCCAGGCTGAAGATTCTTCCCGGGCGTGATGGACCTGGTTGCATGATCAGTCTCGCGTATATAGTCAATATTTTAACTAAATGACTGCAGATGTGCAAACTGTGGGCTTACGTCTTCACCATATGCCGATTAAACGTTTGCCTACAATGCCACTTTGACTCTTCCCATATGCAAAGAATGTAGTTTCGATGAATATATCACTCCAAATTAAAACACTACCACTACTGTACTCTACTAGCTAGCTACGATTGCCCAACAGTGCCAAAATTGCACCCTCCAGATTTTGTTTAGTTGCTTACTCCTTGAGCGAATTCTATGATAAAATTTCCCGTGTAACTAATTTCCACGTCCAATGACTCGGCTACCGGACTATGGCAGCTTTGCTAGATTGTGATGGTCACCAAACCAATGCGAGTTAATGTCATATAAAGATATAACTTTTAAATATTATTGTGGGCATGTAAACGTAAAGTTTTGTATCTCTGAAACTTTTCAATATTATTATGAATATGTAATTGTAGTTTTGTATTTAAAAAATATTTACGGTATTATACTTGGAAAATACCCTATAAAATTAACATTTCTTCAATATAAACTATCTTTGTTATAATAGAATCTGATTCATAATTAATATTAGTGAAGGGTGTAATGTGAAATTGTGTACACTAATATAGTGCCGCCATAAGGAAAGAGTTGAAAACCGCTGTGCTATAGGGTTATTAAGGGTTATCGAACCAGTAAGTACGTTTTTGGTTTGATTCTGGTTCTGATTTTCCGAGAAAAAGAAACTATTCCGAGCGTGGAACGGAAAGAGGTTTCCATAATTGTGGTCCCTGACGGCACCGAAACCAATTTCCAAGGAAATCGCCCTCGGGCCTAGAACTAAAAACTTTTTTCTGAGTAAATCGGTTCTGGTCCTGAAACCGAAACCGATTTTGGGGAGAAAGCGTTTATTGTGGCCGTTATCGGAACCCAACGAAATTGCAGAGAAAAAGAAATAGTTTTGTGACAAAACCGACTTTTTGTTGCTATAGGTGGTTTCTTCAAGTATTCTTATCAAGGTTGCTCAATATCTCAGCTTCTAAGGATCTTAAACTAATATTTGCTAACTTTGGTTTTGGATTCGTGATTAGAATCGATATATCAAAATCTATTTCGATTTTGTGAACAGAACCGAAACATTGGAATGTATTTCACTTCTCTTCCCGTTGCGCGCCGAATTACGGTACGGTCGCCACCATAAATTTCGACATACTAGTTTTCTTCCCAAAGCACACTGAGCTAAAACGTATATTTAGCCTGGGAAACAGGTCAGGTTTCCTTACTATTAACAAACCTGGGGTGTTAAAGCTCATTCGAATTTAAGTTAGTACTAATGTTATTAGGAAGTATTATCTCGCTTTCCTATTGATTGATTGATTGAAAAGGGAATGGGGATGTCAGCACCAAGGCTATATGTCCCCGTCACGATATGTAATAGAAAAGAAAAATTAAATACGAAGTTAGGAATTAGAATAAGTTATTATTCATCATGTGATGTACTATATATTAATCTAAAATATTGTGAAATACCTAAAGTATTTAGTATTTATGTATTTGTGGACTTCGATTTGAAAGCAGGTAGATGCATTGAATTTACAGTTTAAAAGTTGTATTTATATCATTTATGCTGTAAATATAGAAAAATAGATTGTGATATCTGAAGACATTTTTCACCATGTGCTCAGAGCCGTATCAATCAGTGGGCAAACGCACTGGAGATCTTGTAGGAAGGGGCTCTGTACCCATTGTTTGAAGCTCGTGTTATTTATTGCCGAATGCACTATATATATATATATATATATATATATATATATATATATATATATATATATATATATATATATATATATATATATATATATATATATATATATATAGGGGTGGACAAAAAAACTAAAAACACTTCATACAGGACACGTAAGTTTGGCCCTCCACTGTACAACACGTGTTGCGGTTGCCGATCGTTTTTGTTTCCAATGTGTCATGCGGACCTTCCTCTTCCGTCAGTAGTAACCAGTTCACCTTTGAGTGTCGTGGTGTGAAAGTGGTGCGGTAAAATAGATGACCTGACAGACTTCCAAAGAGGCATGATCGTTCGTGCCCGTCTGGTTGGAGCTTCAGTGGCAACAGTGGCGAACATTGTGGGAGTATCGAAAGGCACTGTTTCCAATGTCACGAGGGCATACACAATTCATAGGCAAACGACGTCTGCAAAACATAACAGTGCTCGAAAGACAATCCTGTCAGATAGGGATCGGAGGGCATTAAAACGAATTGTAGCAGCAAAAAAGAAGTCCACTGCAATAAAAATTACGTTTGAACTCAATTCTGACCTACAGAATTCAGTTTCATCGAAAACAGTGCGACGGGAACTTCATAAAATGAAAATTCATGGCAGGGACGCTATCGCCAAACCCCTGGTCACAGCAGTAAATGCGAAGAGGCGTATCCAGTGGTGCAAGAACCACAAGGCGATGACTCATGAGCAGTGGAAACACGTAATGTGGTAGATGAATCGACCTTCACCTTGTTTCCAACAACCGGTCGTGTTTACTTATGGAGAACACCGTTGCAGACCTATGATACAGACTGTCTGCTCCCAACTGTAAAGAATGGGGGTGGTTCTGTTACAGTATGGGCAGTGATATCGTGGTTTTCTGCAAGACCTATCATAGCGCTGCATGGAATGATGAATGCTAAGGCATATGAGGCTATTTTGGGGGACCAGGTTCTACCCATGGCCCAAATATTGTTCCCTGATGGTGATGGCATCTACCAAGATGATTTGGCACCCTGTCGCGCTGCAAAAACTGTGAAATCATGGTTTGAGGAGCATGACCAGGAGCTATCACACCTCCCCTGGGTCCCAAAATCACCAGATCTGAACTTTATTGAGCCATTGTGGTCTGAGTTAGAAAGGCGTGTTCGGTCTCATTACCTTCCACCAGCATCCCTTAAGGAACTGGAGCATGTTTTGGAAGAACATTGGTACAAAATTTCACACATCACGATTCAGGATCTGTATACCGTTCCACGTCGAATCTAAGCTGTATTGGACGCAAAAAGAGGCGCCACACGATACTAGGTATGATTCGCACACTTTTGCAAACGTTTTAGATTTTTTTGTCCAATCCCTATATATATGGGTGTAAATTAGGCGCACACAGAAATTTTTGTTAGTAGGAGTCCAAGCTTTTGGGTTGAAGAGATTTATTCCAACAAGCCAGTATGTCTATGTAGTATTGAACAATTATTATTCTCTAACCTAAAAGAATATAAGTAATTGTAAATTACTTCCACATTTATTTTCAGAAAAAATGATAGATCTAGATTGGTTTTATAAAGGAAAAGGTACAGATGAACTGCAAAATAAAATTTTCATGCTACATCAATCATTTTCCTGTTAAACAAGTTTAGTTTTATTGAGAAAGTGTACAAATATGTGTTGAGTTTGGAAGTTTGGGAAGGGTCGAGATCCGGTGGACCCCCATAGGTGCGTCCCTGGTATCAGTCCTGATCAGCTGTTACATCTTTTTAAAAAAAATGCGTTTGCGGACCCTACAAATACCCTTCTGCATCGGGTCCCCGAAGAGATTTGATACAGTGCTGAACTTAAAAAAAAAGAGTTTTTAAGATATCTTCAACGATTTTGAGAAATGTGAATTTTAAATTAAAGGATTTACATTTGGTTTGCTGTCTGCAATACTTTTGTTACACATTAGAACTGATCGACAGGATTTCCATTTCGAAATTTCACACTACATAGTAATAAGTAATAGTAGGTCTTGTTCTTTGCATTTTTGGTATTGTAGAAAGAAAGTAAAAAAGTTAAGTAAAGCTAAAGAAACAATAAATAAATAAATAAGAAGGACTAGGAAAATTCTTTAGTTACCACTTTCTTATTTTGGATTAAACGACATTCATAATATTTAAAAAAAATATATTTATTTATTCTTTTTTGTTTCCAGCGGATAAAAGAGAGCTATTTAAAGGAATATCGCATAATCGTGCCGTGGGTAGAAATATTTGACGAGACTGCATTTTGTTTTTTACTATGATATGGTAGTATATATATATATATATATATATATATATATATATATTATATATATATATATATATACATGTTTTAAAATGCAAATGAATGTTACTTTGTTTTCTGACCTTTCAAAAATATGTTAACAATTTAGCAGTAAGAGAAACTAAAGATTATGCATAATGCGTGGTGCAATATCCCTTTGTAGAATTCAATTAATCCTTATGTTTTCGGGTGTAGCTAACGGTTACGTCCAGATCATAATAAGAAAAGAATAATTGATGTAGTAAATAGAATATCGTTTTCATATTAGCAGCCGGAACAGCTCTTTTGTTGTTACCTTTGACCTCTCTCATTGAAGATTCCAATTCCCACGATCTCCTGCCGAGCCCAGTGTAGCCAGAATATTTTACTTTTCGTTACTGTTAAGATATTTTCGTGCTTAAAGACAACACCTACGCATTAGCTATCTAAATTCTTTTTATTATTTTCTTTGAGCTATTTTTTCTCATCTTTGCTTCCATCACAATTAGTGTGTGCTTTATCGTTTGGAGTGGCTATATGTGCCATTTGTTAGGAGTACGTGTGTCATTAATAGAACACAAACAAGAAATATACTATTTTTTACATATTCATCAATACATAAATAACTAATCAATATTTTCCAGCAGAATAAAAATACCCAACTATAGTGCATTTCTAAGGTGCCAGAACTCCAATTTAAGAAAATTATAAACAATTATGAATTCTTCGTATTTCAATTACTAAAACATGAAAATATTTACATGTGACCACATTTTGTTCTTACATAAAGATGAGTAACAAACTTTAACGTTTAGAGGTGTTGAAAATGTTTATAATCAATCGCTAGACACAATTAATACGACGACACGTATTGGAGACTACTTTGTGCAGTTTTGTGATCAGGATATCGTTCACTGCTTTGGTTATATTCTTTTGCAGGGCCTGGATTGTCCTTGAATTGTTTTTGTACACTATGTTTTTAACATAACCCCAAAATTGTAAGTCTGAATTGCATTAAATCTGGCGAGCGAGGTGGCCACAGGTTTTTCGATATCAATTGATCCTTGAAGAAATGTCTAAGCATAACCATTGACTCACTTGATGTATGGCTCGTTGTTCTGGCAACGAACAACGTACATTTTAGCGCCATAAAATTTAGTATTTTCTTTCGATTTTCTCGAGAACTATGGATTGGAATTTATACTCAAACATTTTATTTTGTTAACCACGATGCCATCTGTTGACTGATGTATGTATCAGAGGTGGAGTGGATCAATGGTTCGTGGGTCAAATGGGTGGGTTAGTGGGTTGTTGGTCAACAGGCCGCGAACTACTGCGTCTCCATCCACCTTAACCCTCTCTGACCTATTCTGATCCATTAACCTACTCTGCTTAGTGCATTGTAGACAGCATCTTTCGAACACTGGTGAATTCGTCTACATTTTACTTTCAAGGCCTTAATTTTCTTCCATTTTCATTTATTCCTATTTACTTACCTGAGATGAGTATATTTAAGTGATAAAAGAACTTCAGGTAGTTTTGGATATTGATTTTTGTAATTGTAATAATAACTAGGATTTACTACTTGGCTTTCGAGATACAGTCGAAGTTTACATTGCTTTTTTTTTCTTTGCGTTGGCCTAGTTTACCTTGATTTGAGACTTGCAATTTCCATCCTATTTTTCGCTGAAAAATATGTGTAATTTAACAAGGAAATAATTATATATTGTAATTAAATTGAAATTGATCGTAATATAGGCCACGACAAACACTTAACACTTGACCATTTTAAATCGTGAGATCAGATCCACCGGTATTGTAACACAGCGGTGGTTAAGCAATTGACCATAGCATCGGCTGCTTTAGAAATTCGAATTCCGATTAGTGATAATTTCATAGCCATGATTTATTACAAGTGTAAACTCTTTAGTCAGTGGAGAAAAGAACGTGGATCATGGGTCAGAGTTGATTACGATGGGTTTTGGGGTGTGGTGACTCAGAGAGGTCATGGTGGGTCATAGGTTTTGGTGTATGATGGATCCGTGGGTCATGGATCAAGATTTCGTTGACCCACGCCAACTCTGGTATATTTCAATGTTGGACAAAAGTTAAAATCTAAGTTAATGATAATTTTCAGCTATACCTCAGAGCCATACTATGTACTGGTATCTAACTAAAGCAAACACCAAAAATATAGGCGGGTTGCGCGCGCACCTTACAGCTCGCTGTTGCCAACTCTCCCTTGTCATGTGCCACCTCCTTCCCCTCCTGTTGGAGGAGTAAGCAGACGACAGCCGTTTACCTAGCCAAAGCTCAAAGTCTGCGTTCTGTTGTAACCAATCTTCAACACGCGCGCGAAACATGAAACCTTCACAGTGACTGAGCAAGACAAATGTAAATGTGGCAAGTGCGTAGGTTGCTAGTTGGCTGTTGCTCTCTCCGCCCACTTTGTGTTGCGCCCGCAACCCGCCTATATTTTTGGCGTTTGCTTTAGTATCGTTATGGAGAGCTTGATAAGGATATACTTCAGTATCGAATTCGTATTAATAAATTACGTGATTCTAGTATAGCATTAACTTTTATGTTTACAAAGAAATTAGTGTTTCTCTATTTTCTTACGAGCTTTTGCATCCATCCATATTATTTTATTCAACTTAATGAGAGCTACCGATTGGTATGTGTCTTATCTTTGGTCCTGGTTTTCTTAATAAAGAAAGGGGAATTGGGATATTACACAAATCAGCTGAGCCCCTTTTTTCCCCTTACGTGTCCCTTCGAAAATCCTGAGACACATGTTCCATTATTTTTAATCGGCTTTAAAACACGGAAGTTTTCAGTTTTACCTGTATGTAGATATGTTGGTAATTACATCTAGAGTTCTCAGGGGCGTCATTTAGGGAGGGCAGGAGGGGGCAATTGCCCCCCCCAAGAGTTTGAGGAATATATATACTTTAATAAATTGTCTACTAATATACTAGTACAAAACGTGAAAGTCTTATGTCGGTGGTGCTCTTGCCCCCCTCAAGCAAAGTCTGAAATGACGCCCCTGCGTAGAACTGTTGATCTATTTGGATGGAGTTTTCATTAATCGAGCAAACCATTCCCAAAGATAGTTCTTACATATAAAATTTTAAAAAAAATATTTTTTTTTTACAAATTGTAGAATATATAACACGTATATCAAGTAATATTCCAAACAGGTGTAACATTACATGTCTATAGCCACATATACATAATAAGCATATGGCACATCCCGATATTATTAATATATAAATTTCAGAGTATCTTGCTTGGAAAGCTAGTTGCATTAATGTAATACCTCAGATTGCATCCCCCAAATTACCGTTATGTCCTGCATAATAAGTTACTCTGTTCCTGTGGTCACACACATTTTGCATCATACATGCAGTACACTAGTTAGTATCTCTACACACACACACTTTTAACAAAAATATAATTATCAAATAATATACATTATTGTGATAAGCTTTGTAACAGCACTTTGAAACTTTCCCCGAGATGATTACAGAAAAAATATCTCTTCCAGATCCTTACCAGAAGGTATCGTTCCCAAAACTGATGCAACGTTCCCTCTTTGTACTGCCATACTGATGCGTTGTAGTAGAAAAGAAGTTGCTCTAGCGTCTTCTGACGATAAATAAATGCGGTGACCGACTTCTTTTATAAAGTTAAGGCCTTCGGGACCCCATGAACCACCTGATTCGATAGCTATAGCGAAAAAATTATATTTGTCGAGTAAATTGCTGTACTTCTTGCGTTTTTCTGTTTCACGGCGAGCAGCCACGTTGCCAGCTTGTGCTGAGGAAGAATGTAGATTTGAAGGGGCAAAGGTGTCGGAACAAGTAAAATCCCATAGAAACGCTTTTCCTTTCTTCCACGGTATTAGGGTCATACCATCTGGCTTCTTACCGTCTGCACGACTGCATCCCAACGGTTCACATATAGAAGGAACGCCTGCTAAAATTAGTGCCCTCATGATAATGTCGTTGAAGCTGGAGCGGTGTGAATGTCTGCCCGCAATATTGGCACAGGAGTCTCCATGAAGGTCCTTCTTGTTTACGACACTTCTACAGGCAGGACATCTGTGTTGCTCGCAGACATCTGCTCCCAAACGCAGTGCACTAGCAATTCGAAAACTGTCATTGCAAAAATGTAATCCTAAAAAAGGTGACGGGATAGCATGGAGCCAAGCGCCTGCTTCTGAAGATGATGTAGCTAGAAGTCTGGCCTTATCTCCTGGGTTATCGGATGACTGAAGTAGAGCTAAAAAAAAAAAAACAAAAAAAACAAAGTAATTAATTTTTAAGAATCAAATAATTCCCACAACACTTGAGAAAAATTTATATTAAAATATAAGACCTGTCCGAAAAGTAAGTACCGTTTTGAAAGTCAAATACTAAAAGAAGTTTGTTTAAGCCAAATTTATTTTTACACATACCTTAACTTGCCTTTCGGCGTAGTTTCCATCAATGTTCAAACACTTGTCAGAGCGGGTGACCAACTTCTCCAAACTTTCCTCAACGAAACATCCCGCCAGTGTCCGGCAAGTAAGCACCGTTTCGTTCGAACGCCACTGCATTTTAACCTCTTCACTGATATGGCATCAAATGATGCCACATATTTATCGGGAAAATAATCTGATTTTTTTTTTTTTCACGGAGAAGAGTGCGAACTGAAGATATGTAAAAACAAGTGCTTAAGAATATTATTTTTATTTACCTTCAGTTTGCACTCTTCTTCGTGAAAAAAATTCGGATTATTTTCCCGATAAGTGGCATCATTTGATACCATATCCGTGAACAGATTAAAATGCTGCTAATAAGCTCTATGTATATTTTTTTTTATTTCATAGGCTTTTTTGGTATCAACTTATATCATTGCTAACAATAAGTAGTTTAGAGATTTTCTATAATCGTATATTGAGGAGGATTTGATTATTTAACTTTGATAATAATAATAATAATAATAATAATAATAATAATAATAATAATAATAATAATAATAATAATAATAATAATAATAATAATAATAATAATAATAATATGTATGAAAATAGATAGGAAGAAGGATCCCCAAGTGTTGAGAGAAGGAATAAGGGAAAGAAAGATTCGTTTGTGACAGATACAAAATCGAAGCAGTGAACCATTAGTTACTTGGAAGCACTATATCCTCGAATGGGAGAAATGAAAGAAACATGGAAACTAGAATAGTACTGTACAAAGAAGATATTCTACAAAAAGAAAATGTCTCTAATATTCAAGAAAATGTAAATAGGAGCAAAAAAAAAAAAAAAAAGATTCGCTGTGTGCTTTGTACAGAGCCTATCTCCGTATGGATCGAAAACATTCACAATTCGAAAGACTAAAATTGAATTGACTGGTTAATTTGAGTTTAACGACCCCTTGCATTTGGAGAGAAATGCAACAGATATCGGAGATAGAATTAACAGAGAAGTATTGTAAGATGCAAATGAAAGCCGATGTATTATGATCAAGTTAGAACAAATCGCACAATTAGTCATCTCATACGTCATTAAAATGATGTAACACACTAATGGAGTTAAAAACTGAAGAAAGAACCGGGCGCTTAAAACAAAAGATGGTAGTATTTGGACATCGAAAAGGACCATCATATCGACGATACAGCGAAACAATAAACAGTAAATTTGACCATATAGTTCCTGCTACCAAACTTCTTCTTCTTCTTTTTATTTTTTCAGAAGAGAGAAAAAGACATGAAAGATCCCTATTATCTTTATAATCAATCCTGGCAACCCCGAATTTATTAACCTATAGCTCTGACTAATATTTGGGTTTTAAAGTTGCATAATGATTTCTCATGATAGGTTATCTCTACCTTTGAGCATGAGTTAGCATTTTCACTGCAGATTCTGTTATTTTTCTTCTGATACAAAGTGAAGGTCTGTATCTCCACGATTCTCAGTGGTCTAGTGATTCGTTCAAGGATATGTTACACGAACGTTATACCCTTGTAAACTGTTTTTCTTCCTCCCAATACATCGTACAAAATATTGCAGCTCATTAAATGATGGATTGAATAATCAATCCCTCTTCTAACGAATTACACCTTCCTAATTTTTCCCCTTACCTCTCTCTTTCTGGAATATGTACTTCACGAGGAATATTAACCTTATTCATATAACATAAGGTAAGGTCATACAGGATACAGTCCATTTTTGCTGTTCGACCTAGCCATAAGATATATATTCTATATATATATATATATATATATATATATATATATATATATATATATATATATTGTGTTAACGAACTAGACCGACAAACTATAAGAAGTGATCCCTTACATCAAGATAAGAAAACAAGTTCGTATGAGCCTGGAAAAGTGCATAGTTTCGGAGTTAAGGCTGTCTAAAACTGAGAGAAAATACATTACAACACAAGGTAATTTTTGCACGAGAAACCGTGAAGCTATGGGTCGATGAGCGTGTACAGAAAGTCATACCTACGTTTGCCAAAAATGCACGTTTCAGCAATGTGGAATAGGTGAGGAAGAGATTAATAAGAGAACGAAAGGTATTTTCAGACCTGCTCAAACGCAAAGGTGGATCCAAAGTAGGCAAAAGGAAGCCTTGACAGCATTGAACACAGAATGTTTTGGCGGTAAATTGATATCGTAACTAGAGGCAAGATGGGAAATATTTTGCGAACTGTGCATGGCCGCATAACAACAGAGACGGCACTTTTAACTAATTTATTAACACAATAATGAAATGTCAGTATCTTAAGAACCACTTAAGAAAAACTTTAAATTTGATATTTATACTTTTCATTTAAAAGAATTTATACATGTGTTCCAGACTTTATACTTGTTTCACCTAGAATGGGAGAAAAAGGAGTGGGGAGGGTCTTTAAAATGCCCATACGAGTCGTTCGAATTCCGTGTTAGACCTCGAATTCACACAAATTCTGTATAAAAGATACAGAAGGAAGAATGCAAAATGTTGATCCTCAGTAATGCGGACACATTTGTTAGTATACATCACAGTTACCTATTAATGTAATGTGAACACCTGAAAACAGTACAACTTACAAGATTAATATGGCGTTCGATCACCCTCCACCTTCAGAACATTTCTGATACGACGTAGAATGAAGATTTAATAGTCGTGAATGGTAGCAAGTGGAATATCACACCATTTCACGTGCAGTTTCACTCAGTTCCCTGAGAGAGAATGCAGGCGGAATTCTACACCGGATTCGTGTCTCCAAATTGGATCACAGATATTCAATTATGTTCAGGTCCGGGGATTGGGGGTTCAACTTTGTCTGACGATCCTCAAACTATGCCACAACAACTCCAGCTATGTGAATGGGCGCATTACCATTGCGTAATATGCGATCATTGTCCAGGAACAACAAGAATCATGCTTTGAAATAAGGTGAAGGATTACTCATCTGACCATATAACACGTTTCCGATCAACTGTCGATGTTGCATGTTCGCCGCAACATTAGCGTCTTACTAAAATATTATTGTACCTTAGTCCTTATCACGATGTTTAATGAGTTCCACTAGCAATAGTTGACCGTCTGCAAAAAATTGAGAAGTTTTCATGCGCTACAATTCTCATCTCAATACAGTAGTTATATGTTTCAGTACTGTCAATCAATTGCCGTCTCCTTCTTCCACTTCTACTCCTTCACTCTATCATATCTTCTATCATGTTCTTCAGTATTCAATTTTTCCAACAATGTCTTGACTAGTTGTTTTCTTTTTAATTACCTCTAATATTGCCATGTTCATTGTACTTGCTTGGTTTTCCGTTTCAACTCATTTAATTTTCTCCATGTTACACCACTCCACATCATGATAAGCTTTAGTCATTTTCCATTGCTTCTGCGTTGTGTCCATATTTCTGCCTTGTAATCTGTTTTAACCTATATTTTTCACACAGCTTTCATATTAATATTTGCTTTAAATTTCACTACAAAAGCTATACTATCTTCAAAATGTTTATAACAAAATCATTGTAATTTCATTTTCTACACAATTTTTTGCTCTAATTTTGATTATATATTTTATTTCATGTATTATGTATTATCTGTCACAGAAGTAAATGCATGTTTTCCACGGAATAGTATATTTTGCCTCGGTACACATTCCTTGCTACCGCTTCCGATTTAATTAAATGTTTTAAAAGCTCAATCCCTAACCAAATCGATAACTGCATGATCTCTCTCTTTGCAGTTCACACAAGACACTATAGAAATATCGTAAAACTTAATAAAAATAAAAAAACAACGTTCTTTCAGAGCGTGAAGATACGGTTATTGCCATATATTTATAGAGTAAATATCTTGTGTATCTTATTCCGTAGCTCATTGGATCCGTGCAGAATTCCCATTCCCGCGAACCGCGTTTGAATCTTCGTCCTACTACTTTTTTATTTTTATTTTTTCATTGACCAGATAGGACTCCAGTAAAAAGAAACATATGGTTGCAGTTTAAGGCGTGATTCGATATTCTGCAAGTATTTATTTATATATTTATTGTGAAACGAACAAGATGTAGTAGAAATTTACAAGCGTAAAACTGTTCTAGATTTTGCTATTAATAAAAAGCTATGAATAAATTTACAGCTCAAAAATAAATTGAATTCTCTTCAATTGCAGTCCATAATTAGCTATGGTCGAGGAGATGGATTTCTGTTGTTTTGTGTGGTCAGCACATTCGCTTCCATCATTCCTATTTCTGGAACTAAATATCACTAATTTTATTTTTCGTTTAGACATAAAATACTCACCTTTGGTTCTTAACGGAACAGAGAGTATAGTTCAAAATGCCACTATGGCATTACATTTCACTATATAAAGAAATGAAAAAAATCAAACATTTATACTTCAAAATGTCGAAGATAATATAACAAATATTATGAAAAATTTTATAATAGAATTAAGCAATGGTTTATAATGAAACAAACTGCAATGAAATGCAGGGTATTGGAAGTTAGTAAAAATATATCCCCTTATATGCTGAAATACAAGTTTCTAGAAATACAATCATTTCTTATTCGTTGGGGTTGGAACAGACCATATTATTATATTGGTATTGGGAAGCAGTGATGAAACTGGTAAAGAATTGCGTGACCTGGAAGCAGTCACACTCGTGTCCCGGTATGACCGGAACAGATCTGGAGACGACGAAACGTCGTCATATACATACTGTTAGTAAAGCATATGCTTCCTGCTGGTCTAGTGGCTAGCGAATGCATTTTTGGTCCTTGTAGTCTAGTGTTCGATTCCCGTTAAGGGTCAATTAAAATTTTAATTTAATTAGAATTTATTTTCATTAATCATCCGTCTCCTTTAGCCTAAAGGAATTAAACGTTGAGAAAAGTATATGGAAAAATGTTAAAGACTATATATACAAAAGTCAGGTGGCAGTGTTTTGTAAGCTATTGACAAAACAATAGGAAGACAGGAAAGAAAATCTCTTAGAACTGAAACTGAACAATGTTTTAGCATTCATGCTTAATTTGCTACTAGCGTGACACATTAAATTCAATGTAATATAAATATTACACAAAATTCGTTACTTGACTGTTGATAACATGGAAAATGCTAGGTATTGTTGAACACCTCATTCTTTATATATATTCTAGTTCTAAATTTTATATATATAAAGACGGTAACAATACTATTAATCTATATCTGTGTTATCATACCGGAAAATGGCTGAACCGTTTGAAATGAATTTTATTAACATGGTTAACAACTACTCCGGACTGGGTTGTTGTCACGCCATTTTTATTAAATTGTGTATCCTAATAGAGGAGAGGGAGTTAAAAATTTATGCCAAAAATAGAATGTCTAACGTTTGTAAGATGAAAATTGATATGTAAAACCCTTATTTAAAACGAGAGTGCACGTGTCCGACCGTGTTTAGAAATTTCAGTATTAAATGTAAAGAGGGGCAATTTGTATCATTTTCACTCAATATTTAAGAATGATAACATCGAGGTTGTGCCTTGTCATCACAGCAAAACGGGTGAAGCACTTTAAATTATCTTTTTATTACATTGTATTTAGCATTTGGTCCAAATACATATATCACAAGAGAAAGAGATGCACATAATCAGCTTATTTTAAAATATGTGAGCCCATCTTCCGTTGTCCTTAAAAATCCGTTTTTGAGGGGTTAAGGGGACAAGTTCTAAATACGCGGTCAATATGTAAAAGTGACATCGTGATTGTCCAATCATCACGGGAAATGAACCGTTAAAAATGAATATGTGAATATATTTAGTACTTGAAAGAAAATGGTTAGGTGATGTGCACTGGAAACTTGACAAAACTTAGATACAATTTAAAGGAGGGTCAACTATGCCAAAATATATCATTTCAGGTTGAAGTGAACACGGTGAAAGAAGTAATAGCAGATTTATGTTTAGCATTGGAACTCATTGAAAAACAATGTGATTACTAAGCTTCGCTTCAATCCCCATAACTTCTCCTCGTATGTAATTCCATATATTTTTTTCATTCAGGCGAAGTTGATCATTCTCGAAACAGTGTCCAAGTTCGCCAGCGGGCGCCAGGTGACCATTTCTTAAAAGTGGAAAGCAGACTTTGGTACATAAACTTCGGGTCCATCCTTCGCGAGGTAGGTGCACATTCAAAGTGTTAATATTATAAACTGGGAGAGCACAATAGCCAGAAATAATGGAGAAAATCGTCTTAAAGATTCCGACTCGTGCATATATGATACGACGCTAAAGTTATCAAATGACGTCGTGGCAGTGTTAAGAGCATATACGACCCCCGTGCGTAGGGTCCTGGATTGAATTCTCGCTCAAGTCAAGATTTTTGTTTTTTGCTTTAGCCAATAAATTAGCTATAAAATATTAATTCACCATGTGTTTATCATGCATAAAACAATAGAAATGTTCAAATCAGTTGTAGAATCTTTCAATGTTCCATGTTAACTAGCAATAAAATGTAACCTATTCCGCTTTGTATATTGATATCACGAATTAGCACCACCGATATAAGACTCACGTTTTGTACTGGTATATTAGTAGATAACACTAGTTAACAAAGGTTTTGTTACATAAAAGGAAATACCTGTTCTTAAAGGAACTTTTTGCGCTGAATTCGAATATGCACTCGGTTTTTCTCCATCACGTACGGTTTTCCCGTAACAGAGGGATTTTCGGGAAAATCCTTCAAAAATTTCCCTTTTTGTTTATTTTACACCCCAAGATCTTGTCCCCTTGCATATACTAACATAGAAATTATACCTAAGTATACTTTGATTCATATTTAACAAACCCTCCAAGTTCTGTAATAATCGCTTTATTCTTTCTAGAGAAATAAATATGTTTGTATGTATACTGTGTGTACTGTTTATTGCACCTTATAGTAATGCTTTCAGATCTCTTAAGTTGAGGTAAAACGTTTTGCTTTATTACCACAAACACATATAAAATATAATACAATATAATTTACAAGTGTGACAATTTACAATAAACAATAATACAAATGTACCAAAAGGTCATGAAATACAATCAAAACTATCACAATATATGAAACTTCCATTGGGTTACAAAAACGTACACTACTTCCTTCTTTTGTAAGAAATGTTGCATTCTCTAACAAGACCCAACAATAGTCCCCCATCATTGAAGGATCCCATCGTCCCTGGTACCTTTTCTCCATTGCCATTATATCTTGGTGAAATCTTTCCCCCTGTTCGTCGCTGAGAGCATCTAGGTTAGCAGGAAAGAAGCTGAGGTGGGAGTGCAAAAAGAGGATTTTAAAGACATCCTACAACCCAACTCTTTGTATTTCTGTATCATGTCCTGTACGATTTCTGTGTAACTCTCAGCTTTGTTATTGCCCAGAAAGTTGCGCACAACACACTTAAATGCTGTCCAGGCAGCTAGCTCAGCACTGTTTAACTTGCTGTCAAAGCTATCATCAAGCATTAATTTCCTAATTTGGGTACCAATAAACACTCCCGCTGAAATCTTAGCATCACTCAGGTTAGGGAACTTATCTCGCAAATACTTGAAACCTTCACCAGATGTGTCCATGGCTTTGACAAAGTTTTTCATAAGTCCTAACTTGATATGAAGTGGCGGTAGTAATATCTTTGGTATTAGGATCTACCAAAGGAGCGTATTTGACATTGCATTCTCCAGGTACGTAATTCACTCTAGGTTCCCATTCCTTCACTTCATAATGTTTGTCATCAGCTCGGCTATCCCATAAACATAAAAAACATTGGTACTTCGTGTAACCGCACTGCAGTCCTAATAAAATACCAACTACCTTGAGATCACAACATATTTGCGAACAATGGTCCTTGTAATTTATAAGATTTAGCAAAGTTGACATGGTGTCATAGGATTCCTTAATCTTCACTGAGTGCGCAAGTGGTATAGAAGGTTTTTTTATTTCCATAATGTAAAAGGACAGCTTTAAGGCTGACCTTTGACGCGTCGATAAATAACCTCCATTCTTCTGGAACGTAAGGAATTCCTAGCTCCGCCATCAACCCATTTATATCCGTACATACGCACACATTATCTTGCATTGAGAAATAGCTTGAAAATTGAACATGCCTTTTCCTGTACACTGATATGTTCGTTTCTGCATCCAATAAGTTCCACTGCTAGAGCCTTGATCCCAGAAGTTCCGCCTCTTGTTTTGTCAGGTGCAAATCACTGACTAGGTCATTACGTTCACATTGCCGGATGAAATGTGGCTCGCGAACACAGTCAGGGATGAACGTTGGATCCTTGGATGTACATGTTGATGTCTATGGTTCATCAAGGTCATGATCATCATCAGAGTCTTTTGGCCATATCTCTTCCCAGTTGGTAGGGGGCTCGGGAAGTGGAAGTTCTTTTGCATTCTGTTACATTTGATAACAAATATTGATAACCATTTCATGAACAAAACGAAAAAACTTGGAGAATTGTATATATATGTATTAAGATATACATATACTGTACGTTTAAAAAAAATATACGTTGGAAGTACATTCTATTTTTATACACGTTTCTAATTTACAGAGAGCAATACAAGTGTGTTGTTGACTATTGTAAATATTCATTTTTATGTCTGTGTTTGTAGTAATAAAGCAAATCGTTTTTACCCCAACTCAGGAGATCTGAAAGCATTACTATCAGGTGCAATAAACAGTGCACACAGTATACATACAACTATATTTTTTTCTCTAGAAAGAACAAAGCGATTTTTACGAAACTTTTAGGGTTTATTAAATATAAATCAAGGTATACTTAGGTATAATTTCTATGTTACTATATGTAAGGGGACAGGAGCTAGGGGAATAAAATATCTGAAAAAGGGAAATTTTTGAGGGAATTTCCCGAAAATCCCTCTGTTACGGGAAAACTATACGTGATGCAGAGAAACCGAGTGCATATTCGAATTCAGCGCAAAAATTTCCTTTAAGATCAGGTGATTTTTCTCATGTAACAAACAAAAAGTTTAAATTTGTTAACTAGTGTAATCGATTAAAGTATACATATTCCTCAAACTCTTGTGCAGTTGCTCTCTTCTGCTCTCCCTAAATGACGCCCCTGGCTACAACTGTCGTAGTTTCCCATGCTATTGTCATCTGAATCACAATCCATCCACCCTTACAAAAATTCGGTCAATTCGGACACTGTTCAGATATAGACATGAAGCGTCAAGAACATTTTTTACAGAACGACTGTGCTAACCATAATATAACCCGTGGCATCAATATACAACGTGGAATAGGTTACATTTTATTGGTAACTAACATGGAATATTCAAAGATTTTATAACTGATTTAAACATTTCTATTGTTTTATGTATTCTAAACATATAATGAATTAATATTTTACTTGTAGTTCCAAATGGCTACTTTATTGGTTAAAGCAATAAAAAAATTACTCGGGCAGGAATCGAACCCAGGACCCTTTGCACGGGAGTCGTGAATCCTCCTAACTCTGCCACGCCGTCACTTGATAACTTTGCGCGTTGTGTCATACGTGCGATAAGTTGGAATCTTAAGGTACTTTTCCCCACTATTTCTGCCTATTACGCTCCTCCAATTTGTAATATTAACACTTTAAGCGTGCATTTCTGCCTCGCGAAGGGTTGCCCTAAGGTTCATTTACCAAAGTCTGCTTTCCCCTTGTTATTTAACTCTGGCCGGGCTTTTCTCATGTTACTGTCATACAATACATGAGAGGATGGAGTAGTAAAAATATACTCCAAAAAGAGAATTTTTGACGAATGTCTCAACATAGAAAGATGAAACTCGGCATGTAAACTCCTCTTTACAAATCTGCGACTACGTGGGCCATCGTTTTCTGAAATTCCAACTCTAGCAAAGAAAGCAAGGCAACTGCTACAATATCTTAATTTCCCATTTTGTGTTCTTAAACTGGCCAAAATCAGTAAGCCTCTTAGCTGTTTAAAATAAATCTTAAAGATAGTTAGAAGTTGGATTCACTTGGAACCTAGAAGCACAATTTTAGGAAGCTAAAAATCAAGTTTAATTATGAGTTACAATAGTTCAGCGAGCGATCAACTTTTATACGCAGATTTGTAACTTTAATCTATTTTGGGTTACGTGGAAATTACTCCATGCATGGCTTGTAGATCAATAGAGACTTTTCACAGTTCACAAAGCAATCATCTTTCCTCAAACTGATAGTTCTAAGACTGATCAGTTGGTTCATTGGGAGTGTAGCATCCCTTTCAGCACCTAGACTATATGAGACATGGTTCTACAACTTAACTTGGAATCCTAAACTAAATTAACTCCCATCAGGAATCAATCCCTTGATAGGGTTGATTCCATAAATGTTACATTCTTTTCATTCTCACGTGAGTATTCCCAAATAGAATATGACCTTCCAGAATACATACTGTCTTTCCACTCGGTATGAAAACTAGTTTATTAATCATATTCTCATTAAATAGTGGACATGATTTCTTTTTTCAACATACTGAAACATCTAATAATAAAAGCAAAATATGCTAATATTGTTTCTTTTCTCTTTATGTTTTCACACAGATCAGTATTTAATTGATAACATTGTGTTTTTAAAAAGGTGTGTTCAGTTCTCAGTTAAGACAGAGATAAGACAACCACTTGAAAGCTCCTCAAGTTATATTGCTTTGCTCTACTGCCTAGTGGTTTGCTCTTCTGCCCTCAGGTTATATTGGACCAACCTGCTACTTTCATTTCAATTACTTGTGTATTTAGTTTCGGATGTAAGCTTATTTTTATATTTTATTAATGGAAAGAAATCTAGAACATCGTTACTTTTGATCTACGTAGGTAGAATCATATTTGCAGCCTTATATTATTACCTTAGACAAGAATAAGAAAAAAAACCTAACACATAGAGAAACCATATATAAAACTCTAATACTACAAGTAATGGCTGTTCCTTTGACGAAAAGTAAAACGTAAATACTACAAGTAAGGGCTGTTCCTTCCACAAAAAGAAAAAAGTGCACTTAGACGAAGATTCGAATATGGATCAACTGATTGGAGGTTAGAACATTTCCCACTACCCCACATACTCAGGTACTTATTTTCTTGCTATACACTTTAAATATTCAGCATGTGGTTTTTCTTTCTGTCGTCTTACCATATAACAGTTTCTCTGCTTTCCCTGCTTGTTACACTATTCGTGTTATTTGTTGTGTAAATTGCATTTGCAAAGTAATGTATTTTGTTGTTTTACCAGGATCCACAGCTTTAAAAGTTTTAAAGGCCAATTACATTAAGCGAACTGATTTTCTCATATCTTCCATCGCTTCAAGGGGCAAGAGATACTATCCCGCGGAAAACATGAATTTTCTTCTGTGACAGTAGTCCTCACATGAAACAAAATTGTCTTTAAGTACTTTGCACACCACTCTATTCTCTTGCAGAATTGAAATATGTATGAGTCTGCATTCCTAATTATAATTATGGATAAGTATTTGTCTCTTTATACTCTTTCAAATGCAAAGTAAAATTAAACTGTTTTAAGGAAATGCGTTTGAGCGAATTCCAGAACTCAGAAAATTGTTTTCCATGTTTCGTCTGTGTTTTATTTAGTTATATATCCATTTCGACAAAGAAATTATCATGAAGAAGTGTAAGAAGATAATAAGAGACACAAAATATGTTATAGCTCTTTCAAATATTGGTTAGTTTTAACTCTTCCTCTCTATACATCGTTCCGATATTGGATTTTACCTCAAATGCCTTTTATTTCAGTCTGTTGTGAGTATCCTCAGCTTGTTTTGTATAGCGAATTTATCACTACAGAATATCTTAGTAGCCTGCTTTAATTCGTGTTGTGGTAATCCCGATTTGTTTTCGTCGATCGGGGTTTCCATAATCTTAGGAACTGAAACCGGGATCAGTGTTGTCAGATGGCGGGAAATTTCCCGCAAAACGGGAAATTCTTAGCAAAGGCAGGAGTGAGAGAAATTCTGGTTGAAAATGGGAAATTCTGGTTGAAAATGGGAAATTCTGTCAACTTTTCTCCTTTTCATGTCGTCTCTTTCTAACTCCTTGTCTTTATCTCTTTGTACATGGAATAATACATGGATTGGATGCGTCTTTGAAGGTCAAAAGAACAAAAACAGCAACAGAGGTTTATAAACCGAACCAAATAGAACTAATTGTTAATCTCACCAATATCCATTTTGTGCGAGAAGAAAGAAGGGAGGGAGAGTTGGTGGCCCTTTGCTTACTATATTTGTTATAACCAGTCATTCAGGGAATGTTAGAGTAAAGTGAGGGAAGGATGAAAGCATAGGTGGAGCTAGGAATTGTCTTCTGGGGGCAGTGGGGAAGACCTTTTGGTGGTCTCGGAGGTCTTGGTAGGTGACCATCTTATAGGTGACATTTTTATTTTTTGTCAAGAAATTGAGGGGTGCAATGTCCCCATAACTCCACCCATGGAGGGAAGAATATATATATATATATATATATATATATATATATATATATATATATATATACAGGGTTGTAGGTAACTCCATGGACAAACTTTGGGAGGTGATTCCTTATATGAAATGAAAGAAAAAAGTTCTCCTTTAAGTACTAATATAGGGATGCTCCTTTAAGTACTAATAACTCATGTCGTTTTCGAGACGAGACGAGAAAAATGATAATTCTCATGTCATTTTCGAAACGAAACGAGAAATATGATAATTCTCATGTCGTTTTCGAGACGAGATGAAACAAGAAACATGATAACTCTCATATCGTTTTTCAGACAAGACTAAAAACATTACAATTCTCATGTTTCCGAAACAAAACGAGAAACATAATAATTCTCACGTCGTTTGTGAGAGAGTCGAAACGAGAAACATGATAATTCTCATGTCGTTTTTAAAACGAAACGAAACGAGAAACATGATAATTCTCATGTCTTTTTCGAGACGAGACGAGAAACATGACATTTCTCATGTCGTTTCCGAAGCGAGACGAGAAACGTGATTTTCATTTCGTTTTCGGGATGAGACGAGAAACGTGACAATTCTCATGTCGTTTTCGAGACGAGAAATTTCATGGCTCTCATGAGCAACACTAGATCACCCAAGTTTCAGATCTGAAATACTGTTTTAGCGTTATATGATTCATACAGATGTTGCTCGATTATCTTTCGTCTCAAATAATGACATGATGAAAAATCATGTGTTGGCAACAACAGAAAAATATGCGTGCCACCTAAAGATCTGTTCTGGAAGTTCAGGTGAACCAGATTTATCTTCCTCTGAGGTCAGTTAACTCTTCTCTCTATATTAGTCCATATAGGAATTCATAGATGCCAGGGTAAACAATGTAGTTATATATATTCTTTTTTATAAGTGCCCTTTTTGGTGCAGTTACATAATTTTCCAATTAAAGATTCTTTCTTCCCGCATCACTGGAATGAAACCTGAAATGAGAAAGTTTCCTCATTTTAGTCACCAATGAGTATCATAAGACTTTTGTACAGAAATATGAACAGCAAATTTTTATGCTTGGTGTCTGAATTTAAAACCGCAGAGAGTTCATCGGCGTAGAAATGAAATACGGCAGTGGATCCTATCATGTGCCAAAACCAATTCAAAATGCATATTATCATTATTTATTTCTTAACCTAGGTCTGTTGATTCATTGATTGGAGTTCAGTGTTGCGAGTGTTTAAACTAAGGTTTTCTCATCTTATCGATTCTCCAAAGAACGTTTTTAGTTTTGTCTCGGAAAATTTATCGTTTCGTTTTGTAAATTTCTATTAAAAAATTATGTCGTGATTTATTTCTTCGTTACATCTAGAAGTTATCACAATCCTTTCACATCATAAGAGGTACACAAAGGGTATGACAGCATTTAAATCATATTTATTGTTAGAATGTATTGTGTAATGACTTCATATCTTTAAACGTTGATAATTGTTCCTCATTGTATTCGTAAGATCTTTTTATGAGTTTGTATACTATGAATAAAGTAAGACGAAAACAGTCTTTCATGGACCCGGACCCGGGGAGGCATATTTAAAAATCGAGATTGAGGTTTGGTAAGCGAAAAATAGAAGCTCTCCATGAGAGACAAATTTGGGGGAGATCTATTCAAGACGGTACTATTGCGCGACCAAGTTTTACCATTACGACGCTACTGGTGCTACGAGAAGCTGAGGTTGTTCCTTATTGGATGCCAGCTTAAAACTACAATGTTTTGTCTTTTCTCATGGTTTCCGTTGTATTTGATCACACATAGCTAAATACAAACAAATACGGAGGGAGAGGGGCGCAAGATTTTCTTGGAATTGAGAGTGTAGGGGGTGGCAAACATGTTAAATACGACTCTAGCTGCGCATAAAATATTATGCTCCAGTACCTCATCCTCTTCCCTTAATAATTGTTCTTTGCTTCATATATACATCTTGAAAATGTCACCCTCTTTTAGGTATATTTAGTGGGTGAATACTTTGAAAATATATATAATATAATTAAATCTATTCCTTAAAACTGGGACATCTAACCCTCCCGAACGAATTTGTCGGGACAGAGGAACAGTAAACTCAAAACCGGTGACATTACTGGAAAACCGGTACACATGGCAATCATGTCTTCGACGTTTCTCGGGATTTGATTTGTATCGTACAATCTGTTTGCCCTAAATATTACAGTGCTTCAGATTTGGTGGTAACTAATACATAATTCATTGAATTGTCCATACATATTGTTTTCTTCATAATCCAGTTTAAACGAAAACTGTTATTCATACGAAATTGGTTAACGAGGACGATAAAATGCATCAAATAATTATTTGAGTGCCAATAGTAAGTGTCACGTTTATTGGGTACAACACCATTTTTCAGTTCAACGTTTACTGGGTTTTATAAAGCCTTAAAGTGGATAAAATTAAATTGCATTGCTGGATCAACACACTAACTTTCTCACTTAAATGTATTGTTTAGATGTTTTTCTTGGCCATTCAGAAACAATTGTTTTTTACTATCAAAATTGATCTTAAAATCTTTGCTCTGGTTATAAGAGTCGTTACGGAATGTAGTGCATATCGTAGATAGATGGTCAACTTTCTCGGCTTCAGTGTAAAACATTCGGGATTCTACCAATCAGATACTCGTTATTTGGATTTTACGTTCACTCGTTATTTGGATCTTACGTTCATTTATATGTCCTCCTCTTGCATCACCTCGACGCTAAAAAGAGATATTCAGTACCAAACTAAATACATAACTAATGGTTCATTCGTAATTGCGTCCCTCTTGGTTCGCAATTTCCTTTCAGGAGTATTTTAGAATAACTGCAACGGTGCGTCTTCTTACTTCAAAACAATAGGTTTTAAGCCTCTTAAAAAACTAGGAACTGAATGATTAGATCTGTCTTGTTCTAAGCACGTGAATTGAAAGCTATACGTGCGTGGAGAATGGCGGAGTTGCGTTTAAGAAGTCTCTGCATAAGTAGATGCTGCATTTTGTGAAGTATAGAGCAAAAGCTGCGGCCAGTGGTACGTGATTTCACGCCTGGTGTAATCAAACAGCACTTTCACGTGACGTTGGATATAATAAAATGGTTCGCTCTTGGGTGGCAAGTTCCGGAAAGCACCTGATTTGTAGCAGCTTTCATGCACATTAAGATAAAACCTTTTGATATATAACATTAAAATATCGTGAAAACTCTTCTCATAATAAATAATTTGAATAGCGGAACTTAACGCCCTTGATAAAATATAGTCTATTCTGGCATCGTTGTGTATATGGTTAACTCTTTTGTAAAGATCGAGAATTTGCAAGTGCAAACATTGTAAAACGTCGTAATAGTTTCAAGGTAAATTAAAAAATACCAGAGGGAGGGGATGCGTCTAGTATCTTAAAAAGAAAACAGTTAAGTAACATAATTCAGCTCAACACGTCTTTAACAAGCAAGGCTCAAATTAATATCGTTAGCAGGCTTAATATAGTAAGCTATTCCTTTAATTCTTTTCTGTTGGCTTTGCGATACATAACATTGTTCAATGACTTAAAGTTATATACAATGCTATTTTGTTCTTTATATCATTTAGTTAGTAACCCATTGCTTTCTCTTCTTTTAAAACAAAACGCCTCATTTTACTTCCAACTTTAAAAATGACACTTCTTTTGATCTTATTTTAAAAGATGAGGACATATTTGTTCTGCCTTAGATCACTTAGCTCCGGTGCGTGAGGTCCCTGGTTCGATCTCCGGTCAAGTAAGCTTGTGGTGGACAATACCGTCTCCGTGGGTTTTCTCGGGTTACTCCCGTTTCCTTCCACATTCTATTCCTACTGATGCTTTCATAATTCGTGTGCCTTAGCCTAAAAGTCATAGTCGTGGCGTTAAGCTCAGATGTTTTGGAAGTGTTATTTTAAGCATGGAAAAAGAAGGGTAATCATTAATATCTCTACGAAGATAAATGCTCGTTCTTCGCACGGGGAGAGTAGGTTTATGGAAAATATTTGAATCTCCTTCCTCCTTAGGATATGCATTTCAGTGAAAGTGTAATGATAAAACTCCATAACCCTAGGAACACCAAGGCATTTTTGGGTTACATGGAACACCAACGGGGGGGGGGGGGGCTCTGAGGCTCACAGCAGAAAGGTCATTATTTCTCAAGGAAAATAATTTATCTTGTCTGATATCAACTTAGGATGTCTAAGATATCATATATTTTTATTCTCTATTATTACTAGGTTTCTAAGTACAGTGTTGCCAACTATATGTGTGTAATTGTTTAAGTTACCATTTTTTAATTATGTCAATAACTATGACCTATTTATTTTATTTGTTTGTGTAGAAAAACTATCAAACAGATCAATTGCAACTTAGTACAGTGTACTATGTGCATCAACGCGGATTCTAAAAGCATTTTGGTGGTGGTGCAGTAAAGTAGGGTAGAATGGGGAAGAGTGGGGTATACTTCAGTATTCCAATGAATTCAGGATTAATCTTATATAATTTCATCCCGATTATCCTTCGAACGGCGAAATTCGTTCAAATTTGTTTCCGCGAAAAGATAGATAGTGTGAGGGATGTTCATTGGACACTAAGGAATGTCACCAGAGATGCAGTGTTGCCAACACAAGTTACAATTTTTCTAGTAGTACAACGTCAGGCTTTTGCACCTATGGAATGAACATGTAAAACGTAAGCAAGCAAGCTACGACTTCTCTGCCAGTTTTGTAAACTAACACCACTACAATATCGTTAATATAACATGGAATTCATTGCAAGAAACGTACCATTTAAAAGTTCTTTAAGTTCTTTCTCAATTGAATTTTGGCGAAGAGGACGATTTTCCATTGTTCCAATGCTGCTGCAGATTCCCACATACAGTCAGTCACAAAATAACGAACTGACAATTTCTTATGAAATATGTCTTCAGTTAGTGTTGCAGGCTGCTGCTTGCAGATTCTATGATTAAAAATACTTGATTAGACCAAAGGTGCAGCAGCATAGTTCTTTCCAATCACTATTGAAACTTAAATATATATAATTAAATATATATATATAAAATATGTGTGTGTTATAAGATAAAGTGATATATTTAGGTGTTAGCAGGTTTGAAAAAATAAACCAATAGAAAATAAAATATTTAGGTGTCAAAAAATAATCAGAAAAATGTATATACTAAATTTTTATAATGTACTGTTGGCATGACTGCACCAGAATAATAACTGCGTGCACCTGCATGTTGTAATGCCAAAATTATTTCAAAGGAAAATAAAATAAATAACTAAAACACTGGAATATAACATTTAGCGTATGCGGTGAATAGCCTTTAGTACCTTTAGTACTACCAAGGGGGTGGGCTCTGAGACCCACAGCACTTTATTTATATATGGAAAAAAATAAACACTAAAAACTAAGCAAGTACGTTTTATGATGAATGGAGTCAAGCTTGACATTATCAATTTTTTTCAGATTTTTTATGCAATTAGAAATGTTTCAAAATGTAACAAAAATAACTTGTGGGTCTCCAAGGCTCCCCCTTGGTGTTCCTAGGGATAAGATATTATACTTTTTCATAACTTTTGAAACAACCTCTCCTCCTAGAATACACCATTTAATCAAAGCAACATTATAAACATCCAGCTTGAAGTGGGTATTAATAATGTTCCAAAAGTCATTTCAAACAAATCAGCCGATTTCCCGATCACGATAACTATGAATTTGACACTAACCTTGGCCGTTTTGAACATTTTATTTTTACTCCTTCTCATCCCTCATGCTGATGGGGACTGAACTTAGGCTTATTGGAGTGTCACTATTTATCTCAGAGTTCCCGAAACTATGAATTCGACACTAATATCAGTCGTTTTTTATTATTTCTATATGTCACCTCTTTTCCATCTTAAGGGGTCTTATCCCTAGAGTACTTCTTCTAGATTATAATTGTCGATTGAAATTGTTCCAGGCCTTGCAGAGTTATGTGTAAATATACACACATTTATCCATCCATCCATTAATATACAAAATGTATGACACTGCCATTATCTGAGATTATAGTAAAAATAATTTTAGTTCGATCTTAAGGCAGTTTGGGACTAACTTGCCAGTCAAGAGGTATAATGATTAGACCATTATAAATTAAACATGCATCGAGGAATATAACGTCGCTTTTTAAATATCATTTTTGAATTTAACTAAACCAAAATGCAAAATGCAAACAGAAACTTGTCCAAAATGCAGGATTGCAGGATGTAATTATTTTGTATTGGTACACTATCCTTTGCGCGCCTATATATAATTTCCACGGTTCTAGATATAAAAACACTTGAATACCAGAACAATATGTACTTTCGGCAAATAGCGTTACCAATTCAACATATTGTTCTGGTATTCAAGTGTTTTTATATCTAGAACCGTGAAAATTACATGGAAAAGGGAGTGAACCATTAGCTATAATACAATGAGAAAACAAAGATCCTATACACATTATATCGACCACAATGTACTGAGAATCAGAGTGAATATGAGATGGCGTTATTACCAGACGTGTCGGCAAATAACTCCACTTGCATTACAACAACGGAAAGGTGTTAGAATCGTAACGAAATACATTTTGAACAAACTAAACAATATATTCTTTGCAATGTGCCACTTGCTTTGCTAGTACACAAAACTCATAGTACATGTCGTTAACAGGTAACTTTTGTGATGATTGCAAATCCCTTAACAAGATAGCTGCAGTCACATGGAGCAAGGGCGCCAATTTCTCTGTAAATTTGGGGGAGGGGCATTCAAATGCAGACTTCATATATGGGGATTTTAAGACAAATTACATTCAAATTATGCCAAATATTGTATATTCACAAATAAAATAAGGGGGCCCACATGAGCTTTGGGGTCCCCCAGGATCGGCACCCTTAACATGAAGCACTACTCGTCGGAATCAGACAACAATGCACAACCAGCGTCACACAATGTATATAAGTCACATTTAACACTGCTGCCAGAATCACACGATTCCAGAAACCAAATTGCATTCGATACACTGAATCCACGTTTCAAGACCTCTAAGATCATAGTAATATCCTGCACAGTCCCCCACAGAACATGTCTCTATCATTCTTCTTTCTAGAGGATTCTTGTTTCTTCGTGCTGGAAGAAGTGGAAGGGCCAGCTGTTTCAAAGAGATCTGGTGTTACCAATAATCCTCTGATAAAGAACGCCCCATGGAATGTGATTTGCTCATAGCTATTTTACATGTAGGCAAAAGCTCGTGGATGGAGTGGGCACTTGGTGGTGTTGAAGGAGAGATGGAGACTGGTCGTGTGCTTGGGGGTGTTGGTGGAGGTTGCTCTTGCTCTGAGACATCACTTGAGGCAAAGGCAACATCGAGAATACCATTGCTGTTAAAAGGATGGATATCTGTAGCGCTGAAGCATGAAATTGCGTTCTAAGGTGTTGCTGAACTGAATCATGCCTCGGAAAACCGTTTTGGAAACTGTAGCTTCCCAAGTGTTCTTCCGGGGTGTGTTCGTCGATAACTCTTTAACTTTTAACGATTTGAAGAAGCTCTTGTCGAGCTGTTGAAGTTTGTAGGTGCAATGTGCATGCAAGCACAGCAGTTGAATATCCATGCTTTCAGCACCATTTAAAATGGTACTATCAAGATTACTGGGATGACCACCTGCAATAAGTAGTGCTCTGCCAGAGATCCGGTGTTTGTTGAAATGTTCCAGGAATGTATGAATCCTTCCTTTGTAACATAGCCTTTAGGTGCCATTCCATAGGTGCTACCTGGAGAAAGATCATCAACAAACTCTTTTTTTTTTCGTACTTTCCCTTGTATAACACCATTATTGGACAGATCCAATTTGAACCTGATGTATCGGTACACGCAATAACTCTCACAGTTTTGCTTTTTTCATCATGTGTGGCATTATGTACTCGCTTGCTCCCTGCTGTTGTAGGTTAATTGTAGCCCAGTTTTATCTGCATTGTAAGTAAGTTCAAGATTGTCACGTAAGTTCATAGCATCAAGTGTATTTTCCAGTAGCGTAGAAAACACGTTCTGTTGAAACGCATGACTCTACCACAGCTCAAACTTTTCAATCTGTGTGTCTTGCTACGAACGCATAAAACCAGTCCTTTCCGGCTCTACCACTACGAAATGAATTAGTTATGGCGCTCTCATCACATATTCTACACGCGGCCTCACAAACATCTTTTCTAGTTAAACCAATCCAACTGACTGTAAACGAAGTATTATCTGTTTTAATTCTTCCAGTTCCTGTGACAATACAGAGCTGCGACCAAGTTTTCGAATGGTCTTTTTGTCCTTTCGTTTTAACCAGTCTCTTAACGTTCTTCGAGGAATGTTAAACGCACATGGAGCCCTTACAATTTTCTTACCCTGCTTATTGGCCATCATAGCTTGACGTAAATCATTTTCAGACCATCTGGCCCGTACGTTTTGATATTTCCTTCCTACCTGGAAAAGATAATGAACAAAACATCAGAGGCCTCTCATTTCGTAGCCACTTCGACAAAAAGTTAACTTTTAACACTAGCATTAGTTTTGATTAGGATTAGATGGAGTGGCGTTATTTCCAGAAGCAATATAGTTTGTTAACCATTCTTTTTATATCAAGAATTGCGGTCCTGTATATATTATCTACATCATATTGTTATGCAAGTATGGCTCTATCGACGCATACCTTTAGTAATAGTAAAATCTTACATTTACAGAAACAATTCGCCTACCTCGTTTGACGCACTAAAATTCTGCGATCTGTTTCTTCTGCTCTGCGGCTGCCATGTCAACACTTGTTCACTATTTTCTCTATATTGACGCGTGACTGGCCTCTTTATCTTTGTGTCTACAAAGACAACAGGCGCCACTGTTGATCACTCACCCAGAAGTGATTGTCTTACAAACCACGTGTTCATACTAACACTTTGCAAAGCTTAAAATAGCGTTATTTGCCGAAATTACCCTATATATACAGGGTGTCTCAGGAGGAAGGAAAATGGTAGTACGGATGATTCTAAACAAAAAAATCATGAACATGCACGCTAATCTTAACGGTTTAAGAGCTACAGGTTGTGAACCATTTTTGACTTCGTATTGCATATTAATCACCCTGTAGTTATTCTACAGATGTAAGACATAGCAGATTTGAAAGGTGATGGAATGGCCTTTCCAACGGTATGCAAAATGTGACGGTGGTATCGTTGGAGGAGAAGTTATTTAGGAATATTTGGGAATCAGTGTTGCCACCCAATTTCTTTAAATAATCTTTACTTCCACAAACTGCTCTCAATAGCTTCTTTTCAAAAGACAACTGCCACGTGTTGTATACCGTTGGAAAGGCCATTCTATCACCTTTAAATCGGCTATGTCTCACCTCTGTAGAATAATTACAGGGTGAACAATACGCAACAAAAATTCAAAAATGGTTCACAACCTTTAGTTCTCAAACCGTTGAGATTAGGACCAATGTTCATATGAACCTTTTTGCTTAGAATCACCCATACTACCATTGCCCAAAATATTGCCCCTTCCTCCTGGGACACCCTATATATATATATATATATATATATATATATATATATATATATATATATATATATATATATATATATAGAGAGAGAGAGAGAGAGAGAGAGAGAGACCTATAGACCTATCTGTAACGTTTCGTGTTGCAATGTATTACGTTTTGTAAATTGAAATAATCACTTTTGATTTTAGAATGCAATAAATTAACAGGTAAAAACTCATTGTGTTGAATAAACAACTGTCTGTAGTTTATATACTGTGTTCATGCTCTTTAATTACTAATTTTGCTTGATATGAAATAAATACTCGTGGGTTCTATTTATACACAATTACAACCTTATTTCCATTTAATAATGTCGTGTGGGTTGGTGGTAAAGCTTGTTAAATATTGTACTGTTTTAACAAATATAGCGGAGCGGCAATTGTTAAATTTTTTTTGGCATTTGCGTTACCCACAGGCAAACTATCGCTATTATACTATATCATGGTCAGAAAAAACAGAGCCAGTATTGAAATGAAAATGAAATTTTAGTTTATGGTTCCAAGATCTATGCCCTTTAGACTAAAGGATACGGATAATTAATGGTAGCAAATGGTTGTGCTCTTCCTTAGGGAATCAAACGTCAAAGGTGCACGCGCTAGCGACTAGATCAGCCGGAAACCCAGGATCGGTCTGTTCAGGATGCCGTATGGTTATTTACCTCTCTATATGCACAAGATGAGGCCGACAATTCTTACCAAACCTTTAACATGGCTCATATTAACATGGCTCATATCACATACTACATGTTTATCACGTGTGCTAGGTTGATTGTGTTATCTTAATTTCTAAGATTGACTGAAAGTGATTTGTCTAAACCAGAAATCCATTTATTCTTAAATGGAATGCAGCATAGGATACCACTCTTTCACCACCTCTAATGATAGGAATACAAACTTTATCAAATTATTAAATACCATGCTAACTGCATGCTCTATCTTCTGTTTAAAAGTATATATAGATGGTTATCAAACTAATGAAAATACATAAAGATGATACAGCTTTACCTGCTTAATGTGGCGTGAGACCACCATACGGAACAGCCCTTGGAGAATTGAGGAGTTGTGGAATTGAGGAATATAAATCATGAATGGTTCCCAGAGTGTACCTTTCCTCATGCAGTCAAGTTCCGTCAACGAGAGTAGAAGACGTATGCTCCGGGATCTGAGAGCCAGAACTGACAAGTGTTTAATAATACTGACGTCTGGTGATCGAGCTGACCTGCAGAAGTGTAGTTCATCCTGATGTTCATGAAGCCACGCCTCTACAGGTCCAGCTGGCAGAGTTGGCGCATTGTCATTTTGGAAAATAGCGAACCATGCAAACATATGGACACTTGAAATGGAAAATAGCGAAACATACAAACATCTGAAAGTTTCAATAGCATAATAATATTACATTAAACTACAAATTTTAATTCTTTTGAATTTCTTTCCTAGCGAGCAAGAGACATTCATACTTTTAATATAGTACTAGAAATATATTGCAGAAATAAAAGTTGTTAAAACTGAATTTCACTAGTTTTTGACTTATACATTTGATTCTATTACAGGACAAATATACAAGACTTGTAGATGGTTGTGATGTTGTGGAAAGCAGTTTACACAGACATTTGGTTGAACACCTGAATGCAGAAATCGTTCTTCACACAATCACGGACGTGGTTGTAGCCATGGATTGGATAAGATCAACTTTCCTCTATGTGAGAGCCCTGAAGAATCCAAAACACTACGGCATGGCTGCTGATTTAGCCAAGGATCATATCGAGAGCAAACTACAAGGTAAGTGAGATATGCAGTTTGTTTTTGAGGAATACCATGTGTGTGTCAGATGAGACTCACAAGACAGACATACTAAGTCAGTACTTCTAAGGCTCGAACTTACTGCTATTGAATGAAAACGATTAATCATATTCTATCATAATCTTTACGTGATTTGCATCGACGTTCGAGTCTCTCATTAGCATACATAACTAGGAAAGAAATCTTACTTTGAAGCAAGCGCGTGTGGATCATTAACATTTGTGGTTCCGTGTTGCACAGAAGCGTAGCCAAAATGTGAAGGTTTTCAACACTATTCTTGAAATATTTCATCATTTACAATAAGAATAATTCTTAATCTTCCAAGAAAACTCTCGTTGTGTTCATGATATTTGCATTTTTAAAATGTGAAAGTTACCCTCAAGCATGCTCTTTAAGTTGGGGATTGATTAACTCTCCTGCCCTTTAATGATACCAACTACAAACCAAATACAAATATATTTAATATAAATCCGATAATTTCTATAGGGTCATATATATAGTAAAATGGTGTAAAATTCATGCTTTAGAGGAAAGTATCCCATACCGACCCCTTTTCTTAAATCGGCGTCTGTTTATTTCGTCTAAGCAAAGAATGAACAAGAGTTTTGCTATGGAAACATTTGATACGACTGCGACAAAATTGACGACGGGAACATACTTGAAAGAAATCCCTTCTCTTTATAAAGGTTGAAAGCGAGCCTAGGTCTGCTGACAATGTTCTTAGACTTTTTGCAATGTTCTGAAACTTCTTCATATGGAGACAACCTTCTTTATTGGCCATCCTATTTACTGGATCTGAAATTATGGGGGCTTATTTCTTAGAGGGTTTGCTTAAGAAAACATTTACGCAGCACCATTGCTCATATCCAGCCACGAATTTTGTGCCTGGATAACAAATGCAATAAAGGCCTCACAGCCCTTTTCCAGCACCAAAGCTATATGAGACGTGAACCTACACATTATGATGGAATCCGAACTCTCGTTTAAATTTTTTGTCTCACCGGGAATCAACATTGTTGCAAACTTCTGACGAATGACAAGCATAGCAAGTAAAGATCAACAATTACTGGATTAATTACTGGATTACTGGATAAATTACATAAAAGTATTTAAGTAACAAGTTACTTAAAATGGTGAGTAGATTTCCTGAACTTCAAAATTAGTTCCCTGATTAGAGATCCACCTGACCTCCGACTTGAAGCTTACAGTCAACATTACGCAAAGCTGGATTAACATCTTCCGTCCCCAGAAGTGGAGGTCAACACTACTTCCACTCAGTGTGATCATGCTAAAACTATTTGATTACTGAGTAACCATATGAAACACAATAGTCTTAACAACTATCTTTGATAGGAAGTGAGATTGCAAATGTTTCCAGTTCTCATTTATTTCTTAATCAGTTGACGATGTTTTTTTGTTTACAGTGTTTCTTAAACTGGAAAGAGAGAGAGAGAGATGTATACGCTAATGCATAATAACTTTGTCATAAAATTAGTCTGAATTACGATGCTTAAATTAACGATGGTAGATTGTGTTTTATTGTTGTCTGGAGAATATCAGTCGCAGACGTTCCCGTCTCTTGAAGCGTTCACACATACCTAGTTGGTTTCCACCTTAAGAAGCACGTGGTTCTTGATATTTCCTAATATGACGTCTAGTTAGAAGACACTTCTACTAACAAACTACTTAATAAGTGAGTGAGTTGTACAAAGAAATTGATAATATCTCTCAGGTCACAAATTTCTAAACAATGTATATCTGTCCCGTGAGATTATTCTGCCGTTGTATCCAAGGGAAATTGTTCCACGCTTGTCTTTGAGTTCTGATTCAGTTGCCGCTGGAATGGAAGAGTAATTCGCGGAAGAAAGTAAAAGTAAATCCGACAAGTTACTTAACATCGTGCGCGAAAATTGTCAAGGACTCTCTCCTCGTCTGTTATATTTTTACATTGTTGATATGTTGAGCGTAAACTAGGAAACTTAGTTTTTGTACACAATTTTTGAACTCTTTCCTTTCTTTCAGTTTATTTCTTTCCTTCTGCAGCCTCGGGCCATTCAAGTGGCCATTCACAATAACAGTATTATCAAAGTCAAGCTTATTACTAGGCCAAAATTTATGTTTGAGTTTTTCGTTCCAGGATTACATTCTTTAGACTTTCAAGGGAAGAGAGGGAGATTATGTATCGAAGTGGAAGATGGTTTATAGAGTAGAGGGGGGCAAGAGTACGTGGGGGGTAAGGATACGATTCCCTAAAATCAGGTGAATATATTCGCGTATGGCAATAATGCGTCACGTGGAGTTTGATGTTAATGGCGTCTAGAACCTAAACAAATTTGAGTGTGCTGCGGTAAACTACAAACTATCTAGGTAATTATTTATGTTTTTCTAATAGTTCGATATAATATTGGAACATAAGTAGTTAATGAATAACTTACACAATTTTATAACGATTTCAAAGTACTATAACGCGTTAGTTTCTAACATATCCATTGTTTGACAGGATGGAGTAAATTGACTTTCTTCCAACAGTTGGCTGTACAACATCACGGGAAAGTCAATTGTGTAGTGAGGGGGCAAGGGTACGCAGATACCTACGGGGCAAGGGTACGCGTGCGTACTCTTGCCCCTTCTGTTCTATGAAAAAGAATCCAATTTGATTTAGAACTAACAATCAAAAAATAATGTAGATTCCGTTGTAATAGAGAGTGACGGCAAACTTTACGAATACTGGTTCCCATATGTAGCCTCTAACGTTAAGAATTCTGAAGAATCCTGATATTTTCTTATGTACGAGGGATAAATTTTTATTCTAAATTCCATTCCTTAACAGTATCTAAGGTGGTGTTTGAGTTTTCGAAACAGATAAACGTGCGAGATAGTGACATCTGCAGTTATTGAATAACGTTACGCTTGCTTATTTTATTCAGGTTTCAGAAATACTACGCTTTGTCCTCTTTTATCTTAAATGTCAGTAGTCTTCAGTAATAAATTTCAATGGGCCTTATGCAGAGTCATTCTGACGCGTGATTAGTGCCATACTAAAAAGTTCGACTACCGTATGTTTCCTGTAGTGGTCAGTCCTTTAGTAATCGTACGTTAAAACGACTCTGCATAAGGCGGTATCAGCCCAATGATTGGTAAGGGATTCTATAAAGATGTATGAAGCTAACCTAACCTAACATTTGACAATATGTAGCTTCATCAAGGATAGGTCGGGAAGTTTTTAAGTTACCCTTGTAGGTGACAAGCATTCTGTAACTGATGGAATAAGCTGGAAATATATTTTTATAAAGAGTCTAAATATTATCTGATTTTTTTGTATCCTATGCATCCCTATTACTGATATAAGGAGAATTAAGAATTTTTCTTTTCTTTTTTTGAATGAGAATCTGCAACGTCTTTAGGTACAATAAAGCCAGTAGGCCTATTTACCGAAGAAATGGAGAACGAATTAGTGTAATATATCACATTACTGGATCAATTCTTCTATGAATTAACTTTAAAAGATCTAAGAAGAATGGCATACAATTTTGCTGAACGTAACTAGGTGCCCCATATCCTTTAGTCGTGTGAATCGAATGGCAGAAAGAGATTGGAAAGAGTCTTTCCGTCGTAGACATTTAACAATTGCTTTGCAACAGCCTTCAAAGACTGGTCTGGGGAGAGCTCGTGGTTTTAGCAAGCCACAAGTTGAATGTTTTTTTTAATTGTCTAAAAGATCTTGTAAGACAAAACGTCTTTTCTCCACGGGATATCTACAACATGTACGAAACTGGAATAAACACGGTTCCTCATAAAGTGCCAAAAGGCGACTAAAACTCAGTTGTGAATAAAACTGTATCTAGTGATTTTGGAGTTAACATAACAGCTGTTTCATGGTGAGTGCATCTGGTTCCTTTATTCCCCAGATATTTCCCACAAAACAAATGAAACAAGAATTATTCGATGGTTCGCCGCCAGGTTCTGTGGGAATATCTAATTCTGGTTCATCAACTCACAACTTTTCGTAGAATGGTTATATTATTTACACCAACATGTGCGATCAAATTCGGTTACGAAAAAGGTATTTTTACTTGTTGACAATCAGACCTCTCACATTTCAATTGAAGCGATTGATTTCTGCAGGCAAAATGGGATAGTGATGTTGAGTTTACCACCAAATCCCAGTCATAATTTGAAACTATTAGATCGCTCCTTTTTTGACCCGATGAAATCCTGATATTCAACTGTGTGTGATAAATGGATGAGGAACCATCCATCCCAACATCCCACGAGTTTGTTTATTGAGGCTTACTACAAAAAAGACTCATAAAATGCTTCGTGTGGAGTGTTGTACTGTATGGGGCGGAAACGTGGACATTACGTAAAGGATGAAAATCGACTGGAAGCCTTCGAAATGCGGGTGTGGAGAAGAATGGAAAGAATTAGTTGGGTCGAGCGTAAAACGAATGAGAGAGTGTTAGAAATGGTGGGTGAGAAAAGAACACTTTTAGATATTATTAAGAAGAGGAAGAGAAACTGGTTGGGACATTGCCTAAGAAGATATTGTATCATGAGGGACGTCCTAGAGGGTATGGTGGCGGGAAAGAGAGGGAGGGGGCGAAGGAGACTACAATTAATGGATGATATAAAAACAGAAAGATCATACGCGAAGACGGAGAAGTTAGCGGAGAAGCGTGGAGCATGGAAGCTTCTCAGCTGCGGCAAGTGACCTGCCAATAAAGGCAGAATACCTATGATGATGATGACTACAAAGCTGCAACCATTGGTATCCAGCCTTCAAGAATCTGGAGTTGTCCTACTGAATTCAGATGTGTTCACTGAAGAAGATTTTCTTCCTTCTATTGTGGATGTGATAGACTTAAATGTAGATGCCAGGTCTGAAGACGAAAGCATTCCTGAAGCAAAAAATCAAGCATCAGACCTGAATAGAGCCCAAAATCGTTCATCGGATGATTCACTGGAAGTAAAAAGGAGCCCATGCGGAACATCCAGATCAAACACTCCTTTGCCAGTTGCTCGTCCTCCTCTATCTGTTACCAAACCTTTAAACAGTAACGCTAGATCCTCACTAGAAGCAAGCAAGAGCTCATGCTGACTGTCCACTTCAAACACTCTTCTGCCGGTTGCTCGTTGTCATTGATCTGTTAACAAACCTTCGACCAGTAACGTTAGATCCTCACTAGAAACAAGCAAGAGCTCATGCGGACTGTCCACTTCAAATACTCTTCTGCCGGTTGCTCGTTCTCATTCATCTGTTACCTAACCTTCAACCAGTAACACTGGATTCTCACTAGAAGCAAGCAGGAGCTCATGCGGATTATCCACATCAAACACTTCTCTGCTGGCTGCTCGTTCATCGGTTACCAAACTTTCAACCAGTAAACTAGATCTTAGGAGTAAGGGAGGTGAGCAGGAGTCCCACGTGGACCATTTACACCATGCATTCCTTTGGTGGTTGTCAGTCCTCCTCCAACTGCTACCAAGCACTCAACCAGTAGATCTTGATCTTCTCGAAGTCAATCAGAGATTCTGACATCCTCTCCTTTCAAGCAGAACTTACTTTCGAAACGGCGCCCTCCAAAGAGCAATGGCAAACATCATCTTGCACCAGGAAAGCTACAACCGAAATTGTAGCTACAACTCCTCAGGTCAGTGAGGAAGTAGTGTACGAGTGTCAATTATGCAATATCATTTACAGTGATCCACCAATAGAAGACTGGATCAAGTGCGCAAGATGCCATGAATGGTGGCATGAACAATGCACATCATATAAAGGAGTAATACCTTCATCTGTGATAATTGTTAATGCTCTTTTGGGTGCGTACTCTTGCCTCTTTGATTTCGTACTCTTGCCCCACATATAGGGGCAAGAGTACGAATTTGAATGTTTTCATTTTATGAGTTCTACTTCCTCTAAGAATAGAGGTATATAAAAGTTGAGTTCACATTTCGTAAAGGAGAGTTCAAGTTTTGTGTTCCATGTAAAAGTTTTTCGTTGTAACTATTTTTTACCAAAATATATAAGTTTAATTAAAATTTGCGTACTCTTGCCCCCCTTTCCTATACACCAATCGAAAACACTAATGACGCCTATTACGAAACTGTAATAAAAAAAATTTTCGAATGCATTTACTACTGTGCGAGTTAAATGCATATACGGGGTGTCCAAAAAACATTTCCCCTCTAGAAATCGCAAACGGTAAGGCAGATGCCAAAACAGGATAGCACGTGTTTAATCATTTTAAAAGTACAACGTATCAAAGCAAAAAATGTTGTCCCAGGACCATCCGCAGGGTCCCAATCAGAGTCCAACTCAAAAATTGCAAATAATAATTAAATCAAGTAGCATATCGTTGGAAAGCTGTTGGGAAATGAAAAACGACGGAACACTCAAATTACCCTGTGTAAAATGGCGGACGGTCAAAATGTTCTCAAAAACTTCATTGTAAAATCTATGGCCGCCCCCATAAATCTGAAGTGGTGAGACAGATGTCAAAACAGCAGAACATGTGTGTCATCATTTCAAAAGTACAATGATTGAAATTAAAAAATATTTGTCCCAGGGTCCTCCATAGGGTAACACACGGGGCCATACTCAAAATTTTCAAATGGCAAGGGAGGCCAAGTAGCATATCGTTGGAAAGCTGTTGGGAAAGGAAAAAGACAGAACAAGTCTCGACTTTCTAAAATTACCCGGTGCAAAATGGCGGTCGGTCAAAATGTGCATCCTCATTTCGATTCTCCAAACGCATTTCGTTATTTTGCAATCGGCACTTGTTGCCATTGTGAGACACTTGCACGTATTCGTTGTTTCTGGTGGATTTTTTTTTTTTTTAAAAATCATTCTATACTTGATAATCCAGACAACTAGCATAAATACCACTATATTACTGTCATTGTAATAATAATAACAATGAAAATTATATTTATATAAAGAATGCATAATGATATTCTTTTACTGATGCGTTTTAATTTGAAGGTGTGAGCGTTAAATTATGTCGAGTCTCAAAACAGTTGTAAAATGTGTTTCATTTCATTAAGTAATACGCTGAGATTAGAAATAATAATAATTGTGGGAGTCGCCTACTGTGGGGACTCGCCTACAGACAATAAATGTAATTTCCTTGATATCCTGAGTGAAACTTGTGAAAGTGGTGACACGCCCATTAAGACATTGGATTCTTGAGACTCTCTTTTCGGAAATAATTCCCGTTTCCTCGTATTATGACGATTATGGTTTGCATTTAAGAAAAAGTCGCAACAGATCAATGGTTCCCAACCTTGTTTCTCGGGCGCTAACTTCATAAACCTCGCATTAGTCGCATACTTCACGCCACCCACCCCTCCTCCTTTTTGGTCGTTGGCCATACGTTGTTTCCGGCTGCCTCCTTCTGTGATTTCAGATATAGTTTTGAATTCTCAAATCTTCAATATAGCAACTACTATTACTACTACTACTACTACTACTATCAATAATAATAATTATTATTAATAATAATAATAATAATAATAATAATAATAATAATAATAATAATAATATCCTTTTGTCACGAGTTTATATTTGAAAGACTTCTGCAAACCATTGTACTGCAGTATTATTATTATTATTATTATTATTATTATTATTATTATTATTATTATTATTATTATTATTATTATTACCAAATTTGGTCTTTATGAAACTACAGCTCTTAACACTTACTTTGCGTTTGTACGATATTAGCCCTTTATGGACGGAATTATTTTCCTGTTGAAGAAAAAAAATTGTTTTCGGTATCAAGCTGTGATCCACACGGAAGACGCCAGGCTTCGCTACTTGTCAAATATAATCCTCAAAACGTAACGGATATGAAACGTTCGTCGTTTCGAATAAAAAAAATGCTCGGGCTTGCAATACAACAATGCGTTGAAACTTTACAAATTTGTTTTCGTCGTCCATATCGGGTTAGATTTAACGCCTCAAGTTAAATAATCGTAAGAAAAATTATAATTTATTATACATTTTTGTCTCCTTGTAAATCAATTATGAATTGTTGAAATGTCGCTTTTTATTTTTTAGTACTCTAAACACACCGATAACTCTTTAGACAATTAAAAAGAAACTAATGTAAGTGTTAAGAAACAGCTTTAAAAACGAAGAGTTGCGGTAATATTGGAAGAGAGCAGAGCAGTATTTAGTTTTTATTTTCGGCATTGTTGGTAACAATTAATATACGAAAAGTCTACGTTACTTAGTTTGAAGCTGATTAGTGATCGATTGATAACGTGCTCTTTCTTGTTTCAGCAGTCGTTATTGTGCTTGTGAATAATACATATAACGTAGACTGTCTGCGTCTGCAGTATTGAAACAATTCACAAACTATTGTTAGTTTCATTATTTTATCAGGCCGATTTTCTGATCTGAGAAGTTTATTTCGTGGTGTTGTGAATGTTATGTTCACTTTGTAATTTCTCGTTTGTGTTAGTGTGTATGTGTGAAGTAAAATGGTAGCTTCGCTAGTTTAAAAAGAAGATTATATAGTGAAGATTACGTCAGGTATGGTTCAGGGGCGGATCCAGGGGAGGGGAGCTCCCGCCCCCCAGAACTGGAAAATTTTCTTATATTATAGATATATATAAATAAAACTCATTCCATAGTTTGGAGCCCTTAAAAGTAGCAGTATGGCAACCCACTGCCCCCCAGAAGTCGGTTTTGGATCCACTCCTGATATGGTTTTACGTTCATTGAAGAAGATACAGTGTATTGTGTTCCATGTTGTCCTTAGCAATGATGTTTTCCACCCCGTCCGATTGGAACGACATTTGTCAAAACATTCAAAGAAAACAATATGAAGATGTTTTTATTGTGAAAAAGAACTCCCTGAAACGTATGAAGTTGTATTCCTCTAGAACCTCTTTTAAGCAAAATGAGAAGGTGGTGGATTCATCATTTGAACTTTCTCTTCTAATAACCAAAGAAAGAAAAAAAAACTCATACTGTTGGTGAGATTCTTCTCAAAACTTGCATACTTAAAACAATCAAAATTATACTTGGAGAAGAAAGCTAGAAAAAATTACAAAATATCGCTTTCAGACAATACACTGAAACATAGAATTAATGAAATGACCGTGGACTTAAGAAATCAGGTAGTTGAAAAGGTTAAAAAAAATCGTTTTCTGCCCTGCAGTGTGATGATTCCACGGAATAGTGTATTGTATACTGTAAAAAATCGTTGTGTTATTTCAACGACATGCCTATGTGTTAACACAATTGTGTTAAAATATAACACAAACAGGTGGTTAGAACAACTCGCTCTCCACTTGGGGTTGTGTGTTAAATGCTGGTAGTTCAAATGACACATAGCCTGTGTGTTATATTAACACAAGTGTAGAATCTTCGGTGTTGTTTTCTGCGTGATTCTCAAATATGTTGGGCATCTTATTGTAAAGGCTTATGTACTGAAGCTAAAGACAAACACAGTAGAAAAAATACTTAAACAAATCCAGGTATTCGCAAAATTTCAACGTGCAAATCGCGCGATGAGTTCTCAATTGCTTTACATATAATGTTGCTGAAGAAATATATCAACAGCGAGAAACAACACCGTGTTACTGTGCCACTTCTATAATGCACTAGAGCTCATCAGTCAACACTGGGGAAAAGATAAAAGCCTTACATTTATTGGTTCGCACTGGAAATCCTACAATTATAGGTAAAGCAGGAGTAGAATGATCAGTTTTCCAATGTGGTTCAAAAAAATACATAGAACACTGAATATTAAGAAGTGGAGGAATAGATAAGGGATTAGGATTAAAAATAGTACGTGTACGGAAACTATGCAATTACAGCGTCATTATACTAATAATCACTGCAGATCTCAATTAATATTCCTTGACATATGGAATTGTGACTTCTTATGATAGCGAGCAACAAAATCCTTCACAAGTTGCGTTACACTTCTGTTATTCACATCCTGATCAACTCGGTGACAGGGTCATGTATTCCATCTTCTCCTTCATTTAGTTGCTGCCCTCCTAGAAGGGAATCTGAAACATTAGACACAAATGCGAGAAAAGTTCAGTACTAACAAATCAAACAATTCTCTGTTTTAAAATTGTACTCGTAACAACTTCACGATCGAGCATTTGTAGGGTCTGGCTCTTTCAGTAATAAATGAAAACACAGTGGGTCATGTTCAATGATAGGTCAGAGTGAGTGGTGAATCGGTGGGTCACGATGAGTAGCTGTGTATTACGAAATGTTGACCCAGGACTCACCCTCAAAATTTGACCCACTTCATCTTTGCACTAGTTTGTGTAAGTGTGTGTCTATGCCTTTATCACACTGATTAAAAATCTCTAGTTTTCAAAGTTGGATTACGCTTTGCTTTTTCTATATTCTAAATTCTATAGTCTATATTCTAAATTGTTAAACAGCCAAAATTTATATTATGTCATTATTTTAAAGATGGAAATAAAACTCAAGGAGACAAAGTGATTTCTGAATCCGTTCTTGTTTGTCTTCGAGCTTGGGATTGAATATGTACAAGCGATCAGAGAAGATTGATTAGTTTGAATTCCGTAATTAACAGGTCCCACTTCAAATTTCCAGGCCGACTTTCCTAACATATTTCTTTTACATACATTTTTCTCCAGTCTCCTTCCAGGAGAATGAAGAATAGTACTTTTTAATTCATAGATAATTTCCTTTATGTTCATTTTACTTGATTTTAATGAAATCAATATTTCATTTTAAAATCTAAAATTTCAGCTATCTTTCAAATTAATATAGTTAGTGTTCTATTTAAAACAAATGGATTAAAAATTCTCTGTTGATGCCTTACAATACATAGGCTTATTTCCTTACATTTTCGTTTATTATGAAGCTGTAATTTTTAGGTAAAGTTTTATTAGAAAAAAATTAATTTATTAATTTCATCTGGAGATTTTTGTCAGTACTAACACCTTCAAAATTGTAGAATGTGGTATTAACTGATTGTTATTTTTATTTATTTATTTTTTTAATGTTGAGTATGAGCAGTATCATCCATACAACAGCTTTATTTTTAGAGAAGAAAAGTCGATTGTGATTCATGGCAGCACGCACACAAAACACACAATCCATAAAATGAAGATTTTATGCATTAATATGCGTCGGAAAAACACAATTTCACTGCATATTTCGAGTTTTACGCAATTTAATGTGTCACTAGAACCAGTAATGGTCCCTGTGTATCTAAGAATGTCTTGTTTCTTTTTCTCTTCTTTTCTTTTATATTTGTTGTCTGTCTGCCTCTTGATTTGAGACAGGCGTGTCATAGAGTGGAGATGGCTGAAATGAAGCTCATTCGATTCGCACGTGCTTAACATTTGTTTCAGCAAATACTCGCTGCCTTTTTTTGTTAAGGAGTCGTATTATTTACAAATTAAACTTCCGCAAAAGTCATGACTCATCTCGTGACAGCACAAGAAAGAAAGTATAAAGGTTTATTTGAACTTAAAAAGAAGGCTAAAAAGCAAAAACAAAAACGAAGTGCAACGATCACGATGCATCGAGAGATATCCTGATATCTTTTCTTTGAAAACGCATCTGCTGTTTAAAATAGTGCCAATCTATCATTTGTTGACGACTCCGATAATTTATTCTTCTTCCTTGTTCTTGTGCTCCTATTAAGGGATGGGTCGAGTGGATCAAATTAACTTTTCCAAATCTTTTCTTTCTCTTTTCTTATCCGATTGTGTGTGTGTGAGGGTAGGATCTGAGAAGAAGTGGAAGGAGAGTATGAATTTGTATAAGGTGATAAATCATCGCACGTGAGTATGGCGGCCCAGTGACATTTCCAGTCCATTTGAGTGAGGTCGTAAAAGAATCATCGTGTTCGCCGATCTACATACTATATATATTCCTGTTCCCCTGATCTGTTCAGTTGGTTGAACTGTGGAAAACCTTATTGTACAGGATCGTCCTTTAAGAAGATAACAACAACAGTGGGGAGGAGTTGTTGGAAAAGAGTGGGAGAAATATATATATGATGAGTCTTTAGGACGACTCACATTTTAGTAATCTTGCTTTCACTTTTACAATTTTTTCTTTATATCTGTATTCCATTTCTCCCCTCCCACTCTTCTTTGTGTTTTTCATTGTTTCATGGACCAGAACCTCTAATTTGTAGATTTCGTCTTTAGCTAGTTTCGCTTCCTCGGTCGATGCCGGTCACCTATATTGTTGCGTGGACGAGACGAGAACGAAATCGTGCTAAAGAGACATTCTGTGATGTTTTTCTTTTTCTCTCTCTCTCTCTCTCTCTCTATCCACGCGGATTATTATTCTTACTTTTCATCATTGCTAAAGTTCCCTTATTTTTATATTTTACATAATGGTAGGTTGAAAAAAAGAATCAACCTCCTCCTGCTTCATTGTAGATTTCTTAACCTCATACCTGTTATTTAAAACAATAGCTATAAGGTGTTGATGCATGATGTAATACTTCACATTAAAATGGACGTTGTAAATATATTATCAGATATTATATCTAAATTTCATTTTTTTCTTTCTCAAAAATAGTTTCTTGTCCTTTCTAAAGGTTGCGAAAGATCACAAGGTGTTCTTTTCTTTCTTTCTGTTTCTCATTCCAATTCCGTCATCTGTTTGTAATGGATATTTATTGTAATGTTTATTTTAGAGTTCTTGGTCACAGAAGAACAGAAAATAATCTTGTCATTGTGACAGCATATGATGCTTTATCTTCAAAGGAAAGTAATTATCTTCATAACAAACTAATGCTACGTTAAGGAACTGAACGTATTATAACATACCAAAACTTGTATATTTTCTCAACCTAAATTCTTTGCTTCAGGAATGCACAGTATTCCATGTTCTAATTAATTTTATTAATTAGTTTATCATTCCAACTACAAGTTAATCTTCTTCATTAGTGTCAATCATGGTAAGTTATTCTAATACGGTAAAAAATACGAGACAGTTTGAAATTATGTTATAAGCTAATACCTCTCGGTATACCCATAAAGTACGTACGTAGATGGAGTGTCCGATTTCTGAAGCATCCGGGAAATTATAGCCTTATTTTCAATCAGAATAAGAGAAAACAATTCAGAAGGGAAAATACCTAATCATACACCGGTACAAATCGTCGAATACTGTGTATTATAGAAGTTGAATGAAAAATGATTTAGTCTGAAGCTATTATGATTTCAAAACAATGCACATTAACTATTATATTGTAAACCAGAAATCTCTCTATATAAATAAAAAGGAAAGGGACTATGTTTGTGACTTAATAACTTTTGAACCACCCGACCGATCTCGATCAAATTTTCAATATAGATGAAGTCCGGATGGTTTTTGTCATTTCACTTTGACGGTGCAATTTAGAGAGGGGAAAGGAGCAGATATATAAAGATAATCGAAAATGATCGATGTTGAATCAATAGCTTTTGGGGTCGCTGAGATGAACAGTGACACTTTCAGTGCCGTGTAAATCCAATTTCAGACCCGGAACTTAGGGAGGTGGAGGGGATATATATATATATATGTGTGTGTGTGTGTGTGTGTGTGTGTAAAACTATATGATATCAGAGAGAGTTTCATTAATACTGATTGACTAATAAATGAAACATATTACTAATTTTTCTTATTTTAACACAGCATAGGAAAATTAAGCCAAAAATGGCTCGAAACAGGAAAAAAAATATTAGAAACCAAATTTTCTTTTTAACACATTCTATGGACTCCCCTGATACTCCAGAGAAAAATCCGCATAATCCCACATGAGCAATCACCTGAAATGACGTCCGTCATCAATATGGTGGCCACGCAATTACGACTACTTATGCTTATGCGGTAATATCTCATCGTCGAACTGAGATACAAACTTCGTTCTGGTGCCAAATTAAAGATAAAATATTGTTTAAATGATTTCAGCTAATAGCGTTCTTAAGTATTGCCGCCATTTTTAAATATGTCGGTTGTTAAAATCCTTGTGAGGTCCACGGATGGAGTGACATAACCACATTTAAACCATTTTTATTATTAAAGCAATTGTGCAATGACTTATGTATCTTTAAACGTTGATAAGTGATCTTCAGTGTGTTCGCACATTCACTTCATCAATTTATAGTTTTTAAACGTAACACTAAAACAATGTTTGAGGTCTAAGAGTTGGGTAAACTAGTGCTGCTCACCAGCTCATGAAATGTCTCATCTCAAATTTTCAAATGTATTTCTTGTCTCGTTTTCGAGATGAGACGAGAGATTTCTTGTAACGTGGACAATACTATTATGACTAGTTCTTATACTACCGTCAATTACCCGCTTTGCTGTTAGTATAGGCAAATTAGGGTTGGAGACAGAAAAATAATTAGATAGCAAATTTTCATTTTAACACGTTCTATGGATTCCCCTAATACTCCACAGAAAAATCCCACGTGAGCAACCACCTGAAATGACATCGTCAATATGGCGGCCACGTAACTACGACTACTTATGCTTATGCGGTAATATCTCATCACAAAACTGAGATACAAACTTTGTTCTGGTGTCAAATTAAAGATAAAATATTGTTTAAGTGATTTCAACTAATATCGTTCTTAAGTGTTGCCGCCATTTTTAAATATGGAGGTTGTTACCTTAAAAATTAATTTTCGCCGTTTCATTTTATTTGTTTTATAGTAGATTACTATGAAACTATCAGATATATGGAAAAATACTTCTAAGTAAACGTTATAGAGTAGAGTCTCATCTTTCTAAAGATACCAATATTATTTCTGTATCTTAACAATTAAGCGAACTAGTCCATTTTATGTAGCACAAAGTATTGAATTTTCAGCACTTAAATTACGCTGAACATATGAGAATATTTTTATAATTAAAGGCGGAAATACGTCTGGAAAACAAATTTTAATACTTTTTTAAACGGATGAGGCTCCTGAGAAAATGGTCAAAAATAGGACAGGGGCAACCACCTGAAATGACGTCATCAATATGGCGGCCATATTCATTTATGTTTATACTATAATATCACAGAACTGAGATGCGAACGGCGTTCTGGTGCCAAGTTAAAGGTACATGATTCAAATGATTTCAGTTAATATCGTTTTTATGTTACCGCAATTTTTAAATGCACCGGGTATTATCTTAAAAATTAATTTACTCCGTTTCAATTTATTTGTTTCAAATCAGATTATTATGAAACTACCAAATACATACATACGAAATATTTTAGTATTTTAAAGTAATAGTGGTATCGCTAATTTACTTTGCTTTGTAATGGCAAAAAGTCTGCATTTTAGATTATGATATTGTCAAACAAAATTATAGTAATCTGATTTGAAACAAATAAATTGAAACGGAGTAAAAGTATTTTTAAGATAATACCCGGCATATTTAAAAGTGGCGGTAACACATAAAAACGATAGTAACTGAAATCATTTGAATTATGTACCTTTAACTTGGCACCGACGTTCGCATCTCAGCTGTGTGATGAGATATTATCGTATAAACATAAATGAATGAATTCGCATGGCCGCCATATTGATGACGTCATTTCAGGTGGTTGCCCTTGCGCTATTTTTGACCATTTTCTCAGGAGCCTCATCCATTTAAAAAAAAGTATTAAAATTTGTTTCCAGACGTATTTCCGCCTTTAATTGTAAAAATATTCTCATATGTTCAGCGTAATTTAAGTGCTGAAAATTCAATACTTTGTGCTACATAAAATGGACTAGTTCGCTTAATTGTTAAGATACAGAAATAATATTGGTATCTTTAGAAAGATGAGACTCTACTCTATAACGTTTACTTCGAGGTATTTTTTCGTATATCTGATAGTTTCATAGTAATCTACTATAAAACAAATAAAATGAGACAGTGAAAATTAATTTTTAAGGTAACAACCTCCATATTTAAAAATGGCGGCAACACTTAAGAACGATATTAGTTGAAATCACTTAAACAATATTTTATCTTTAATTTGACACCAGAACAAAGTTTGTATCTCAGTTCTGTGATGAGATATTACCGCATAAGCAGAAGTAGTCGTAGTTACGTGGCCGTCCTATTGATGACATTTCAGGTGGTTTCCCACGTGGGATTTTTGGGGATTTTCTGTGGAGTATCAGGGGAATACATGGAATGTGTTAAAATGAAAATTTGCTATATATTTTTTTCTGTCTCCAACCCTAATTTGCCTATACTAACAACAAAGCGGGTAATTGACGGTAGTATAAGAACTAGTCATAATAGTATTGTCCACGTTACAAGAAATCTCTCGTCTCATCTCGAAAACGAGACAAGAAATACATTTGAAAATTCGAGATGAGACATTTCATGAGCTGGTGAGCAGCACTAGTTTACCCAACTCTTACACCTCAATCATTGTTTTAGTGTTACGTTTAAAAACTATAAATTGATGAAGTGAATGTGCGAACACAATGAAGATCATTTATCAACGTTTAAAGATACATAAGTCATTGCACAATTGCTTTAATAATAAAAATGGTTTAAATATGGTCATGTTACTTCATCCGTGGTCCTCGAAAGAATTCTAATAACTTCTACATGACTCAGGGTTGTAACGAGTCATCACACCACAATTCTCAGGGTATACATTTTGAATAAAAATCCAGAAAAAACACACGTGACGCGAAAGAATTCGCGAGAACTGAGACGAGACGATGTGCGTATAAAATTTACGAGACGAGTGGACAATGCTGCGTAATAATGATAAAAGAACATCGTATGTTGAGTTTGTTTTAGAAGTTTTTCGTTCGACTTTCAGTACATCAGACAAACTATGCTATGCGTGAATGTGCAATTTTGCAATATATGCACACTGCTGAATGCTAAAGCACGAAACCAGTAACACTAGTCTACAAAAAAAAAAAAAAAAAAAAAATCTTTGACAAGAATAAGTGTTACTAAGTCTAAATGTACTTGTCCTATTAAATTTGAAAATGAAATCAGAAATAGCCCATCAGGCACGGTTTTTTTGTGATCATCATTTGTTTTTTAACGTTTGCACGCGAAATGAACCGTATTTTCTTAAAACATCCTTGTGTTTGTAGCAGCATAGCTCAGCTGTTTGTTAACATAAGCTTATAATATTGATGTCAGTGGAAGGACAAAGGTCAAATCATATATGGAGTTTGTTGTCATCGATTCTATACGAAGGGGGAATGGTGTCATTAAATTGTGTAAAATAAGGAAATTGTACATTTCCATTGCTCATTTTAACAATAGATTGGCAAAGTAAAGGGAACATCTTATTTTGCCGTTTTCGTCCTTGTTGTATATATACAACATGAATTTACTCGTTATCCTGTTGGGGAGCGGATACATACAGGGCACAACTAAGTCAAACACCCCGTCGAAGGGGCATTGTCAGGTCAAAGAACCATTGATATGTATTAGTTGCAAGCGGGCATACAATGACACTTCATTTCATAACACCTGGTGTCGGACCGATATAGCGATATGAAACCTAGGCGTCTTTTAGCCTTTTACGTATCACGGTACTATCACTCATGGGTACAACCTTGTTGCGGGTAGAACAGAAGTTCGTCCGAGAAGTGAATGTCATGTCAGTCTGCTCTCCACGTGTGATGTACGTAGCGCCATTGCAGGCGCGCACACATATGCTATTCATATGCTATAATCTATACACCTTGAATCCTGCTAGCCCACAGGTCTCTTTCAATTCTCAGACGTAAATATCCTGGTTACACCAATGGTCTACGAAACCGATTGTTTCTTCTTGGTATTATGTTTTTAATGTCTATCATTCTAAACCGATAATGCATTTCGTAAGTCATAGTTATGCATTCTACAAAGCTAAACAAATGCAACCTTTTATTTATTCGTTACCATATACAGTATGATCCATTACCTATTTAGTTATATATAGTAGCATTTCAACTATTTTTCATTAAATAATAAGATTATTTTGGTAGTAATTTATGTTCGCTAAAATAGTATATACAGAACTTGATAAAAGTGAATTATAGGTGTTCTTTATTACAAATAGACACACCCATTCTTACCAATTAATACTCTCTCTTTTAGAAGTTTAAGGTTGAGTATACACAATTTCCACATTTGTTGATATGATACGAGTGAAGGAAGGAAATGATTCTCTGTATTTAGTAACAAATGTCACGTTTACTCCATCAAGACCAACATGCAAGGTGGCGAAAAAACATTTTTGTATTGAACATGAATATTTTTCTATCGGTATTTTTCTAATTTCGAGTGACGATAAAGTGCAGAGACTTGTATAGTCTTGAAACAGAAAAAGAAAGTCATTTTTCAACGGATTGAGACTGATAACGCTTATATGGCAAAAAAAAAAAAAAAAAAAGGCATTTGACTACCTATCCATCTGTTCACTTGTTGTCTGCCTGTCTTATTTGCAAAGACCGAGAGATCTCGACATTTAACACAACGAGATCATATTTTAAACTTCTTCAAGATATTGACTTATATGTAGCCATTGCTAAGTTTCTTATAATGCTTATATCTCCCATAGTAAATAAAAATTGTTGTGTACAACATTTTGAAGTTAAGGTTTCTGTATATTGCACTTCCCTTAGAATATTTGAATCTCTTGATTGTTTGAGATATTTTTTTCTCCCTAAGATATTCTGCTTAGACCCAACAATAAGGGCATATTATCGGAGAAGAAAATTCGAAAATTGTGATTTTGGAGGAACCGTCCTTACAATTTTCTTCGTATTTCATTAAGTGCATATTTAATTAAAAACATTATTGGGTAGTATTGCACTTGTTTGTATCTGCACTTGTATATGCTAACATGCTCTATCAACAAATGATTCTCGATCTGTTCAGTTTTTCTGTAAAATTTGGTGCCCAAATTTTTCGTCCACTCTGTCAAACTATTTAATTCTAGAGTTTTACAGGACGCAGAAGGTTTATTCCTAGGACCCGGATTTAACATTCTTAGTCTATAGTGTCAAATACTACTCACGAATTCTTTTCAGCGAACGGTTGTACTAGGAACGATACCACTCTTTTCATTTGCGTTGCATAAGAAACATCCCTTAAGTGTACAAGGGTGTTGGATCCCCACGTTAATTTTTCCTTTAATTTATTTCTCCTCCTTGTTGTGGAGTTAAACGCGTTTACAATTAGGCAGATATTATGTATAGATATTCAACCGGAAAATGTAAGATTGAGAATTCTAGCCGACTAACTGAAGTAGTTTGTTCTGTGGTTCGCATGTACACTAGCCTACTGCACTCGTACCTATTATGGTGGAATGAAGTCGGACGAAGGGTATGGCAGATTTCAGAGGATATAGCATGGTTTAATGAGTGCCTGTAAGCAGAACAAGAGGGCATTGTTCTGATACATAGCAACTCGGTATATGAGAGAAATAAAGTATTATATGGATGTTTATCTTAGATACAGAGGTAGCTTGGTTGCTTCCGGAGAATAGCAAATTCGTCAACGATTGCGTGACGGCTAATGGTCAGTTGAAAACCTAATATATGTAATAACCTTATATCATATCTGCTTATAGAATTTGATCATTACACATCTAACAAGCATCTAAATATTACTAATAATATCCGTATTGTTAATGGTAATTTTGTGTTATTCCGTCACTTTTTTGTTATTGCATGATTCTTGTTATAGCGATCGTCTTCCACTTGAATGTTCACTTTAATCATTGTACTTCCATTTTCACGATGTTATCATTGAAGTCCGTCTGCTTAACAGATTGGTATCAGCTTAACAAATCTCAATAAATATGTCTGATTTAAAGTAGATGGATACACATATATGTTTTGACGATTGACGGCTGGTGTGATGAAGCCAATATGTTTAGGTCAGTTTGTTGGTGAAAGTGTTACACATTTATTTTTTAAAAATAAATATTGCTTTATTCAGTGAATTGTATTTCTAGTTTAAGGTAAATTAAATCTTAAGTGTATGTTATGTAGATACATTTTAGAGATGTAGGTATAAATATGGATGTTAGTTTTCAGTCAGATTGACGTAGAAAAATATCTTGATTGGAATATATTGCAGACAGCTTTTTCCAAGAGTTACCAACAACATAGTAGTTTCATAATGAGGTATTATAAAATTTTATGAGCTCCTTCGTGGTTAAGCGGTTAGCGTACGCGCCTTTTGGCGTGGGAGCCCCGGCTTCGATTCCCGGCGATAGCTCATGTAGTGGAGATTCAACGTTAATCAGTAGGTCCCACCCCATATAGCAGCGTTTCCCAACCTTTTTCAACTTGCGGCACACTACGGGTGTAACTTGAATCCTCGCGGCACACTCTTAGATATTATTATTATTATTTGCAAATATAAAATACCATGGTAATTTTTTTCTGTGATTACTGATCTCCTTCTTACAGAGATGAAAGCTCGATCACTGGTTTTCCCCTATGCTATTTCATTATCCTTATTTTTTATTCTAATTTTAAAATAGAGAACAATTGCAATGAAATGTAGGACTCAGATTTTTAAAAATACGCTTTCTTATTCGAAAACAGTATCCAACCTTTCACTAAGAACGAAGATCACTAAATAACGAACGAACAAACAAATGTCTTGTACTTTTAACTTTGCTGTTTTAACCAAAACCGGTGCATATTATTGCAATTACACAGCTTGCGATGCGTCGAAGTCAAAACACACCTGTTGAACGAAGTGTTGTTCTGTCATTCACGTACGAATGAATGTTCTACGAACGTTCACTTGACGCGTACCGTACAAGTGCTTCCATTTCTCGGTGTTAGTATAACTTTCAATTGAAGCGTAACATAACAGCTAACCGTGGAAATGTATACGAGCCGAAATACAGTCTGCTACACAGTAATAGATCTAGAATAATATATTACAATTACAGTAATTTTTTCCATGGTAGAAATTCATAGTAAAATATACATTTTAATGGTAGTAATACAAAAATATACATTTTTTCCTGTGTCTTGCAATTTGGTTGCTATATAATTAATAATTTTGTTTCGATTTCCTCGCGGCACACCAGTGTGCCGCGGCATACCGGTTGGGAAACGCTGCCATATAGCCTCGCTGCTGAAAGGAACGTTAAAGTAAAAATCAATTCAATTATAAAATTCTATGTAACTCATTGCATACAATATATGCAACATGCATTAAAAAGTATCTTCTTTCTATTGGAATAATTTGTACTCCAGAAATGTTTTCTATAATATTTTATCATGTTGCAAGCTGCCCCACACATGGAATAGGTTGCAACAGTCGAACCATCTTTATTAAATCTTCCCTTTCTCGTATTGCATAAGAGGTAAAATAACGTAATACACACATAAAACAAAGTAGACGTATTGTTTAAAGAAATTTCGAGTTTCCTGGATCAATGCTTCGACCACATTGTCCCAAAATACAAAATATGTTGCAATTATCCATGTTCTAATTACATAATAGTCTTTTAGCATTTAATGTTTTAGAATTAAAAAAAGTTAAATCACAATAAAGAACATAAATTGCAAATTCTACGAAAATGTACAAAACTTCTTACAGAAATAAAAACATTAAAGTAGAAAAGAGTGTGGCATTAAAGTTGAAACAGTAATTAAGGGTGTTTGCTACACTCATTATTAGTTTACACTCATTAACATTTCAGTTTACTAGGTGAAAAACATGTAAGGTTTAGAAAGTAAGCCAGACAGTGTTTGTAAAATACTATTAAATGAATCAATAGGTGTTCTTAAGACCTTTCGTATAGTACAGAAATTTAATGTGAGAATTGTGACGTTATAAAATGCCCACGCAAATTTCTAGCTTGTAAGAAAACTATTCTTAGTTTAATGCCTGCCTTATAGTTCCAAAGTTCAACAAGAAGCTTTATTTCCAGATGTAATAATATATCAAACTAACAAAGTCTGCGTGTTGTCAATTTTGGGGTCAGTATCCCATAGTATGGTGGATTAGGTTGAGATATTGAGAACCTAAAAGATACTTAAAGGGGAAAGACTATCGGATTTTTAAGAAGACATTCATCACTAAACTTTAATTACTAACTACTCTATGTTATAAGATCAAGGGAGAACGTTATGTCATGAAAAATGACAATGTTAATTGTGTCAAAGAAAAAACACTTATGAGCATATAGACTGAAGGCATCATTTATGGCCGCCATAATTTTTATGGCCAATTTCATGTTATTAGTCCCTTATTAATCTTCATGCTATTTTGAATCAATCGAAACAAAGCTTATTAAAAGCTATAGACCTTAACCAACAGATTCAGTTAGTACAAGTGCATTGCGAATCTAATGAATATGGATATGCTGTTACATTTTGTGTGTTGTGATGCACAGAATTCTAGAATTTGTTGTAACGCATTGTAACGCATGTAACGCCTACTGCACTCGTTATAAAATACTGTGTTATCCTGTGTGCAAACTTAATGAAATCTCTCCGTGTATGTCCATGAAGTTAGCAGGCCACCTATGGCAGGCCAGAACTTCGACTTTACAGATCGTTAGTGCTTCGTTAGTGCTCGTTAGTGCCGCAAACCCCATCGTTAGTGCTACAAAAATAACGTCAGAATTTTAATAGTTACTATTGGCCTGCTAACTTCATGCCAGCAGGCCAACATATCAGAATCACACCATAAGTGAAATAGCCGGTTTGAGCATCGTTAGTGCTCGTTAGTGCTGTAAACATTGACGTTAGTGCTTCTATATATACAGTTTTTAGGGTAACAAAATGGGTCAGTTTTATGAAGCTAGCATGAACTTAGCAGGCCACCTATGGCAGGCCAGAACTTCGACTTCACAGATCGTTACTGCTTCGTTAGTGCTCGTTAGTGCCGCAAACCCCATCGTTAGTGCTATAAAAATAACGCCTCAATTTTCAATAGTCACTATTGGCCTGCTAACTTCATGCCAATAAACTTGGCAGGTCACATATGGCATACCAGAATTTCGACTTTACAGATCGTTAGTGCTTCGTTAGTGCTCGTTAATGCCGCAAACCCCATCGTTAGTGCTACAAAAATAACGTCAGAATTTTAATAGTTACTATTGGCCTGCTAACTTCATGCCAGCAGGCCAACATATCAGAATCACACCATAAGTGAAATTACAGGTTCGAGCAACGTTAGTGCTCGTTAGTGCTATAAACATTAACGTTAGTGCTTCCATATATACAGTTTTTAAGGTAAAAATGAGTCCGTTTTATGAAGCTGGAATGAACTTAGCAGGCCACATATGACAGACCAGAATTTCGACTTCACAGATCGTTAGTGCTTCGTTAGTGCTCGTTAGTGCCGCAAACCCCATAATTAGTGCTACAAAAATAACTTCTCAATTTTTAACAATCACCATTGGCCTGCTAACTTCATGCCAGTGAACTTGGCAGACCAGAATTTCGACATCACAGATCGTTAGTGCTTTGTTAGTGCTCGTTAGTGACGCAAACCCCATCGTTAGTACTACAAAATAACGTCTCAATTTTTAACAATCACTATTAGCCTGCTAACTTCATGCCAGTGAACTTGACAGACCACATGCGGTAGACCAGAATTTCGACTTCACAGATCGTTAGTGCTTCGTTAGTGCTCGTTAGTGCCGCAAACCCCATCGTTAGTGCTACAAAAATAACGTCTCAATTTTTAACAATCACTATTGGCCTGCTAACTTCATGCCAGTGAACTTTGCAGACTACATACGGCAGACCAGAATTTCGACTTCACAGATCGTTAGTGCTTCGTTAGTGCTCGTTAGTGCCGCAAACCCCATCGTTAGTGCTACAAAAATAATGTCTCCGTTTTTAACAATCACTATTGGCCTGCTAACTTCATGCCAGTGAACTTGGCAGACCACATATGGCAGAGCAGAATTTCGACTTCACAGATCGTTAGTGCTTCGTTAGTGCTCGTTAGTGCCACAAACCACATCGTTAGTGCTACGATAATAACGTCTCAATTCTTAACAGTCACTATTGGCCTGCTAAATTTATGGCAATGAACTTTGCAGGCCACCTATGGCAGGCCAGAAGTTCGACTTTACATGTCGTTACTGCTTCGTTATTGCTCGTTACTGCCACAAATCCCATCGTTAGTGCTACAAAAGTAAGGTCTCAATTTTTGACAGTCACTATGGGCCTGCTAACTTCATGCCAATGAACTGGCAGGCCACCTATGGCAGGACAGAATTTCGACTTCACAGATCGTTAGCGGTACGTTAGTGCTCGTTAGTGCCAGAAACCACATCGTTAGTGCTACGGAAATAACGTCTCAATTCTTAACAGTCACTATTGGCCATCGTTAGTGTTCCACAGTTAAGGTCTAAAATTCTACAAACTTCATTTTTTTCTCATAATTTCATGCAAAAAAGCCACGCACTAAACCTACAACAGACCACAATTTTGATTACACCCGTCATTAGTTCCCCGTTAGTGCTTGTTAGTGCACCATATCCAATCGTTTGTGCTTTACAGATAACGGGTACATTCTTGAAGAAAACCATTATTGTCCTGGTAACTTCATGCCAGTAGTCGAGGGACGAAATAGACGGCAACCCACAAGTTTGATTACATCTGTCACTACTTCTTCGTTAGTGCTCGTTAGTGCCGCACATCTCATCGTTAGTGTTCCCTAGTCCTGCATATCCCATCGTTAGTATTGCATATATAACGGCTACATTTTTTAAAGAAATCCATTGTTGCCATGCTAACCTCAACCCAGGAAACGAGGAACAAAATCAACTGGAGGGTACAATTTTGATTACAATTTTGAGGGTGCAATTAGTGCTTCATCAGCACGCGTCAGGCGCGCATATTCCACCGTTAGTGATCCACTGATAAGGACTACACTTTTTAAGAAAGCCAATATTGATCTGATAATAGTATGGTAGCAGACCAGTGACGAAATCTATGGGAGACCACAGTTTTGATTACGCCCGTCATTAGGCTTCATTAGTGATCTTTTGTGCTTCATATGAAACCGTTAGTGGATCTGTCATTACATCTTCGTTAGTGCCGTACATCCCATCGTTAATGTTCGTTAGTGCTGCATATCCCATCGTTAATATTCGATATATATGGGCTACGTTTTTAATAAAGCCATTACTAGCCTTTTAACTTCATTCCAGCATACTAGGGACCAAAGAAGACCACAATTTATATTACATCCTTCATTAGTGCTTAACGAGTGCTCGTTAGTGCCGCATATTCCATCGTTAATGCTTCACGAATAACAGCTACATTTTTTAAGAAGCAAGTATTGGCCAGCTAACTTGATGCCATTAGAACAGGGACGAAATCTAAAGCAGGTTACAATTTAGATTACACTCCTCATTAGTGCTTCATGAGTGCTCGTTAGTGTCGCATGTCAGACCGTTGGTTTCTCAAAGCTAACGGCTACATCTTTCAAGAAAATCATTTTTTGCCTGCTAAATTTATGGCAGCAGAACAGGGATGAAATCTATGCAGACAACAATTTTGATTACATCTGTCATTAGTGTTTCTTTAGTGCTCTCTAGCGCCACACATCCCATCGTTAGTGTTCGTTAGTGCTCCATATCTTATAATAAGTACTGCACATAAGTCGACTATATTTTTTAAGAAAGGCAGTATTGGCCTGCTAATTTTCCGCTAAAAACACTAATAGTTCCGTGAATGCTTCACTATTGCTGTAGAAGTAGCCAATTATAAGTTCCAAAAACTCCCATTAGAAAAGCATGGGGAATTTTTATTGCGTCAAATTCCCGCCAAATTCAAAAGCACTAATGGTCTCTTCTATTGTAATCGTTAGTGCTTCTTAGTGAACCAACCAATAACGTTAGTGCCTTTTAGTGTAGAGTAGATAGTTTGCCAAATATGACCTTTTGAAAATGGTGGACGATTAATTACACTGTAATCACGCTGTATTACGAACTTGTAACACTGCGGTGTTGCCAAATTAGGCCTTAAAAGAACTGAAATTCCCTATATTTTGCATATTTATAGTGTAAATTAGGCAACATTGTAAGATATAATTTAATTAAATTTTGATATCAAACTCTAATTAATTTGATATCAAACGCCTATCAAATTTGATTACCCCTTTAATCAAGCACCTATTAAAGTATTCAATTAAAGATAATTTCCTAGAATTAATTTAATCGCGTATGATGATACACGTACCGCTTTTACCTTATAGTATTGTTTAATTATATCAAATTTAATTACCCCATTAATCAAACAGCTATTTATTTATTCAATCAAACATGATTTCCTAGAATTAATTTAATCGCGTATGATGATACACGTAGTTTTTACCTTATAGTATTGTTATATAGGAAAGTGGCACTGGAAATACTTTATAAGCACTAGTGACAGGTGTAATCAAAATTGTGTTCTTGTGCGGATTTGGTCTATGTCTCCTACCATAAAATTAGCAGGCCAATACTGCCTTTCTTAAAAAATATAGTCGACTTATGTGCAGTACTTATTATAAGATATGGAGCACTAACGAACACTAACGATGGGATGTGTGGCGCTAGAGAGCACTAAAGAAACACTAATGACAGATGTAATCAAAATTGTTGTCTGCATAGATTTCATCCCTGTTCTGCTGCCATAAATTTAGCAGGCAAAAAATGATTTTCTTGAAAGATGTAGCCGTTAGCTTTGAGAAACCAACGGTCTGACATGCGACACTAACGAGCACTCATGAAGCACTAATGAGGAGTGTAATCTAAATTGTAACCTGCTTTAGATTTCGTCCCTGTTCTAATGGCATCAAGTTAGCTGGCCAATACTTGCTTCTTAAAAAATGTAGCTGTTATTCGTGAAGCATTAACGATGGAATATGCGGCACTAACGAGCACTCGTTAAGCACTAATGAAGGATGTAATATAAATTGTGGTCTTCTTTGGTCCCTAGTATGCTGGAATGAAGTTAAAAGGCTAGTAATGGCTTTATTAAAAACGTAGCCCATATATATCGAATATTAACGATGGGATATGCAGCACTAACGAACATTAACGATGGGATGTACGGCACTAACGAAGATGTAATGACAGATCCACTAACGGTTTCATATGAAGCACAAAAGATCACTAATGAAGCCTAATGACGGGCGTAATCAAAACTGTGGTCTCCCATAGATTTCGTCACTGGTCTGCTACCATACTATTATCAGATCAATATTGGCTTTCTTAAAAAGTGTAGTCCTTATCAGTGGATCACTAACGGTGGAATATGCGCGCCTGACGCGTGCTGATGAAGCACTAATTGCACCCTCAAAATTGTAATCAAAATTGTACCCTCCAGTTGATTTTGTTCCTCGTTTCCTGGGTTGAGGTTAGCATGGCAACAATGGATTTCTTTAAAAAATGTAGCCGTTATATATGCAATACTAACGATGGGATATGCAGGACTAGGGAACACTAACGATGAGATGTGCGGCACTAACGAGCACTAACGAAGAAGTAGTGACAGATGTAATCAAACTTGTGGGTTGCCGTCTATTTCGTCCCTCGACTACTGGCATGAAGTTACCAGGACAATAATGGTTTTCTTCAAGAATGTACCCGTTATCTGTAAAGCACAAACGATTGGATATGGTGCACTAACAAGCACTAACGGGGAACTAATGACGGGTGTAATCAAAATTGTGGTCTGTTGTAGGTTTAGTGCGTGGCTTTTTTGCATGAAATTATGAGAAAAAAATGAAGTTTGTAGAATTTTAGACCTTAACTGTGGAACACTAACGATGGCCAATAGTGACTGTTAAGAATTGAGACGTTATTTCCGTAGCACTAACGATGTGGTTTCTGGCACTAACGAGCACTAACGTACCGCTAACGATCTGTGAAGTCGAAATTCTGTCCTGCCATAGGTGGCCTGCCAGTTCATTGGCATGAAGTTAGCAGGCCCATAGTGACTGTCAAAAATTGAGACCTTACTTTTGTAGCACTAACGATGGGATTTGTGGCAGTAACGAGCAATAACGAAGCAGTAACGACATGTAAAGTCGAACTTCTGGCCTGCCATAGGTGGCCTGCAAAGTTCATTGCCATAAATTTAGCAGGCCAATAGTGACTGTTAAGAATTGAGACGTTATTATCGTAGCACTAACGATGTGGTTTGCAACACTATCGAGCACTAACGAAGCACTAACGATCTGTGAAGTCGAAATTCTGGTCTGCCATATGTGGTCTGCCAAGTTCACTGGTATGAAGTTAGCAGGCCAATGGTGATTGTTAAAAATTGAGACATTATTTTTGTAGCACTAAAGATGGGGTTTGCAACACTATCGAGCACTAACGAAGCACTAACGATCTGTGAAGTCGAAATTCTGGTCTGCCATATGTGGTCTGCCAAGTTCACTGGCATGAAGTTAGCAGGCCAATAGTGATTGTTAAAAACGGAGACATTATTTTTGTAGCACTAACGATGGGGTTTGCGGCACTAACGAGCACTAACGAAGCACTAACGATCTGTGAAGTCGAAATTCTGGTCTGCCGTATGTAGTCTGCAAAGTTCACTGGCATGAAGTTAGCAGGCCAATAGTGATTGTTAAAAATTGAGACGTTATTTTTGTAGCACTAACGATGGGGTTTGCGGCACTAACGAGCACTAACGAAGCACTAACGATCTGTGAAGTCGAAATTCTGGTCTACCGCATGTGGTCTGTCAAGTTCACTGGCATGAAGTTAGCAGGCTAATAGTGATTGTTAAAAATTGAGACGTTATTTTGTAGTACTAACGATGGGGTTTGCGTCACTAACGAGCACTAACAAAGCACTAACGATCTGTGATGTCGAAATTCTGGTCTGCCATATGTGGTCTGCCAAGTTCACTGGCATGAAGTTAGCAGGCCAATGGTGATTGTTAAAAATTGAGAAGTTATTTTTGTAGCACTAATTATGGGGTTTGCGGCACTAACGAGCACTAACGAAGCACTAACGATCTGTGAAGTCGAAATTCTGGTCTGTCATATGTGGCCTGCTAAGTTCATTCCAGCTTCATAAAACGGACTCATTTTTACCTTAAAAACTGTATATATGGAAGCACTAACGTTAATGTTTATAGCACTAACGAGCACTAACGTTGCTCGAACCTGTAATTTCACTTATGGTGTGATTCTGATATGTTGGCCTGCTGGCATGAAGTTAGCAGGCCAATAGTAACTATTAAAATTCTGACGTTATTTTTGTAGCACAAACGATGGGGTTTGCGGCACTAACGAGCACTAACGAAGCACTAACGATCTGTAAAGTCGAAATTCTGGTATGCCATATGTGACCTGCCAAGTTTATTGGCATGAAGTTAGCAGGCCAATAGTGACTATTGAAAATTGAGGCGTTATTTTTATAGCACTAACGATGGGGTTTGCGGCACTAACGAGCACTAACGAAGCAGTAACGATCTGTGAAGTCGAAGTTCTGGCCTGCCATAGGTGGCCTGCTAAGTTCATGCTAGCTTCATAAAACTGACCCATTTTGTTACCCTAAAAACTGTATATATAGAAGCACTAACGTCAATGTTTACAGCACTAACGAGCACTAACGATGCTCAAACCGGCTATTTCACTTATGGTGTGATTCTGATATGTTGGCCTGCTGGCATGAAGTTAGCAGGCCAATAGTAACTATTAAAATTCTGACGTTATTTTTGTAGCACTAACGATGGGGTTTGCGGCACTAACGAGCACTAACGAAGCACTAACGATCTGTAAAGTCGAAATTCTGGTATGCCATATGTGACCTGCCAAGTTTATTGGCATGAAGTTAGCAGGCCAATAGTGACTATTGAAAATTGAGGCGTTAGTTTTATAGCACTAACGATGGGGTTTGCGGCACTAACGAGCACTAACGAAGCAGTAACGATCTGTGAAGTCGAAGTTCTGGCCTGCCATAGGTGGCCTGCTAAGTTCATGCTAGCTTCATAAAACTGACCCATTTTGTTACCCTAAAAACTGTATATATAGAAGCACTAACGTTAATGTTTACAGCATTAACGAGCACTAACGATGCTCAAACCGGCTATTTCACTTATGGTGTGATTCTGATATGTTGGCCTGCTGGCATGAAGTTAGCAGGCCAATAGTAACTATTAAAATTCTGACGTTATTTTTGTAGCACTAACGATGGGGTTTGCGGCACTAACGAGCACTAACGAAGCACTAACGATCTGTAAAGTCGAAGTTCTGGCCTGCCATAGGTGGCCTGCTAACTTCATGGACATTCTCCGTGTGACAGTACAAGTATGTTGGTATAATGTTGAACAAAATATCAAATTTTGAGTATGATATTCAAGTTTCAAATGTATGGACTCAAAGAGTTGATTGAGTTGATTTTAAATTTAGCGTGTCTTTCAGCAGCGAGGCTATATGAGACGTGGACCTACTCATTAACGAGGAGTCCGAACCAGATGAGCTCGAGCTGGGAATCGATCTCGGGTCTTCCACGCCAAAGGCGCATACGCTAACTGCTTGCTCACTAAGGAGCTCATACGGACTCAAAGAAAGTACAGTTTGTAATAATTGAGAATGACATATCACAAGTAAATATTTTGAACATTATTGATAAAACCTAATCGTGAAGAGTACAAAATTCCCACCTCGCGACGTTCTTAAATACACTTGGACATCACAAGACGGAAAAACACATAATCAAATTGATCACGTTTTAGTAGATAGAAGAAGGCAATCTAGCATAATTGATGTCCGGCCGTTTAGAGGGGCTGATCGTGAGACTGATCACTACGTGGTAACAGCGATAATACGGGAGAGATTATCATTGAATAAAGGTAATATTCAATGTCCGAAAACGGAGAGATTTAATTTAAAGAAATTAAAAGAGAGCCAGGTAAGAGAGGAATACAAAATTGAAGTTTCGAATAGATTATCGGTTTTAAAAGATTCGGAGTGCACTAGTGTTAAGGATACTTGGATTGAAATTAGAGATAGCATTAAAAGTTTAGCAAAAGAAAAATTGGGACACGCGGAAATACGTAGGAACAAACCATGGTTCGATCAGGAATGCATTAAACTAACAGAGAAGAGAAAACAGGCAAAATTACACTGGCTACAAAATCCGAATGAAATAACTACACAAAATTTCGCAGATATCAGGCGGGAAACTTCCAAAACTTTTAGCTAAAATTAAGGAACTTGAAGATGATAGTAAAAATAAAAATATTCGGGGTATGTATAAGGGCATCAGCGAATTTAAGAAAGGCTATCAACCTCATGCTTATATATTAAAGAAAGCTGACGGAACAGTTCTCACTGATACGGATAGCATCTTAAATAGATGGAAATATTTCTTTGACGGTTTGCTGAACACGCAGCCAAAAACTAGTGTTCGTGGAGAAAAGGAGATACACACCGCAGAACCGTATATTCCAGAACCTAACCGAATAGAAGTAGAAACCGCTACAAAGAAATTAAAGAAACACAAATCTCTAGGTGTAGACGAAATTCCGGCAGAGTTGGCGTGTCGAGGTCGGGTCGACTTACGTGACCTGCAGCAGCCACGTGCAGCGGCAGCCAGTGAAACTTGTCGAAACCAGTTGAGAAAAAGGCCTCGTTGTGTTAAGCCGGGTGAGTGTCAGTGTGTGATAATGAAATGAAATCTTTGAGTTTTACGTCCCACGGTTATGCCGGTTAGGCTAAAGGAGACGGTGATGATGAGAGATGAGTGAAATGGTGGAATGAAGAAAGTGGGAGGAAACGGGAGAACCCCGAGAAAACCCACGAGCACGGTGTTTGTCCACCACAAAGTTCACTTGGCGGGGGCTGGGATCGAACCCGGGACCCCAGGCACCAGAGGTGAACGCTCTACCACTGAGCCACCGCGCCCCCCCAGTGTGTGATAATGCCGTATTTGATACCCGAGCGTCTTGCCATTGTTGAAGGGTTCATTCTCACTGGATCTTTTGTGAAAGCAAAGAGTTTGTTTCGGGAGAAATTTCTTGGACGTTCTGTGCCAGCAAAAAGCACCATTCATGAATTAATTGAAAAATGGCGGCGTACAGGATCGGTTCAAAATGCTCCCAGGAACAGACGACCATCTGTCTGCACATCTGAATTAAAGATGCAGGTGGAGGAGATAATGACAAGAAGTCCTCGAAAGTCAACCAGGAGATTGAGTCAGCAGGTTCATGCGAGTGAGAGAAGTTGCAGACGTGTTTTAAGGGAACTGAAGTTAAAACCGTACCGGATAAGTGTTGTGCAAGAACTGAAGGAGCCTGACCTGCAGAAGAGGGTGCATTTCTGTTCATGACTGTTGAGTAATGTTGCCAGTGGTTTCTTGGATCCACTAATGCTCATCATGAATGACGAGGCGTGGTTTCACCTGTCTGGGTACGTAAATTCCCAAAACAACCGGTATTGGTCGACAGAAAATCCACACGCAATCCACCAGGTACCCTTGCATGATGAGAAGATTGGTGTTTGGTGTGCCATTTCCGCCACACGCGTTATTGGGCCCATATTCTTTGAGACGACAGTGAACAGTGACGTGTATATTGGAATCCTGGAGGAGTTTTATACACACTTGACCGAAGAGGAGCGTCAGTTATGTTACTTTCAGCAGGACGGTGCAACATGCCACACATCAGCTGCATCATTGTCCCTTGTGCATGAGATGTTTACACCAGAGAGGACAATCAGCAAAGGCTTGTGGCCTCCTCGGTCACCAGACTTAACCACGTGTGACTTTTACTTATGGGGACGTTAAAGGGAAGAGTATACGAAACAAATCCACACACAATTGAAGAACTCAAGACCAGGATCGAGGATGTCACCAATAGCATTACAACACAAGAACTGACAAGGGTATATATGAATCTCCTCAATCGTGCTCACATGTGTGTTGAAGTGGGCGGAGGACACTTACAGCACCTGCTGTGAAGGCTGCTGTGAAAGTGAGTAGTCATATTCAATACATTACATTTCATTTATGTGTTGTAGTTAATCATATTCAATACATTACATTTCATTTTATGTGTTCACTTTACGGGCCGGTTTTACGTGCCGCACCCTGTATATATAGTCATCCTCGTTCATATGTTCGGGTTCGATCCTTGCTCGCGCCGTGTAGACTTTGTGGTGGACAAACACCGTGCTCGTGGGTTTTCTCGGGGTTCTCCCGTTTCCTCCCACTTTCTTCATTCCACCATTTCACTCATCTCTCATCATCACCGTCTCCTTTAGCCTAACCGGCATACCGTGAGATGTAAAACGTAATGATTTAATTTCATTTTTTTTTTTTTTGTTTGTTCATATGTATGTTTTTAAAGCCTTGTGTGATTGAAATTGATACTTTAAATATTAAATCGCATATGACAGTGTTAGTTCCTCTTTCGAAAGCCTTGTTTTCTACGTACGTCCTTTGTGTGACATTGGTAGTCACGTGGAATAATATTCCATGCTTGTAAAGGAAATAAAACAAAATAATGATGTTGGAAAAGCAATGTGGTTCTCCATCATTTCTGGTTTCTGCTACATTTGATGATGAAAGCATCTTAACCACAGTTCACGTGATGTAATTTAAGTTGTGGTTTATCAGTATCGTCAAAGAAGCGACTGAGAAGATTCGTGGGTTTGTTCAAATTATCCTTTGTTAGTTGTCGTAAGTTATTTCGTGTTATTTGCTACTATCGGTTTAAAGTTATTTTCTGATTTGAAAGTTGCAGTTTCCATTTAAATGCTGCTGCACTTCCTTTTATGGTTTGCATTTCCGTCTAATTATCTCACGACTTATGCACTATTGGTATTATTTGTAGAAAGTAAACTTTAGTTCATTTGTTTAAAAAGTTTAAGTAATCGAAAAGTTAGAAAAGAGAATTCACAAATCAAAAAAAAAAAAAAAAAGTAATTCAAGAATAACAGCCTTTGAACTATTACTTTGTTAATTATGGTTATATGAGAGCACTAACTAGCTACCCAAGGAATTGTGATAAGCTAACAGATCGTTGCAGTAACTGTTTCCAGCCTCTCATACATTTGTTTTACAAACAGCCAATAACAGGCCTATATTCAATACTAAAAGTAATAATTGCATAGGGGTCTAAGTATAAATAAGCTAATACACGAAAATCAATTTCGATTTATGACCCAAAATGTGGTACTGCCCAACTGTATCCAACTTAGTATTTTATACAAAGACCATTATCCATCATTTCACGTAATTCGTATTACTTAGTAGCTCTTCTTTTTCTAGAAGTGTTATTGCCTGTAACACTCTGTACCCAACCACAATTAACTATTTTCAACATAAATTAGAAGAGCACAGTGTGCCCGATGAAATTGCTACCACGATTTTTTTAAAATGGAGTATTACTGCATAAAAATCTAAATGAGATGCAAACATTCCTGGATGAATTAAATTTTTAAAATAGAAATGTGAGTTTGTATTTACTTATTTTCTTATACTACTACTACTACTACTACTACTACTACTACTACTACTACTACTACTACTACTACTATTACTACTACTACTACTACTACTACTACTGCTACTACTACTACTACTACTACTGCTACTACTACTACTACTACTACTACTAGGGAAGACCGGGGTATTAACGAACACCTAAGCTTTGATTATAAATAACTCTCTTGATTTTAAGATTTCTTGTGTACAGAAAGTTCGGAGTTTTTCCTGTTTACTAAAGTGCAGAGGAAATTCAAAAGTAACATTTTTCAACAAATCAGTGAGATGTTTTAAAAATGTACCTATGTTCGGGATTGCCCCAGTGGTCGAGGTAATCCTGAACATGCTGTTTACTTTAAACTTGCTTTTACCAAAGAAGTGAAATGCATTAAAATACATTAAAATTATACCGTAATTTAATATTTAAATCTTTAATAAGAATTGTAATTACAGACATAAGTTGATGAAAAACATGACTAGATCTCATCATCTTTGAAACTATTACAAATGAAAGCTATTAGGTAATAGCCTAAACAAAATGTACTTTTATGAAACATAGTCAGATATAACAGATGCATTAAGTAAAATATTCATTAAAATGAAAACATTATTTGGAATTGTAGAAACCACAGATATACGCATTAATGTTTTGTCTTCCAAGCACAGTATTATTAGTTCAATGTTCAAATGCAGTTAATATGCTATATGCTATATACAGTTAATATGCAATAACAAAGTTGGCTAGCTGCTAATGAACGCTACTAGGCTAAATAAATTTGTAAAACACTGTGAGTCACACAGAGAAAAAAATTGCAGCCTATGATGAAGGGTCAAATATCTAAAATAGACTACTGACTATAGAATAATAAAGTAGGCTACTGATGGCATAAAATAATAAATATAGCAAACTATTCTTATTAATAAAGCTAATAACGCTTATTACCAAGACATGATCCATTTCACAAACCAATTTCATTAACTTATTACTTACTTTTATAACTATGGAAAATAAAAAAGAACTATGGAAATTTTTTGATAATTTATTTCACACCATGGGGCAATTCCGAACACTCCGGAGTAATGGCAAACATTCTGTCTGGAATTTCTCCATGAGACATCATTTTATTGTTAAAGTTGAAACTAATTAAAATTGCATACAGGGTAGTAAGATTACAAAGGGCTAATGCTCAAATATAGGAGTATATATAACCTTATCTGTAACAATATAGATAAGATAAGAGCTAACTTACCTTGTCCAGATTGTTGAATCAAATAGTTGGGAGTATTGTGTAATCCCGTGTGCATTTCTTGTTAAAATTGAACACTTGATTTTTATTCTTGGTGATGCTTTGAAATTCTGACACGGTTGCCATTTTTTTCGTTCATTCAAATCCAATATGGCGGCTATCAAATATGGCCGCCTTCGCGAATGCACTGCGCTGTCTTTAAAAGCCTATATCTCCCAAACTAATTGACCAAGCTTCATGAAACAAACACCAAACGACGTAGAAAATAATACATTTTAAAAAATTGACAAGAATTATTACTTATCAATACAATTAATAACGTGAGAAATAATTTTGTTTCAAATTTTGCACATTTTATAATGTGTTTTCTTTATATTTTTTTTTTAAAAAAAATAACAAGTAAACGGCAAATAATTGAGAACAACGTTGTATACCTTTTAAAAGAGGAATAAATTGTCTTTAAATTGTCAGGTATATTATTCAGTTTGGTTAAGAAACAACGAAATTATAACAAATTATTTCCTTTTTATGCTTGATTTTCCCACTTGAATAGACGGGGCTAAGAGTAATAAAATAACGAGAGAGTCACTTTGCTGAAATCTTTCCAGTTGGATGTGTTGATATTATGATACGATGAAAGAGGAATTGAAGTGGTCCCTCAGAGTGTCTATCGGTCACGAAAGTCATGAAAAACTCATGAAATCAGAAAACGGTCATGAAAGTCAAGAAAAAGTCACGAAATTTAGCTTTTGGGTCACGATTTTTTTTTATCTGTACAAATATAAGTACAGATTGGAAAATTTTGTTATATAAAACGTCAAAATTCACCACAAAAATGTATTTATGATGGGCTTTAGACGCTACTAAATCGAAAGCAAAGCATTCTTCTATGACATGTATGAAAATTCGGCCTAATTTACACCTAAATTCGCTCTTGTGAATGTTAGGAAATTTTATGGTTTGGTAAAGAAAATGTCACGAAAAAGTCACGAAATTTCATTTTGGAATTTTAGTAGACACCCTGTCCCAGTCTGACAGATTGGCTGAATGCAATATGGCGGCCATCAAAATGGCTGCCATAGCAAAAACATTGTTCTGGCTTACACCCGGTAAGTACCTATTACATTGATCCGTGGCTAATATTTCTGATGAGCCAAAATTGGTACTCTAGTTATTGCTTTTACCTCTGTCAACCGAATTCAGAGCGTGCAAGCACATGTAAATAAATTATCCTATGTCCTGCTCTTGTTTTCTGTTAGTATTAATTCAATCATGTTAAATATTGTAAAACACAATTTTTATTTGCTTTAACAGACTTCATAATAAAAATTCAACATCTTTAATAAAACTTAAGAAAAACACTTAATGGGCGGTGAAAATAGTTTGCTCAGACAAAACAAACATTTGAAAAATTATTAAACTTTGTGAACGCAAAAATACATATTTAAATTGCATATTATAATTATATTTTGCTAAGATAACGCTGAAATAGAAAGTATATTGGACAGCGTTATGCAGCAGCCGTTATGCGCAGTATGGTAAAATGCATGATCAAGAATAAGCACCATTTGTTGTTTTAAAGAAAAAAAGTTTGCTCACGTAGGATATCTCTTTGTTGATATATGCATCAATATGTTTATTTAAAAAATACTGCCCATTTATGTGATTCACAATGCTGTATAATTATAAAAAAAATATTTTAAAACGCAAAATACATGAATGTGGAGACTTAAATGTAGTGTAGTGAATGTTTGTGACCGTAGTGTTTATCAAAGACTCTTTGATTTTGTTTATTTATTTATTTATTTGTTTGTTTCCTTTCAAACCGTGTGAAACTGTTTCATGTTACACTGATTCTTCTTCAGAATTACTTCCTTCATAGTCTAACACATGATCTGCTGAATTTTCACATTCATCTCCATACTGACACAATTCCGTGCAAGATACTTTTCGTTTTTTTGCAACGGCACGCATTGCACCCAGTTTTACAGACACAGTGAACATTCAACAAAATTGCGTCCGGTGCCGGTGGCTGCAAACACAGAATAGGCTGGAAACGAAGTTGTTCTTCTGTTCATCCGTAATTTGTTGGGGGGTGCAACTTCGGGATGGAGAAGGTGACTGTTTCTCCACACAAGGCAAACGCAATGGACTCTCCAAGTGTGAGGTTTTAAACTTGCGCATGTTTGTTGAAGTCGTTCCAATTCAGTATTTTTGCGTGAGAAGAGGTCGCTATTGGAGTCAGTGCCTGTTGAGTACATACCACAAACAAATCGCTCTAAATTACTGCATGTTTCCTCGGTTGGTAGGTCCACAGTCTGTCCTAAAGAGGCAAAGAACTCAAATATTTTTTGTCGCTGTTTTGATAGATTTTAAATGCTTTTTCTTCGATTTTCCAGCAAATTTTCCAGAAACATCTGTGCCAGTGAATGCATGGAAACCTAATAGTCCTCTACACAAATCAGTTCCGAGAGTTGAATAGAGATCCCAACGGTGAATTACGCGTCTTCCCTGGAGATCACCGACAAAAGTCACTTGCGGCCGAATGTCTTCAAAATAATGTAACATAAGCAGTGCTACGTCTGCATCTGGTGAATATATTGTCAAGTGAGCGTCAGGGTATTTTCTTCGAGCATGGATTAAATGGAGAATAATGAGTGTATCCGCTTCTTCATGACTGTGCTTTTTCAATTCGTTTTCCAGCAAACCTGATGCTGCTTCTGCGCACTCCTTTGTGAACTAAACTAGAGTAACAGACTTTGTGGAAGAATGCTGCCTTTTCCTGCAGATGCTCAGGAGATAAGAAGAGATGCGATCGCTGAATACTGAAGATCATCAAATTTGCTTCTGTCCACTGCAATTATTATTAGCTTTCCTAGTGATTCAAGAGATGGATTTCCAGTTAAGTCTCCTTTTTCTGATCCTGACACACGATACAGAGATTAAGTTCTTTCGGATTTGGTGACTCCATCTTGTAAGTTAATTACACAGTTTCATTTCTGGAAATACAAGAAAAAATTGGGGAAACACTTTAGAAATGAAGAGTAAGTCACAAGAGGACTAAAGGTAACGTAAAGCAAGTGATAAGATACAATACTTACGTTGCAATTGAAATTCGGCAAGTAACCGCACAGTTTCTCCTGCTAACTGTGAGTAGTTCCACTTTCCGCCGCACTTCTATATTTTGTCCGAGTACTAGAAAGTTCCAGAAACTTTTATTGAATTCTAATGGAACGTTCTAAAACCCCATTGAATTCTAATGGAAAGTTCTAGAATGTTCGAGAAAGTTCTAGAACATTCTATAATTTTCAAGAAAGTTCTAAAATGTTCTTGAATTTTTCGGTAAGTTCTAGAATGTTCGGGCAAGTTCTAGATAGTTCTATAATGTTAGAAGAAGTACAAAAAGTTCTAGAACGTTTTAATAAAATGCCATGGAAGCCTCTAGAGCCTCCTAGAACTTCCCATTAGAATTTTATGGCTATTTTTGAAACTTTCTAGAAGTTCTGAATAAATAGTGATATACTTGAGGTACGCTAATATGGGTGTCTGTCAGGATATGGCATGCGACATATCAAACTACTTGTCTTCGAGAGTAGATCACAGATTCATGGTTCGTTTTCGTATAGGTCTCGGTCTCCCTCTACTCATTTGGAAAAATCAAGCAAAAAAAGGAAATATTAATTTGTTATAATTTCGTTGTTTCTTAATTAAAACTGAATGATATACATAACAATTTAAAGACAACTTTTTACTCTTTCAAAAGGTACACAACATTGTTCTCAATTATTTGCCGTTTACTTGTTATTTAAAAAATATATAAAGAAAACACATAATAAAATGTGCAAAATTTGAAATAAAATTATTTCTCACGTTATTATTTGCATTTGTAAATAATAATTCTTGTTCCTTTTTAAAAATGGATTATTTTCTACGTCGTTTGGTGTTTGTTGTATGAAGCTTGGTCAATTAGTTTGGGAGATACAGGCTTTTAAAGACGTCCAATCGCGGAGGTTCCATCTTTGATAGCCGCCATATTGGATTTGGAGGAACGAAAAAAATGGCAATCGTGTCAGAATTTTAAAGCATCACCGAAAGGACAAAAATCAAGTTTAGTGTTCAATTTTAACAAGAAATGCACACGGATGTGTAATTTCAGACATAGCGCACCCCACTAAAAGTGACAAATGAATCGACAAAAACAACAAAGCGTCTTCTTCCTAGCAATCCACTCAACTGACTCTCACCAAATTTATGCTACACTTTTTCAGGTTTCTCCGCTACTATATAGCAAAATTCTGTTTTCTAACAAGTTACCTTGGGCGTAAACTTGGATGTTCGGCATTTCCCGAGTGTTCGCGAATACCCCGGTTTCCCCTACTATTACTACTACTACTACTACTAGTACTACCACTACTACTATACTACTATGCAAGTACTACTACTACTAACAATAATACTAATAAACTTCAAATATCATTATAGTAATAACATGATTATCTGTGTATATTATTAATCGACTAGGTACTAAGGATATCGACAATGAAAGCAAAAAGTTTGCAGCTGAGTTGTCACTATCAACTCTAGTGGGGAAAAAAAACTTTACAGCGCTATACGTCGTGGTTACTAGTATTGCCCACGATACAAGAAATTTCTTGTCTAGTATCGATTCTCATATCGAAAACGATAAGACAGGTACGATTTTAAATTCGAGATGGAACGATAATCCGTTAATTTTCGTCTTCTTTTCGAGACGAGAATCGACCCAGACGAGGTTTTTTTCGAATCTCGTGGGTAACACAAGTTCATCCAAGTCTTAGATCTCAAATATTGTTTTATTTTTACATGGTATATAAACGCTGCAAAGGAATAAAGTGATTGTATGAATACAATGAAGAGCATTTAAAATGTTTAAAAATTCTCAAGTCATTACGCAATATACTCTAGTTATGAATATGGTTTTAATGTTGTTGTATCAAACCCTGGGCAGACTTTTCGTCACGCGGAAAGATTCTGGTAACTTGTATATGAAATGAAGGAAAAATAAATCAGGTAATAAATTTTTGTGCATAAATTTACGAAACGAGCTGACAAAATTTCGAGATGATTTGGGAAAATATATTTCGAGAATCGAAACGAGACTTCAACCAAACTTACGAGACGAGACGAGAATTGTCTCTAAGGCAACACTCTAATACCAATTGATAGTTATATCGGGTGTTGCAAAATAACTGTTACAACTCTTGGGAGGTGATTCCTGCCAATGAGACAAGAAAAGAAAGTCCTCTTGAACTTTCGGCTATCGGACATAGTTTCAGATCTACAAGGTGCCGAAAGCGTGGGAAAATGACTTTCGGACGCCAATAGTTCGGAAACTATCCAACGTAAAGAGGGCGGGTAAAAAAATTACTGAAGAAGTCGTACCAGCTCTATTGAATTTTGCATATTTCACAATCCTACCACGCACGCGCAAGGGATTCCCTAAAGGAACGTAGGGATTCCCGGATAATCTGCTAAATGAAAATTGCTGTAAATGATATGAATTGATAGGATTTCTACCAGGTAACAATAATTCGTTTGTATCAAGTCGATATCTGGAATGAATACAAAATGGCGGACAACTTCATGCCCGTTGTGTGTGGTTGCATAATCGTCAGGTACGGATGTTGGCCAACAGTGACGTTCTGAGTATTAAGTGTAGTGAATTTGTATTCAAATGCTCTAGAAAGACATCTGGAGTGTCGGTAGAGCGTAACAGATGAAGGAAGGTGATTCACATGTGTGGAAACACGTAACGAAAAATTACCAGAAATATACTCTATAAACGTGAGTTCAAAGAGTCGGAAATGTAAGGAATACAACAAGAACATTGCCATTTCACCAATAATATTCCCTCAAACCGATGCAATATAATGTGTACGGTTGCATACCAATAAGGATGCAACAACTGAGGCCAAGGAGACTCACAAAGAAACTGGGGAAACTAAAGGAATGTGACTAGTGGGATCGCATGATCGATATTGAAATGTGGCAAATGTGTATGTTGATATCGACATATAGCTAATGGAAAAATGTTAACATGTCCTACTGCCGTTGAGAAACCGTCCCACGTGGGGAAAAATAGGAAACTAACGTTCTAAACTCTGCTATTACATCTGGTGCACTTTCTGGTAAACCGTAACTAGAACACGAATGTATCAATGTCTCCTCTTTTCTAAGACGTTGTCCCACACTCGACACATATGAAAAGAAATCTCTTAATTCATGGTCCAAATTCTGATAGAACGTGAAAGTAGCAAACTTGTATCTTGCCCTCCGTTTTCTGGGTAATATGACGTACTCGAAATATAGGAAAATACCTCCAGAAATTCGTATCTTGCACACAGTGTACATACCAGGACAAAGAGGAAAATGACCCAATTTGGCACATGTATCACTACTGCTTGAACACAATACAAATGGAAAATAAATCGACATGAGAAACAAAACAAAAAAAAAAGTCTGAAAGCTCTGATTGTTTACAACTGTGCAATAAGAATAACAAAATGAAACGCACATGCATATCGGGATGCTGACAAGAGTACTTGCCAAAGAAAGTGGGTACTACTCAAAGAAATGAATACAAAGAAAGTGACGCTCCCTCGTAGTCTCAGGGCTTGAGAGCTCGCTCTCGCGCGCGTGGTCGCAGTTTCAAATCCTGCTTGGAACCCACGGTCTCAGATTCAAAACCGGAGTAGTGGTTCGGATCCCACTTTAAACTGTAGGTCCCACCTGTGCCTAGCCCTGTCGTTGAAAGAGATACTAAACGCCATAACATAAGCAAAAGAAGAAAGTGGAGTAAACACACACGATGACAGGTAACGCATCGAGGCATTTACAGGGATATTTCTTGCTTGTAATCAAGTAGTCCGGAGTGGAGACACAAGTGGTTCGGATCCTATGTTAAACTGTAGAAAGTCATGATCATCCCATTGAAGGCAATGGCAAACCATCAGCTTTACCTTGCACAAAAATCTTCGAATCGAACACTTACTTCCATCCAGAACTCCACATCAGCTTCAGCACCATCTGTTGTGATTTGCCAAGGAAAGTCATTCCACAAACAAGTGAAAGAATAAAATCCATCCTTTCTAATGGTTCCGTACGACTCAATGACAGCTTGGTGTGAAATTGCTACCATGAAAGGCACGACCACAAAGGCAAATAATAATAATAATAATAATAATAATAATAATAATAATAATAATAATAATAATAATAATAATAATAATAATAATAATAATAATAATAATAATAATAATAATAATAATTATTATTATTATTATTATTATTATTATTATTATTATTATTATTATTATAAACTAAACATAATCATAATAATCATAATAGGATGTTTGAATAACTACATCTGAAAATGACGCTATGTTGTCAGAATAGGTTGATAACGATTTCAGCTATGTAATACAGAAAGTGCCACTAGAGGCATGGGATGTGTACCTATGTCTGCTGTGACGTATTAGCGTTGGTGAATACACCCAGCAACTGTTTTTAGTCGACAGTTGATTGTCTTGTACGTCCTTCGTTTTGCTGTTCTGAGTTTAGTCTGGCTTGTGTGTGTCGTTGAATTGCGCCAAGGAGTATTCTACCTTCAGTGCGTATTACGGTGTTCCTTTTGGGTTTGTGCGTGAACACCTATGTGACATTACGTGGGTGCGAATCGAAATAGTTGTCATTTGTCACTGGGACGTAAATTTCCCCCCTCCCGTGTTCATCAGCTCTGGAACAGGATAATGGAGGAATACTCTACCCACGAGCTCACCGACATGCACCTCATCTACGGGAAGGCACACCAAAACAGCCGTCAAGCACGCCGTATGTATCAGGAACGCTTTCCAAATAGGCAGCTACCAGCACATACACTTTTTGCACGACTTGATGCTCGACTGCGTGAAACTGGCTCGCTACTACCTCGTAAGTGGGATTGTGGAAGACCTCGCACTGTGCAGTTTGAAGAGTAGGTGTTGGATGCGATATGGGACGATCCTGACACTAGCACACGTGCTATTGCTCAGCCGAGACAAACCCATCATACTAATGTGTTCCGCGTTCTTCAGGAAGAGGGTTTGTACCCATACAAATTGCAGAAGGTGCAGCACCTACTACCTACGGACTTTCCCAAGCGGATGGATTTTTGTCAATGGTATCTGCAACAAACACATACCATTCCAGATTTTCCAACAACAGTGTTGTGGACGGATGAGTCAATGTTTACTAGAGATGGCATCTTGAATAGCCACAACAGTCACGTCTAGGATATGGACAATCCCCACGCAATACTTGTGCGCCATCATCAACACAGGTTCGCAGTGAATGTGTGGTGTGGAATCGTAGGTGACCATTTGATAGGTCCGTACATTTTGCCTACTACCTTAAATGGTGGGAATTATCGTGTGTTTCTTCAGGACGTATTGCCAGAACTTTTAGAAAACGTGCCGCTTGCAGATAGACAACATATTTGGTTTCAGCACGACGGTGCCTCCGCACATTTTGACCGGGTAACCAGGGTCGTACTCAACAACATTTTTGGCGCTCACTGGGTTGGCAGGGGTGGACCTCATCCGTGGCCACCTCGGTCACCCGACCTCACACCGGTGGATTTCTTTTTGTGGGGGGAAATGAAACGGCTTGTGTATGACACCCCCGTGGAAAGTGCTGAGGACCTCGTTGCTCGCATCAATGGCGCTGCTGGGACCATTAGTGATATGCCACATGGATTTGCGCCTACCAGACAAGCTGTGCTTCGAAGGTGTCATCTTTGTATTGACGTCAATGGCGAACACTTCCAACAACGTCTGTGAATATTATAGTGTTTGTGAGGCTTTCTTCGTACTACATAGCTAATATTGTCCCAGAAGAAGTGGGACATGCTAACATATAGTTACTTTCAAGCTGTATCAGAATTTGAACCATGTCTTTTAGAGAGTTATTTCCCATGTTTCGAGTGTGGGACAATGTTCCAGACGAAGGGGGTCGTGGATTCAATTGTGTTCTACTTACATTGTACCAGAATGTGACTTATGTGTACTAGAACATATTAGAGTTATTCTCCTATGTTTCGAGTGTGGGACAATGTTTCAGTATAGGTGGAACATGGATATAATTGTGTTCTTTTTACGTTGCACTACAATACGAACCAAGTGTAATAGCAGCATGTACAAAGTTAGTTTCCTATTTTTCCCACATGGGACGATACCACAACTGTAGTGGGACATGTTAATATTTTTCTATTAGCTATATGTCGATATCAACATACACATTTGCCACATTTCAATATCGATCATGCGATCCCACTAGTCACATTCCTTTAGTTTCCCCAGTTTCTTTGAGAGTCTCGTTGGCCTCAGTTGTTGCATCCTTATTGGTATGCAACCGTACACATTATATTGCATCGGTTTGAGAGAATATTATTGGTGAAATGGCAATGACTTTCATGTTCTTGTTGTATTCCTTACATTTCCGACTCTTTGAACTCACGTTTATAGAGTATATTTCTGGTAATTTTTCGTTACGTGTTTCCACACATGTGAATCACCTTCCTTCATCTGTTACGCTCTACCGACACTCCAGATGTCTTTCTAGAGCATTTGAATACAAATTCACTACACTTAATACTCAGAACGTCACTGTTGGCCAACATCTGTACCTGGCGATTATGCAACCACACACAACGGGCATGAAGTTGTCCGCCATTTTGTATTCGTTCCAGATATCGACTTGATACAAACGAATTATTGTTACCTGGTAGAAATCCTATCAATACATATCATTTACAGCAATTTTCATTTAGCAGATTATCCGGAAATCCCTACGTTCCTTTAGGGAATCCCTTGCGCGTGCGTGGTAGGATTGTGAAATATGCAAAATTCAATAGAGCTGGTACGACTTCTTCAGTAAATTTTTTACCCGCCCTCTTTACGTTGGATAGTTTCCGAACTATTGGCGTCCGAAAGTCATTTTCCCACGCTTTCGGCACCTTGTAGATCTGAAACTATGTCCGATAGCCGAAAGTTCAAGATAACTTTTTTTCTTGTCTCATTGGCAGGAATCACCTCCCAAGAGTTGTAACACTTATTTTGCAACACCCGATATACGCAGTACAGCAATTCAAAACCATTTCATTCAGAAGAAAAGTTTCGTATCATAATCAAGTTAGAGGTGAGTAAACATACTAACTGTAGGAAGGAAATTGGAGAAACATAATCAAGATTTATTCTGTTGAGTGAACATGATTGTATGAGATGAAATTGTGCCAAAACCACGTTGCGGGAAAAAATATTTAACCTGCACAGAAATGAAAACATTTGATTAAATTAATTCACATTACAAACATTTCACTACATACAGGGTGTTTCAAAATGAATATCGGGAATTTAAGGTTTTGTAGCATTTATTAAAATTTACTTACAATTGTAAATATTGCATCAAATGAAAGAGTAACTCAGTTTTGTAAGCACGCATGCGCATGCACTGTTTCTTCTGTCTGCCGTTAGAAAGCACTAGTGGCAAAGATGATGACTAGTGAACAGAAATCTTCTTGTGTTTTGCAAAGACAAAATCTGTAGTCACGTGTTAGTGCAACGTTATTCAATTGCAATCCACCGTATTAAGTTCAATTGCAATCCACCAAGTGATAATAACATCTGTAGATGGTATCATCAGTTTGAAAACGCCGACTGTCTGTGCAAGGATAGGAGACAACCAAGAGTGACTGAAGAACGTGTTGAACGAACGAGAGAGTCTTTCATTCGTAGAATCAAGAAATCAAATCGGAAGGCTATTCGTGAATTAGCAATTCCAGTGACGTCTGTATGATTGCAAAAGTACTCCAAACCCACTGATCACGGTTTTGGAAGAACTCTACTATTGACTCAATGGATGCCATATGATAAGTGGTGCTTACAGTGAACACTTACAGCAAAAACTGTGTTGCTCTTTCATTTGATATATTATTTATAATTTACATTAAATGTAACAATTTCTTCAAAGTCTTAACACTCCTATATTCATTTTGAAACACCCTGTGTTTGATATATTTGTGAATACATCAAATATGTAACTACACATTTCAACTGCAGGAATTTATGGCTTTACATTTGAGTAGAATAGAATCTTTAGAAGAGACTCGGGAGCTTTAGTGGTCTTTGTAATGTACCATTACAGTCGGTCTAATGACTTTTTTTTTTTTTTTTTTTTGGAGGGGTTCAATATTTTGTTTAAACTTACTGTACTATTTGATTTTTCAAAATATATTTTTCGGTTCATGTAGTATATTCATTAATTCTTTATTTAAACCAAAATCAATATGGAAGCTTTGATATAACCCAGTAGGAATTATATTTCGGGGTATAATGTCTTTATTCATACATTATTTTAATATAAATCCGGTATATTGGCATTCCAAATGAATGAGTATTGAAATTATACACCTTAATGCTATACGAAAACATATTCCCGCAATTGGACAGAAATTCTTGAAATTATCCACCAATCTGATATTTGGCAGAATAATTTAGACCCCCTTCGTCTCTCTGAGATGCCCATATCCTCCCAAAATCCGGTTTCATGCAGTTTTTACCATTTTCTATTCGCTTTATATTCCTTCCACCGCCAAAACTCTTTTTTCTGATTGGGACTATTTCCGACGCTCTCGTATTAAGGCGCGATTATTCTCATTCTTTACTCGGGACACAACTAGACAAGATCTCGTCTGTTTCCGTTCCAGAAATTGCTAGAATTTTGGGATAGACAGCAGCAAAAACAGGTAAAATTAGCACTATTTAAAAAATAAATTATCCAGGAAGCTTTTGAGAGTCTAAAGTCGTTCAAACTTCATCTAAAACAGTCGGAAAAGTGGTGAAATATAAACTTCAACTCAAGGGCGCCATGATGGCATCAACAAGTTACTGTGGACAGGAATAGCATCAAAGTGCTTCGATTTTAGTGTTGCAAATCTTTCATTTTTTTTTTTTTTTTAAGATTCAGTGATCTAAACATTTGGAATATCCTTCTTACCCATCCAAATTCAGTTAGATTACGATAGGCCTGTCCAAGTATAGTTCTGTGTATGTAGTTTATGTGATTTTTTTATTAACATGGCGGTATATGATTTTGTTATAGTTAGGATGATTCTTATTATGTCAGTGTAAACGCTAACAGGGACTCTCATTTATTCCTGAATTAACTAAGGCTTCCAACGCAGGTGGGTTGAACGATTTTCGTTAGGGTTCTTTTCCCTCCCGGAAAGGGACCCTTACCATTAGTAGTTTTAATATGTCCTTTCCGGGGCATTAGAAGTATTTGGAAAACCATGATTTAATTAATAGTAGGGCCATTGTGCTCTAATTATTCCGTTTCTTTATCCGCAGTTTAATAGAGCCGATTTAGAATGGGGAGAAATAGTGTTTCGTTCAGTGTACATATAGTGAATTCTTGTGATAACATGATATAACATATGTAGTGATGTGTATTGATATTTGCAATCGAGGATTTTTCCCGCCTATGGACTTTCGTGTTCACTAACACAAATCGATTGACCATAGTCTCGTTCCACATTTCGTGTGACACCAGAAAAGGTTTCCTCGTGAGAATTGGCCTGTAGGTGAAGATGGGAAAGTGGACTTACAATATAATCAAATTTGCAGGTTATTATTTTTATTTCCTTTTCTTAGATGAAGTGAACCACGATTCGTGGTTTCTGTTTGTATAAACTTGATTAAAGCCGCAAAATTCTCCATGATCTGAAACCTCTTCTTAAGACAATAGCTGCAATTTCCACAAGTGAGTATGAGAGAAATTTCAGCGCAATGAATGAAATATTGTCACTACTACGTACATCTCAAAATATGAAAACAGTAACAACACTATTCATCAATTGTGTTGACCCGCCTCTTTATTCAATCCACACCGCTTTGTAAGATCTTGGTTGTCCAAAGGTCACCATTCAGCCGATATAGTGATGAGCAAATGCAAGACCGAGACCAAGACCCGGGTGGTCTTGTTCTTGCACATCCAGTCTTGGTCTTGGTCTTGGTCTTGCTTGCAAGAGTCTTGCAAGTCTTGCTTTTAACAAATCTTATGCTTTTCATAGGCAAATTTTACTCTGGATATAAGGGATAATAAATTCTACAACGCGCCAATAGTAACGGGAATACAATGTATATTTCTAAGTGTAATATAGTTTAGCTTAGTGTAAGTATGATGACAGTGTACAAGATAGGGGACGATCTTTATTTTTGTTTCAATACATGTCTACGCTTCATTATTTATAAGACAAATCACAGCGTTTCGTAATATTTTCATATTTTTTAACAGATCTAATACTCCATTGGTTCCAAAACCTGGGGAAGCTACCCGTGAGACACATGAAAGAAAATTAAGACGGAACAGATTACTGAAACACCATGAATCGCAAAATTATGTTTATACTCTAAAGGCGTTAGATATATTTTTCTTTTCAACCACGATTAGCTAATCTTTGTATTGAACAAACTTCCAATTAGAAATAATGTAAGTAAAATGCTAATAGTCACCGCAAGAAACAAACCACATTACTAGGAAGTACTTTCGAAGAACATCGTCTTCATTGTCAGCCTAGGCACACTTCGAAAAGGATTTAAATTATAGGAAATAAATTATGGGTAGGTAAAAATGCTTAAAAAGAATTTTAGAAATATGCGAAAACTTCCAGTTGTTTTACTGATTCCAATATGTACTCTTTGGGGCAGAAACTTGGACATTACACAAAAACGATGAAAAAATGGAATCTTTCGAAACGTGGGCATGGATAAAAACGGAGAGAATTATCTGGGTTGAACGGAAAACGAATGAGAAGGTGTTAGAAATAGTAGGAATAGGAGAGAAAAGAATAATTTTAGATGTAATTAAGAGGAGGAAGAGGAGCTGGTTGGGACATTGGCTGAGGAGGAACTGTATAATGAAGGACGTGGTAGAAAGTATGGTGGAAGGGAAGAGAAGGAGACTAGTTGAAGGAAAGTATTAAAACAAAAAATTGCTACGTCAAGACGAAGAGACTAGCGGAGGACCACCGTACATCGAAGCTTCTCAGTTGCAGCAAGTGACCTACCAATAATGGCAGAATAGCTATGATGATGATGATGATATGTTTAGAAATACTGGTCAAAAAGAGAGAAAAATTAAAATGATGATTATTATAATCAAATCTTTTAATATTTTAGAATAATTTAGTGAAACCTGAACACGACTCAACTGTCTTTTTCTTTTGTGTAAACTCAATTTATATAAATACTTATGACCTATATTAGAAATACAAGATAACGGCATCAAACTCCAAGTTGTTTGAAATAATTGTACAAAATCACTCTTACTTGTAAATAGGAATTATTTATTACTGTATAATGTTGTATCGCTCAATTCTCGATGTGTCGTATACCTAAGGAGACTAAAACTTCTACTGATAAACAATTATACAACGTATAAGCATCCTCCCATAAAATCAAACTTGCGGTCACATGCACTAAGTTTCTGTCAGTCATGAAAATGTTATTTCGATATTAAGCTAAGGGTGCCATTCGTCCCGGAAAATCCGGGACCGTCGAGATCTGCCTCTCGAAAATATTTTTCGGGATGCTTAAATGTCCCGGATTTCAGCGAAGAAGAAAGGAAGGGGATATTATAGTTGGCTTCTTCCACAGGATTATTTATATAATTATTCTCTTTAACTTCTGAGCATAGCAATTCAACAGTTGGATAAACAACTTGAATACATAACACATGGATTTAATTAAGTTCTCGATTTAACTACTTTGACATTGAACGAACCATTCGTTTCATTGGGCCAGGGGAAAAAGGTTTTACTTCTCAATCTTATTGTTATATTTAGTACTCTGTTTCAATCTGCATCTTGCTTCTGAAATTTTTAAATCAATAATTCCTGACCGATATTATTGGCAATTTTCTACTGACCATTCAAGAAGAAAAATATATTGGGAAAGGACGCATCATACTTTGGATGAGCTACAACAGACTCTGAAAGCCACGAAACATAACAGATCCTGATAAATAAATAAATAAATAAATAAATTAATTAATTAATAATAATAATAATAATAATGATAATAAACATAATTTTGCTTACCAGGGGGATGGAGTAAATCCTCTTGTTACGTTTGCTTAACTAGCGAGGAGAAGGTCTACTAAAATGGCTAAATATGTGATTACGTCATACTTGAACAACTCTATCTAATGGAAGAAAGTAAATTAGTATATAACATTTCTTTTCAATTTAAGCATTTCAAAGATTCTCCTAATTTAGTAGCGTCCCGGATTTTAATTTTTGAAATATGGCAACCCTATATTAAGCACAATTTGATAGGAGTACACATTAAAAATTTCGAACGGATGCTTGTGCCCGGAGTCAGGGCCATACCCATGTAGTTGCCATCTATGATATGCAGAATTACCGATGTTCAATACTACATTTCCCTATAGTTTTGGATGAAGAACACCAATAATATATTTTGAAATGAAACAAAATATCTAGTTTAAAGTTCCACGATTATGTACATAGACTAAGGAGGACGATGATTATGAGAAATTGATAAAATGGTGGCATGAAGAAAGTAGGATGAAACGGGAAAAGCTCGAGGAAACCCACTCGCATGGTCCACCAAAAAACTCACATGGCGCAATCTGGAATCGAGCTAGGGACCCTGTGCACCAGAGGTAAATGCTCTACCACTGACCCACCGCGGCCATAACATGTTTTAGTGCAGGTCGACTCACATGGATAGCATAGCTACTGGGAACACATTCGCTCCAGCGACATTTTTACTGAAGCCAAGAAATTCAAGTGAAAGATGTAATGATATTTCCCCTTCCTCTTTACATTCTATAAACAAATTAAGTAGTATTGGTACTTGTGCAAGATTCTTGGTCTTGCATGCAAGACTAAGACTTGCTCTCATTACTAAGCCGATGACACCGCAAACCAGAAGAGGGAGAAAAAAAATACGTATTAGCAATTATGGCAACTGTAATAGGACCTTGGATTATCACAAAATATAGCTGCGGTAAACGTGAATAGTAACAATTCCACAACTTAAGGTGTGAATAAATAAATTATGTCCGATGTAAATATTTTATATTATTTGATATTTTCGTAATTATTTTAATGTAATTTAAATTGTGATACTGTGAATTATTTCTCTCTCTCAGATGGAGCTCGTCTGGACAAGGAGGATATTTTGAAAATCCTGGTGAAGTATTTATCAAAAATGTTGTGGTAATAATACTATATAAAAACTAGTCATCCGGAACTTTGTATGAGTATTTCCGTCATTAAAACAAAAAATTATTTCATTAGTCTTTAGTTAATCTCGTCACTGTAGTAACCATGCGCAAAAAAGATAAAACAATGTTAACGAATAAAATAAAACGTTCCCGTACGTGTAAAAATTTCCATTTTTTTTAGCACTGCTTTTGTTCATAATCGTGTCAGAATACACCATACAACGCTACTCAAGATCATGTTTTAGTAGTCTATAAAAAATAAAATGTTGAGTGAATTGACTGACTGAAGAATAAGGTGAAGTATAGAACACGAACAATACCATTTTACACTGTTGTTAGGTAGTTTTAAACCATATTATTCTGTTCAGAATTATCAATTAAAGAGTAAGTAGTTAATATACAGGTACAGTCAAAAATTTTGTTTCTTAAAACGATATTATCGTTCTGTATAGATCATTAAGTTCCTAAAAGAAACGAAAAGTTTTACGATGGTGTGTAAAAGAAATATATTTCATAACTTACATTAGAAATCAACATCTCGTATATTTTCCTGTAGTTCACTCACATTTGAAAAGAGCAACCTATTATTTGTTTCCTTATTGATTGTTCATGTGCTATCAAAAATGAAATTTGCACCCCAAAATTCAGAATTTATGTACACTCATGTCCAAAATTATTGTCGCATATCTATAACTGTCTTCTTGCAAGAATATAATTGGATAATGATTTTGCAGAATACTTTTAATACTGATATTATGTGTATAATCGGGAAATGTATATTTGTGGTAGGGAAAAAATATAAATACAAAAATTAGAATGAGTAAAACAAAATGTTGCTAAATGGACAAGAAAGTTTTATTTTCGTTTTATTCTTATTTACTGCTCTTTTGACACGAAGTTTACCACATGTGTGTCTTTGCCGATTATACACATACTAACATTATAAGAAATACCGGGCGAATTCGTTATCAAATTATATTCCTACAACAACATATTTATAGGCATGCGACAATAATTTTGGACATGGGGGTACCACAGACAAGAACGGTAGCATACCATAAATAAATTGTAAATAATTGTTAATAACTGCAAACAAAAATGAAATGAAAATTTTCATTAATGAATATAATTAATGAAAGTACATTATAATGAAAGAATTGATAAGATAAGAAGATAGAAGAAACGGGAGAATGTCGATGCGACATATCCGACGTTGTCCACCATGGCTTTAGATCGGACCACCAACCCCTTGCATCGTAGGTAAGCGCTCTACTACTGAGCTACTGTGCCATTTAATGACTTTTCAAGCATGCATCTCGGCTTAAAAGAATTACATTTGAAGTGAGTGGGTATTTCTTTGTATTCTTCAGTGTTCGAAGATATAAGAAATAGGTTTCTACCCTACTTCATTAAGCTGGCCTTTATATACCGAAAAAAATAAACAAAAGACGATTTAATCAGTTATAAGAATTCAATGTAGTACACAGAATTTCATCCGTCAAGGAGCAGGGTTCAAGCGCCCAAACTCGTATCATTTCAGGACATGTACACAGCAGGCCAAATTTTTCAGACGCCATTTGCAAGCAAATAGACATTTATATAAACTAGATCTGTGCAAGGAAAAATTACGACCAGACCTGAAATTTCGAGTCCTGCGTATATATAAACTAAACAGGAGCTCGGTAACTTAAAACATCTACTTCCTTTTTAGTGCTTTCTATTCGCACCCATAGATGGTAAATTTTGACATATTTTCTGCAGAGAAAGAGGTGAAAGATTAAAAATATTCGAAAACTAGTTTGCTGAAACCTTATTTAGGGTTGAACACAGAGCTTCTAGGAAGTAAGTTTCCTTAAACATGACTGTACTATACTTGTTCTTGACAAATTATTATTAATTTTTTAAAGTATTATAGGATCACAAATGGGCATACTGCATCTAAGCAATATCACTTTCCAATAACTCTGTACTAAGGGGAAGGGAGTTTGGGCTGATTTAGCTCCCTGACTACGCCATTAGGACATGTGCGATATTTGTATACATCTTAGTATGGTAAACGTTATTCATTCATAATATCTTCTTTAAGGGGTAAATTAAGACCAGGAACCCCGTCCCTTTGCTTACTCTATTGTAAAGTTACTTCGCGGATTCGTAAGTTCGATCTCGAATAAATGAGATGGTAAATTATTGCAGTTAATACAGAATTTGCCATCTGTAACACAATGAGATGGCAAAGCGCAATTTTGATACTAGAGTGAAAGAATATGCTAGATTCGAAAATTAGCTGTCTCAAATCTAGACTGTCTGAATATTTAAGAAATACTCAATACACGATAAGTTATGATTATTAAAAAAAAATGAAGTAAAAATGAAAGTTTTTGAAATGCTTTTATTAAAGAGAAAGAAATCAAAATAAAACGTTGATCCTGGCACCCTAGAAAGCAGATTGTTTGGTTTCCATTTTCGGATTCTCATATCCAAACTGCTCGCCCTGGAAAGAAACAAGCCTTGTTATTATTTCACAATCTTGCACTATTGTCATGTTCATTTGTGATGATATGGAAAGAATAATTAGACTTAAGATCAATATCGTGTTCATAAGATAACACTGGTCAGCATTTTGAAAAAAAGTTTCGGTTGTTTACAAACAAATAGATGATCCTAAAATGATTCTTGGGCGCTGATTACAGAAATGACATCCATTTATGCCTATCAGGTCAGGTTTTCTTACAATTTGCAATCTTTATTTCGAACACTACCATCATTTCAATATATAGTATTATATAATTTCGGAAGGCACGGATGATACTGCAGAATAATTCAATAAAACAATTTAAACAAATAAACTAGATTGCTTTGGTTACACTAAACAATGCTATACACACACAATACCATCATAAACCTTATTTCCTACGGTATAATGTTGAATACGCTTACTTGCGCTGGTAATTACATGTGGTTCTAGCCAAGAGCGCCGATTTCTCTGTAAATTTGGGGTGCCCATTCAGCTGCAGAAGGTATACAGTATATATGAGGATTTTAAGACAAATTGCATTCAAATTATGCCAAATATTGTATATTCATAAACACAATAGGGGGGCCCACATGAGCTTTGCCCCCCTCCCAGGATCGGCGCTCTTGGTTCTAGCAAGCGGACGAGCGATCACAAAGATAGGTGTGAACGCGCACTTATTGCGAGTGTGAGCAACTTAACTGCAGCTCACATACACCACAAGGAAGAATCAGTCAGTCTTCCTGAATATGCGCAGACTAGAATATCACTTTATGTTCACTTATACTATAAAGTTCCCAATATTTTTACTGTTGTAAGAATACAGAAGCTTATAGTTCCACTCCATGTATATATGTGTTTATGTGGAACTTTATTTCTCATGCTAACACTCCACCTACCTTGGTATCTATGCTCCATATCTCTCATATGGTAGTAAAATCTCTCATCTTGCTTCTCACTTACTTGATCAAGATTTTCTGGAATGTAATCCATATGCCAATGCAAGATATGTATCTTAATACTCATGTCACATCCAAGTTCTTGAAATTTCAACAACTTAGTTTCTACAATGTTCTTATAATCAGGAATTTTGTAGTAACCGAGAAAATTCTGTTACACTTTTGAATGCCACCCAGGCATCTCTCTCAACTGATTCATTGTTGTTTTAAAATCTCTGTTTTCCATAAGTTTTCGTATATCGGAGCCAATAAATATGCCTTCTTTCACTTTTTCATAGGACAATTTTGGAAATGTATTATATATAAACTTAAAACATTGGCCCTGTTTGTCAAGTGCTTTTACAAGTTGTTTAATGAGTTCCAACTTAATGCCAAGGTGTGGAAGTAATATTTTGTCCTAACAAACTAAATGTTCATGTACAATATTTTTAGATCCTGGATTCCAAAGAACCCATAATGGCCATTTCCTTATTACCCAATGCTCACAACACTTGCCCTACTATCCCACTCGCAAATGAAACATTGCATCTTCGTATATCCAGATTGCTCTCCTAGTAAAATGCTCAAAATCTTGAAATCACCACACACTTCCCACCTATGTTCTTAATATTTTATTTTCTTTAGAATTAATTTCATCGTTTCTTTCATTGAAATCGAATGGGCAATAGGTGCAGATGGATACTTATTTTAATTGTGTAAAAGGATACATTTTAAACTTGTTATGTTTGAATCATCGAACAGTCTCCAGCTAGTGGAAAGTAGAGGAAAACTTAACTTATTAAGCAAATCCGTCACATCACAACATTACACAAGAGATTCTTGTACTACCAAGTAGCGTCAAAATTGTCTTTCTCTGTTTGTACCGGGCAAATGTTCCAGATGCGAGAAGGTTCGTTTTGCGAAGCCTAGAACTAAGAATTTCTTCTCACTCTTTCGACAGATTTAAGTCTGAAACCAAATCATTAATATCATTTTGTGAAAAAGTATAGGCTGAGATGAACCACTAGGCTGTTCAAAATTGTCATCTTCTGTGTCACTTTTCTGGCTTGGCAAACTAGAATGACTAACACATTGTAGCAGTGATGAAGGTTTTGGGATAGGAATGTCTGGACCATGACCCACAGGCCCTATAGCTGATTGAATATTTGGGTACACTACCTTCTGCTTATTTCTAGCATTGAGGCCAACAGTTTCACAACATAATTATTGACGGGATCTGAACCAAATTAGGAGGGCAAGTAACCCATCGTCTAAATACAGATCGCTACATTTGGTGGCTGAGCTCGGCTTGTGTATGGCACTTTATTTTTCGGTAATTACTTGCAGGATCTGATCCAAATTTGATGGGCAAATAGTCCATCATCCAAGGAATAAAGATTGCTATATTTGGTTACCAAGTTTGACCAGGGACAGGGTCGACTCGGGAACTATGGCTATGTTCCACAGCTTTGCACGCTTCTGAGTTTGGTTCACCCGACTTGCATAACTAAAGCCGGACACCATATACAAAGCGAGTTATCCCTTCCCATAATATAAAAAGTGCGTTCTTTAAATTTTATTTAGTGTTTGCTCTTAATCAATGTAAGTAAGCAAAACGTCTATGTCGGATCAATAAGCTACTACTGGAGAATTTTCAAGGATAGAAATGTCTCCTTGGTATCTTCTATGTCTTCCTATGTCTTCTTGGGGTGCATTTGTACTAATATAGATAAACTGACCTACTTTAAGTATTCAATTTTTAATGTAACTTTCAATGTGAATGTCCAAAATATTCTGAAGTAACCGACAAAATAAATCTAATAACAAAAACATTAGTTTTTAAAACAAGATAATATATTTAACCAACAAAAACATTAGTTTTTAAAATAAGATGATATATTTAACCATCTTCTGCTACAGCTTAGAAAATTAAATAGTCGATCACAATAGGACCAACAGTACAATATTCTGTAAAATTTATTTAATCAAAATGAATATTAAACTACCATCGTTATTAGCGATAGCACAGTTGATGACGAAGATTTGAATGAATTTGCATAATTGGATTATGAGCTAACAAGGATGGGAAGAATATGTAAATTTGATTACGTACTCTTCTTTATGCAACTTCCGAAAACCACTTCTTCAAAACAGAATAGATTCTTCATAACATTTACGATCTCATTGAAAATATTCACTCTCAATGAACTTTCCAATTGAAGTGAAAAAAAAGTTCATAAGATCATCTCCACCATGACCTAACAAGAGTGGGTTATTTCCTTATTCATAGCAGAGGTTCCCAACATATCCATAAGGAAGAAACACATTTTTATTTTCTGTTGAATCGCAATCATATTGTATGAAGTATTATGTAACGTCTTCTTCCTTTATATAAATTTTATCCGTATTCGTGGAGATGGCATCCAGTGTGTAGATAGGAATATAACAAAGCTCAGTCTTTCCAACAATTTGCTTTATGTGCCTGTGCGACTATTTTTAAAAAGTGGTGTTAGACTAGAATCGTGAGGTGATTAGGAATCTGTTTTGATGAAGAGGTCAAAAACTCTAATCTAGATAGTTTGTAATATCGCTGACAGCTGATGTGATGACTGCACATAATCCTAGTAAAATCCTGCTGAGTTGCCATAGCCGTTAGAGAGCTATAAAGGTATTTTTAAAAGATATATCATTAATTTAATTTGCACGATTTTACCCTTCAGGCTAAAGGGAACAAATCATTAATAAATGTGGATGAATATAAGCAATTGGTTAAACTAGAATATGAGAGGAAGCAAATGAAACTCGAGAAAACCATTAATGATCTGTTTTAATGATGAACCATTAATGATGACACAGATACCATGCTGTCCATCACGAACTCACATGGTATGGGATCCAACCAGAAAATATTGCACAAATAAAAAATGCAATAACGTCTTTATTATTTTTTGATGAACATTGTTATTCAGTGAACCAGCATGCAAACTATTAAGGCTATACTCGACCTCATGGCATTGCCATGTCCTCCAAGACCAGTATTTATATTTTGACAATTATTATTGTAATGGTTATAACTAGAAAAAAATAACAATAATATTATGAAATTCGGTCAACTACTTTAAAATATTTTAACACATAAACAACTATTACTGTAAAATAATAAATGTAAAAGTTTTGTCAATCAGAACATCGCAGAAGATCTGTGATATGCTCGAATTGTAGGCAGTCTGCCTTTCCTCATCCGCTAGGGCCGGTTGGGATTGTTGCTCAGGTGACCATTCCATGGGGCATGTGTTCCCATGAGCTATCTGCCTCTCGACAGGAGCTCGGTTTATATTTAAAACTCGAGAAAATACCTCGTTTTTCCTGCTTTTCTGTGCTCAAATTGTTTTCGGCCGGATGTGTTTTGCTTATATATATATATATATATATATATATATATATATATATATATATATATATATATATATATATATATATATATATATATATATATATATATATATATACAGGATCGGAACTAGGATTTTCTAAGGAGGTACTCTTAAAAGTGATATGCGACAATCTTCTTTACCCCTGACAAGACTGGTACAGTACATAGAGCGAAGGGGGAGGGAGTATTTAAAAGAGGGTCGCAAGTGATATGCAGGAGAAAAATATTCTCTCCTTCTGGCTTCTGTTTGATTCTCTACTTGACAAGTGTTATATTGTTTTCCTTGGTGAATTCTGTGCCTTCAACCTTCAAAAAATCAACTTCAATTACTGTTTTTGCAAAGCTCTGCTTTCTTTTAAACCCTAGAAAGAAACTTGATGGCAGAAAGTTTCGGAAAGTGTTGCTTTTCTGACAGTTATCTTCTCACTTTAGGTAGAGGGGTGCGCGTGCACAAGTGCACCCCCTAAATCCGGCCCTGTATATATAGGAGACAGACCAATGACAGCCGTCTTGTGCAATATACCAAGGTGACGGTAAGACCGTAGCAGAGCAGGGGTATGACCTATATTATATGGTCGAGTTCGATCCTTAATTGAGGACCGTTTTAACTAAACTCAACAAACGCCATTATCCTTTAAATCAAAATGCGTTTTTTTAAACTGATTGTGGTATTTTAATATGCACCTCACACAATGGCTAACAGAAAATACCACGAAACTGAAAATTTGCCGTTGTAAAAGGCGCGTGAACATAGCAAATTTTCACAAAACTCGACATCTCCATTTTTCAAGATTCTATACAAAACTCAGCTAATCCATTTTTTATGTAGCATGTTTGAAACTAAGAACATATTTTCACTCATTGGATTTTTTCGCAAGCTCACAACAAAGTGTTCCTTATTACAAAAACTAAATAAATAAAAGTTTATAACTACTGTCACCGACAATGAGGATCAGTATCTCTTCTTTCTTGTGCTTTACATACGTTATATTTTGGACATTGGTAATCACACAAATGTTAGTTATCGGTTATCTGTAAGTGCAAACATTCTCTAATATTTTCTCCGTATACTTATAACGCAATAAATCTTATTCGCGGAATAAAGTTCTCTTTTGTCTGCATATCAAATTAGAAGTATTTTTATTTGATGGGAAGACCCTACTATGGCTGCTATTACTTTGACGTAAAACATGTTGTGGACTGCAGAGATGGCACGGTGGTTTAGTAGAGCGCTTACTTCTAGTACGAGGGGTCCCTGGTTTGTACCTAGGCTACTTAAACTCGTGGTAGACGATATCGTGTCCATGGGTTTTCTCGGGGTTCTCCATTGTCTTCCACAGTCTTAGTCTTTCAATTAGTTCATAATCATTCACCTTTATTAATAAATTGTCTCGCTTAGCCTATAGGATATAACGTGGGACGTAAAACTGGAGATTTCATTTCATTTACATGCTCGTGCAGATAGATGAATAAATATTGGATTTTATATGAGCAGTGGTGCTGGTAGAAATGACCTAAAGCAGTGGTGCCCACCCCCCCTTATGTCCATGACGCACCTCCCCGCAATTGTCTATCCATAGGTATTCTTCCATGAAAAAAAACTTTTCGATTAATTTTACCCCCCCGTCAAACATATTTATATAGATTTTTAACCCCCCCAAATATTTCAATGACGCAGTTTGCGTCATAGCCCCCCCTTGTGGGAACCCCTGCCTAAAGCGATAATATTTGCTTAGAATCAAAACTCTTAATACAGTCTTATTACAGGTTATTTATAATACTTTTCCCCATGAAACTATTTTTAGTCTAAAGGAAATAATGAATTTTAGTGAGCTGCACGATGTCGAGTCGTGTCGATAAACCATGTCAAGTGAAACATGGTTCAAAAACATAAGATAGACTGAAAAGACCTTCAAATCATATACATTTAAAATTCAGATTCAACTCTATCATGATGTCTTACAAGGCTTTTACTCTCCTAAAAAATCTTGAACATGATGTTCAGAATACTCGTTGACTAGTATTTCAGTGTATGTTGCAAAATTGATGTTTCCGTACTTAATAGGGATTTGTGTTAGTCTTAAATATTAGAATTCTTAGAGACATTAAAATGTCTTAATTAGTATGTTTCACAATATTTTTTCTTTTCATTTTACAAAGCATTGATCTGTATTTAAATTATTCATAATCTTAAAATGAGTTTTGGTGATGAATCAACTGAAAGGGTTATAGAGTTTCTCTGTTTTTGCTCTGTGTCCCTATATCCATGACCTTTTCTCACGAAGAAGACCAGCAGAATTCCTGTAAAAGAAAAGTTGTTACGAAAGCGCAAGGTTACAATGAGACTCATCTTTGCGAGCATCTCATATCAAAAAACAATTCCGTTTCACAATGTCCCGTTAGTAGTATCCACATTCAGGTCGGGACCTTGCTTTCTTTCAAGCAGTGAGTGAGCAAAGTGCATAATAATCCTTTCAGATCAAGTTCCTGCCAGCATACATTACTGGCTTCTACTTATGATATTTGCCCTATTAAAAGCATTTGCCAGATTTCGTAACTTAACGTTATAAAAATTCAAAGTTGTGTGTATGAGTTGTTTTTTAATTATACATTCGATTAATAGTGAAATACTGGAGATAGGCTGTCGCGAGAATTTTAAATATATGTAGCAGAAAAGTTCGATTTGCAAGAACTATTTCAGTACATTTAAAATTAAAGAGATTCCCGTTTCTTAAAGAGCTATGAAGGTGTAAGTCGATAAGGGCTTGCCTGACAACAGGACGGGATACTGTAAGTTCAATCCCCAGTATAAGCGTGATTTATTCCATCGTGTACATTGCCCAGGGGTTCACCTGGCTTTATTCAAGAGGAATGTGGAGAAACTTTCGGACTACCTAATGCTGACCACATTATTTCTTCAGTATGCTCAGGTACAGTTCTCGTCACAAAAAGTAAGACTGGCTTCCAGAGACTAAATCCGAAAAAAATGACTCTGGACTCTGGGTCCCTTTAGGTCTGACTCTTTTTCCCTGCATTATTGCCACAGTCATGGGTGGAAATTGAACGATGGTTTTGCAGTATACATACGATAATTTCGTTATAGACAAATGAAGTAGATACAGTACAAAAAATTATGGTAATTTTGAGTTGAAATGTGATACATTATTTATATTTTTAATCTAAAACAATGGTTTTCAACCTAATTCCTATCACGACCGCCATTTTATCACATCGTCTTGCCAGCGACCCTTTTATAATTTCTGGTTTGTAATAAACTTGTGTGGGAGTTTTAATATACCTATTGCGGAGATTTCACGATATCCACCTATTTCTATAATAGTAGAATTTATTTCTTGTATGCTATATATAGTGGATACAGTAAATTCCGTAAAAGCAAATAAATTAAAACCAAATTTGCAAATTCAATTCATTCATACTACAAATATCGAATCCGATCTGTCATACTGTTTCAAAATGGAGGCCGTTCAAAAGTGTTAAAACTTAATAACTTCTTTAATTTTGGGTCCTATGATAAAAGAAATTAAGTGATTTCTAATTTTGGCTGAAAAGAAATTGGACAGTTGTGAAAAAAGTTTATTGAATATTTTAATTTTCGAGAGGCCGCCACGTTGAGTTTTTGTTGTGAATTTAGTACATTGTTGTGTGTGTGTTCAGTATCACCAAAAACTGTTAAAAGCAACTTGTTTGCATTTAAAATTTAGAAAACAAATAAAACCCAACACCAAAAATATACCTTCAATATGGCCAGCTTACTGGAAAAAAGACTGTTGGCTCTCACACATACGTGTACAATTCTGTAAAGAACAACAAAGAATTTTAAACAAAAGCAACCCTTTTATTGTCGACAGAATAATTTGTCCATTGGTCATTTATCAACAAACGCAACACAACTATTGCGGATTGGTGTTTTCAGTTTTAATTGTATTTCAATATCCAGGTTTTAGTGCATTTTAGGGATGGACACGAGCGAGTTTTCTTTGAAAGTCGACTCGCCTCGAAACAAATATCTTTGAGCTCGACTCGAAAACTCCGTTCAAAAAATTCCTTCAATTCGACTCGAAACTCGACTCGAATTCGGATCGAGTTTCGAGTTGAGTCGAGCCAAAAGGAGCCAATTCGAGCTAAACCCTGTGTGTAGTTTTAAGTACTCTCTTCAAGTATCTTACATAACTACTGTATATAATTATCAATACTACTACTACTACTATTAATTATTATTATTATTATTATTATTATTAATAATAATAATAATAATAATAATAATAAAATAAAAATAAAAATAAAGGTTTGTATCGGAATACTGAAAACTAGTTGACTGCCTTTCTCCGTCGTCGTAAAGTCTTCAGGAAGCAAGGACATCGGTTACGAGGTTCTGGGCTTTAGTTCCGGAGGAGCAAGTATTTGGGCTCGACCCAAAAATTGTTAATAGTTATAGGGCACCGCCAAACATGTTCAAAAGTGCTCGGCCCGGTTTTGGGTTGTCAACGGCTCGAGCGGCTCGGCTCATATAGCTCATTCACTATCGAGCCGAATCGAGAAATGAACCGAGCCAACAGCTCACCTAATCAAGCTGGCTCGAACTGATGGGTCATCTGAGCCGAACCAAACCGAGCTGATTGCTTACTTAACCGAGCCAGTTCGAGCCATCGACTCAGTTGAGCTGAGTCGAACCGAGCAGATGGACTCGTTTCAACGGAACTGGCTCGAGCAAATAGTTCACATGTGCCGAGTCAATGCTCATCCCAACCTAGCCGGCCCGAGCCATCAGCTCAATTGAGCCAAGTGGATGGCTTGTCCCAACCGAGCCGATGGCTCATCCAAATCGAGCCGTCTCGAGCAGTTCGCTCAGTTGAGCCGAACCGAACCGAGCCGGTTGACATCGCTACCCGGGTTGACGTCAACAGATCTGCTTGGGCTAAAAAATTAGATCGTGCAAGTCTCAGCCTTGATGGTAAGAACTATATACTTATATTGGTGCTCACGACATTTGAGGCTGCCTTGTTATAAAAATCGATTGTCTTCTTGTTATCGAGACGAGATGTATCCCTGTCGTGAGCAACACTAGAAGTATTCCACATCACTCTTTATATTTCTCATGGCTTTCGCTTTCCAATATACTCAGGCCATGATTTCAAAACGAGTTAAAACGAGCTGAACGAGCGAGCTATTTATCAAACTCGACTCGACTCGAAACTCGACCTCACAATAGTGACTCGACTCGAGAAAATTACTTTTGACTTAACTCGAAACTCGACTCGTGCCCTTCCCTAGTACATTTGTATTTGTATGGTATTTCAATCTGCATTGTATTTGTATGGTATTTCAATCTGTAGTTCTCATTAGTTTTATATCGTACATCTTTCATTTAAATTGATTTTTAAACAACTCTACACCTTTTGAAAATTATTAGTAGACCTATTTTTGTTATTCTTAACAGTATGTACGAGGGGAATTCAAAAAAAATAAAGATACATTCGAGAAAAGCTGTACTTATTCTAATGATAGAAAACTGAAACATACCTTATTTTTCTACATAAGCTTCTGTACTTCAATGCACTTTTCCCAACGTTTCACAAGTTTTTTGATTTCGTCAGAAAATAAGTTTTCCAGTTGCATCTGTAATCAATTTTGCACCGCATCAATGACTAACTGATGGTTGATGTTTAAATTTCTTAACTTTTGCTGATGATGGACGTTTCCAAACCATGCTTTTAGCCTTATTTTCCGGTTCGGGATGATGTGCCCAAGTTCCTCAGTCGTTGAGGTCGATGGCCTGCCGGATCTTTCATTGTGACATAAAGAAGTTCTTCCCTGTTTGAAACACTCTATTCATACGTAGCTCTTTCTTAGTGATAAACAGCTGTTACCATGCTGTGCTTGCATTCGACGAATAATGTCTGTAGTTTTCACACCTTCCACATACAAAAAGCGAATCACTGCTCTCATTTCCTCCTTGGTGCAAATCGCCAATGGAGCTGCCATGTTGAACGGTCTCCTACACTCCAACGACTAATGCAGGAATACGAGCGACGCGTTATCTCGAAGTGTTGCCAACTACACTCGCCCAGAAGCTGGGTATTAGCAGTGTTGCCAATTCCTGGAAAGAGAAATTGCAAATGTGCTTTTCTTTTTGAATTCCCCTCGTATAAAAATAAAAATGTACCTATAAGAACAAAATTCAAAATAAGATTTAAAAATATTTTCCGATATTAGATTCTAATTGTGTTTATTTCTTTCGTTTGTCTTCGTGACCCCCATGAAAACCTCTCGCGACCTTCCTAGGTGTCGCTACTCCCAGGTTGAGAAACCCTGATCTAGAACGACTAAATAAGTGATGGAAGTAGGGCAATATCGTAACTATAAACAATCGAGAATCATTAACCATCTGCTTCAAGTGACTTACTAATAGTTTCACTGCCAATTCAAGTGTCCTCTAAACATATATTTGTCCAGTCACCTTCTTTAGAGCCAAAAACTAAGGAATAACTTATAAAAAAACCTTATAAGTCAGCAAGTTAAAAGCAAGAATATTTGAAAACATTCTGCTTTCTCTGATATAACATGTGATACATCCGACCCGTCTTTTTTGCACATTATTTTGAGAGGGAATTATATTTCAGGAAACAAAGTAAAATCACATTTACTTGCAATGTCAATAGTCCAACTTAGCAGAAAATAAAGCAAAATCTGAATAAATTTGATGCGCACAAGACGAGTTACTTTTCTTTCTTTCTTTTTAAACTGGATTCTTAAAACGATACAGGAAAGCACGTGAAGACTTTTGTAATTCATTTTCTGTAAAGTTCTTCATCAAGTAACTCTGTAATTACTATTCGAAGTAATCAAACAAACACGAAAAAGAATCTTTAAAATTATGAATTTTCACAAAATGTGTAATAATTTGTTTGTTACTTGTATCAATGGTGCGTGAGGTCCCTGAACTTTGTGATGGACAAACACCTTGAGCATGGATTCTCGAAATTCTTTTGTCTCCTTCCACTTTCTTCATCCTGTCATTATCTTCCAACTCATTATCACCGTCTTCTTTAGCTTCGGTGCCTAAACGTGGGACATTAAGCTAAATAAAAATGTTCTTCTATTTTTATAAAGATAATCAAGAAAGTTCTGCCGCATTTTGTCGAGCTCTGTGTTCAATTTTCCTTCACACCGTGAGTTGAATGCGATAAAGATAAAGCGAAGGTCTGTTGTTGGTGTGGGTCTATCCAACATACTACCTGGTTCTGGCAGTTCAATTACACCGTGAACTTGACAGAGTAATCATGGGACCTCCATAGAGCGTCATAAGGGCGTATATGCTGTACTAGTTCAAACTATGGTCATACGCCGCTGCAGCGGGGCGGAAGATATGCCAGGCCTTTGGTGAGGGTGTCGTGACTACGCGGACAGTGCAGCAGTGGTTTAACAAGTTTAAAGACGGTGACGAAACACTCGAAGACGCACTACGTGCCGGATGACCAACACATGTCCAAAATGAAGATCTTGAGGCAGCAATTGAGGCGAACAGTGACCAGACATGTGAGGAACTCCGACTACAATTCAGTGTGAGTGGAGAAACCATTCGACAGCACCTCTATCAATTTAGGAAGTACTGCAATTGGGTCGATGAGTCCCACATAATTTGACTCTGGGTCAGAAGGCAGCACGAGCAGACACCTGTGTTTCTTTCCAGTTTTGTCTGAGGAAGGAGCCATTTCTGGACAGGGTGTTGACATATGATGAGAAGTGGGTCCTGTCACGACCTTCGAAATAACAGATTGAGAAGGCCGTGGTCGTGTACGAAGCTCCACGGTGCCATCATCATTGGTTAGCACCCCATGAATCGGTTCCAAAACAGCCCAAACCGGCACTGCACCATCCTGTTTGTTTGGTTGACTGATCGCGGCAGCGTGCTTCGGGAACTGTAACCAGCTGGTCAGAGCATCAATGCAACTGTGTACTGTCAGCAGTTGAGCCGTGTTCAAGAAAAACTCAAAACTCTGGAGCCAGCACTTCTGAATCGCAAAAGGGTCCTACTGTTACTATACAACGCTATGCCCCACATGACTAAGATGACCCGGGACACCATTCTACTCCTTGGATGGGAAACATTATTGCATCCGCTATACTCCGCGATCATTGCACCGTCCGATTATCACCCTTTCCATTCCTTGGACAATCACCTTAGTGGACGCCAGTTCAAATCTCTAGTAGAGGTGCAAAATACACTTAATACTTTCTTCGCTTCACAGCCCGCCAAGTTCTATCGCAATGGAATCCGTGGCCTCCTAGAACGTTTACAGAATGTCGTCGATGCTGATGAAGACTACTTTTGATCTTCCAGGTACATCCTAGGTGACATATCGATGTTTGAAGGTGGTGGGTGAAAAAGCAACTGAACTTTCTTAGTTGTCTTTATAAATCAGACCCAAGAAACTATTCTAAGCGAAAATTCACTGCAATTCTACGTTTTACCAGGAAGAGACACTGAGAAATTTAAATGCAAGAACAATGCTGATGTTTCATTATGTTAAAATAACTTACTAACTAACTAACTAACTCTATGGTTTATGGAACCCGGAGGTTCAGTGCCGCGTTCACAAAAGCCCTCCACTGACTTCTATCCTTAGCTAATTGGATCCAGTTTCTACTTTGTATTCCTATCTCTGCGAGATCCATCTTAATATTATCCTCCCATCTGCGCCTAGGTCTTCCTAATGGTCGTTTTCCTATGGGTCTACCAGTCAAGACTTTGAAAGTGTTTCTACTTTCTTCCATTCTAGCTACATGACCTGCCCACCTAAGCCTCCTAGACTTGACGACTCTAACAATGTTGGGTAAACCGTATAAATTATGTAGTTCCTCGTTATGAGGTTTCCGCCATTCCCCATTTCCGTTCCTCTTGGGTCCAAATATTCGTCTCAGGATCCTGTTCTCAAATACTTTCAGTCTATGTTCTTCCCTCAGAGTAAGTGACCATGTTTCGCAACCATACAGAACAACAGGCATGATTATCGTTTCGTATATTTTAAGCTTCAAATTCTTTGACAGAATTCGCGACGACAAGAGATTTTGAACCGAATAGTAACACGAATTCCCTGCTTTTAGTCGACATTTAATTTCTTCGTGAATATGATTTTCGTCTGTTAATATTGATCCTAAATATTTGAAAGTATCCACTTTATCAAAAGTATTATTTAATATTTTAACGCCTCCACAATTTGCCGTATTACGGTCCCGACGCACTTCCATGTATTTAGTTTTCTCTGCATTTACTTCTAAACCCATGTCCCTGCAAGCGTTTAATAATATCTCTGCATTTATTTCTACTGTTCTCCTATCATCCCCTATTAAATTTACATCATCAGCATATGCCATAACCTGGTGAATGCCGTTCAACTCTAGGCCCTGGTTGCTATCTTTGATTTTCCTTATGGCGTATTCCAGCACAAAGTTAAATAATAATGGTGACAACGCATCTCCTTGTTTCAGGCCATTTTCGAAGTGGAAGCTCGTCGACAAAAATTTTCCTACCCAGACTTTGCTTTGGGATTCACTTAAACATATCTTAATTAATCTAATTAGCTTTCTCGGTATTCCAAGCTCTGTAAGAACGTTCTATAATGTTTCTCTCCTAACGGAGTCGTAAGCCTTTCTAAAATCAATAAATAGTTGATGTACCGGGGTATTGTATTCCCACTTCTTTTCGAGTATTTGGCGAATGGTAAATATTTGGTCGATAGTTCATCGATTTCGTCTAAATCCGCACTGATAATCTCCAATAATTTCATCTGCGTATGGGGTCAATCTTGCTAAGAGAATATTTGAAAGGATTTTATAGGATGTTCACAGAAGAGAAATGCCTCGATAATTATTACAGTCAGTTTTGTCGCCTTTCTTGTGAATTGGAACAATGATTGACTCTTTCCACTCTTGTGGCAATTCTTCCTTGTTCCAGATAAGGACAATGAGTTTGTGTATCTTGTTCCACAATTTTTCGCCTCCAGCTAAAATTAACTCAGCCGGAATTTCATCTACGCCCGGAGATTTGTGTTTCTTTAATTTCTTTATAGCGGCTTCCACTTCTATTCGATTGGGTTCTGGAATATACGGTTCTGCGGTGTGTATCTCCTTTTCTCCACGCACATTAGTTTTTGGCTGCGTGTTCAGCAAATCGTCAAAGAAATCTTTCCATCTATTTAAGAGGCTATCCGTATCAGTGAGAACTGTTCCGTCAGATTTCTTTAATATATAAGCACGAGGTTGATAGCCTTTCTTAAATTCGCTGATCCCTTTATACATGTCCCGAATATTTTTATTTTTACTATTATCTTCAAGTTCCTTAATTTTAGCTTTAAAAATATCCCGTTTCTTTGTTCTAAAAGTTTTGGAAGTTTCCCGCCTGATATCTGCGAAATTTTGTGTAGTTATTTCATTCGGATTTTGTAGCCACCGTAATTTTGCCTGTTTTCTCTTCTCTACTAGTTTAATGCATTCTTGGTCGAACCATGGTTTGTTCCTACGTATTTCCGCGTGTCCCAGTTTTTCTATTGCTGAACTTTTAATGCTATCTCTAATTTCAATCCAAGTATCCTCAACACTAGTGCACTCCGAGTCTTCTAAAACCGAGAATCTATTCGAAACTTCAATCTGGTATTCCTCTCTTACCTGGCTCTCTTCTAATTTCTTTAAATTAAATCTCTCCGTTTTCGGACATTGAGTATTACCTTTATTCAACGATAATCTCTCCCGTATTATCGCTGTTACCACGTAGTGATCAGTCTCACAATCAGCCCCTCTAAACGACCGGACGTCAATTATGCTAGATTGTCTTCTTCTATCTACTAAAACGTGATCAATTTGATTATGTGTTTTTCCGTCTGGTGATGTCCAAGTGTATTTATGAACGTCGCGATGTGGGAATTTTGTACTCTTCACGATTAGGTTTCTGGATGTTGCAAAGTTCACGAGTCTAATACCGTTGTCATTACTTTCCTTATGCAAACTTTCGTTCCCTATAATCGGTTTGAAAATATCCTCTCGTCCTACCTTCGCATTGAAATCCCCTAATAGAATCTTCATATGGTATCGCGGGAGTTGGTCAAATATCCGTTCCACTTCTTCGTAAAAACTATCTTTTATATCGTCACCCTTATCTTCAGTTGGAGCATGTACATTTAAAACAATAATATCACACCACCGTCCCTCAAGAGTAATAAAAGAAAGTCTGTAAGTAACAAATTCAACCCGTTTAATTGCTGGTAATATTCGTTTGTGAACGAAAAACCCTGTTCCTAACTGGTGGTTTTTATTTCCTTCCCCGTAAAAGAACGTAAAATTTCCGGAATTCTCAGATCCCTTTCCTTCCCACCTAACTTCCTGAACTCCTACTAAGTCCATCCTGTATTTCTCTAACTCACTCGTTACAGATTTTAACGCGCCTGCCCTATAAAGACTTCTAATATTCCATGTTCCAAATCTCATGTCCATTTTCTTTTGCTGATGTCGTGCCAAGTTATCGGTCCTTGTCCGAGGCTTTTGTGAATGTTTCTGAACAAGTACCTTTTTTACAGGATGAGGGTGTTAGCCTTACCCAAACCCCAAGCTGGAGGACCACTCCTAGTCGTCTGTCCGCGACTGCTTATTCAGTATATTCGCAGCTAACCTCTATATCTAGAGGCCTTCTCCTCGATCCGCAACCTGAGGACGCGCCATGCTGTGGTGACAGGAACCCACGTTAAAATAACTTACGTGTTGTAAATAAATAGTGTCCGATGACTGATAGAAAGTAGGATCCTTATGAAACATTCCCTATTTGACTTTTAAGTAGTTTATATGTCTATGTCAACATGTCAACAGGAAGTCTATGTCAACATGTGCATCCATCTTGCCGGAAGGACTATATTAGTTACTCTCATGCTACACGGGAACTCTGGTTGAGTCTCTTGGTTCACTTGCAAAAGCAACTTCCTCAACCATTTTTCCGTGTTTTTCTAGCGTCAAAATTGCATTTTAATACAGGATTGAACTATTAATATCCCTCAAACTTTTCTAAAAAAAAGTCTTGCTTCTTCAATGCTTATATTTTTGAATCTTAAGGAAAGCCGGAAGCACAAGGCTTGATTCATTGAGACAAGTAGAGATACAGGGTGTCAGGATAAAGTTTCCCATTTGCATTGATATGCAATTATTTATATTTGGATGTAAAGTATCCGTATCCTTTCAGATATGTTCAATTTTCAACTTAAAAAATTAAAAATAAAATAAAATAAAAGTTGGATTGTGGATATCCTTTTCAAAATTGTTTTGTTTGATGCCAGATGTCTGTGTGGATAGTATAAATTAAGCCTAATGCTTGATAGCATAAGTCGTTATCCTCTTATCCTCAGAAAATTAATACAACTGTGATTTTCCGAAGAGAAAGAATGTCCAGCTTCACGTGCAATATCTCATAATGCTTGCATTACAATTAGAGTGACGTCCTTGATGAAATATTCAATTACATTTCTAGAAATACAAAACTTCTCTTCCCCCACTTACGTATGAGAAAGAAATGCTTACTTCAGAAAATGTGGTTATATCTAAAGGTCCACATTGCAGCGATTCCATAACAAGAGAAGACGGTGTAATGTAATGTTGTATGCAGACACTCAGTCACGTTTGTGATGAGCTAATGCCATGGGAGAATGGTCACATAAGCCTAATTACCAACCACGAAGCGAAGGCCGCTGGTTGCACGCAAAGAAGCAAACACAATGTAACGAAAATTCATATTTTGTTCCTTTTTCTACTCCCTGAAAAATTCTCTGGTGTAACTCACCACTTGTAATGACGTAACGTTGCTTGTAAATTTTCGTCAAGTTCTCACGCTATAACACTTCCCGTTCCATTATTAGCTAAATTTCTCATCTGGGCGGTGTGTATAAACCAAATAATTAATTCCACTGCACAGAAACATGAATAGTAAATTAGAATAGGAAGACAAAGCAAGTTGCAACAAGTAATAAGTTGTTGAACTCCTAGACATATTGGGGTGTCAAGCTATCACACTGCTGGAGCGTTCACCTTTGACACGAAGGGTCTGACAAGTAAACCTTACGTTTGGGTGAATCGAGTTGCTGACTGAGACACATATGAGAAAGTAGTACTAAATGTGGTCAGTATTTCAGTGAAGTTTTAGGTGCGAAGCTCCAGGGGTTTAGGAGATACAGCTACCAGAACATCACATGGAAGTACAGAATAGTCTTCATACAGTTGGAAGTAAAAGCTCTGTAAGACCTCTTGTAACGACAAAAGGTGAATAACAAATATATGGGTACTTATTAGAATTAGGGGGAAGTCATATAGTAAGGGTATACCTGACGGCGGCCATCTTGAAATCCGCCATTTTGAATTAAGATTAAGTTTTTAAAATAGGAATAGGGTCATGTGATACATGATTTAAGGCGCAAATTTAATCAGAAGAACAATGGTGACGTTAATTTTGATTTACGCGCAATTGGTAAAAAGTTACAGGGAAATTAAGTATTGTTGCAGCATATGTATTAGTCCTTTACCCCACCTTGTAAATTTTGTGTTAATGATAATAATTAAATAAAAAGCAGACGGATAAATATTAAGTCTATGGTAAGAGATGCCTTGATGTCGGCCATGTTCAAATCCGCCATTTTGAATCAGACAAAACTGTTTTGTATCAAGTTTTAAACAAAACGCATAACAGTGACACCTTATTAATAGCAAATTTTACCATAAATCCAACGGTATAACCATTTTTGCTTTATCATTAACCAGCATTTATTATCGCATAAACAAGTTGCTAATTTAAGGAAAAATGACCAAAGTGGAATTGAGTCATAATTGAACTTGGGTCTTTCTTCCAGAAAAGTCCTCAATTAGTACAATCAATATGTAGTTCAGAAAAGAGTGCATGACTTGCAGAAATGCTCTGCTCACAGTGAGCACACCTGACAAAGGCAATCGAGTTACACTTGACACATTTTTAGTTAACAATTCCGTCAAAGCAGTAGTCGTAAGGAGCGATCCATTAGTTTTGTGCTGGTTAATGATAAAGCAAAAATGGTTATACCGTTGGAGTTATGGTAAAATTTGCTATTAATAAGGTGCCACTGTTATGCGTTTTGTTTAAAACTTTTGTCTGATTCAAAATGGCGGATTTGAACATGGCCGACATCAAGGCATCTCTTACCATAGACCTAATATTTATCCATCTGCTTTTTATTTAATTATTATCATTAACACAAAATTTACAAGGTGAGGTAAAGGAATAATACATATGCAGCAACAATATTTAATTTCCCTGTAACTTTTTACCAATTGCGCGCAAATCAAAATTAACGTCACCATTGCTCTTCTGATTAAATTTGCGCCTTAAATCATGTATCACATGACCCTATTCCTATTTTAAAAATTTAATCTTAATTCAAAATGGCGGATTTCAAGATGGCCGCCGTCAGGTATACCCTTACTATATGACTTCCCCCTAGTCCTAATATGTACCCATATATTTGTTATTCACCTTTTGCCGTTACAAGAGGTCTTACAGAGCTTTTACCTCCAACTGTATGAAGACTATTCTATACTTCCATGTGATGTTCTGGTAGCTGTATCTCCTAAACCCCTGGAGCTTCGCACCTAAAACTTCACTGAATTACTGACCACATTTAGTACTACTTTCTCATATGTGTCTCAGTCAGCAACTCGATTCACCCAAACGTAAGGTTTACTTGTGAGTTCTATCCCAGGCCACATGAAACTTGCAGAGGACAAGATGTTCTTGGTTTTCTCGTAAATCTTTCGTTTAACACACTAAAATTTTCTATCAATCTTTCACCCTCATTCACATGTATTCACAGTCAATTTCCTTTTGCTTACAAGACAGAACCTTTGGACACTAAACTATATTTTAATTCTTGCCATTTGTTAATGTGATGTGTATGCGAGTGTATCCATATACAAGGCCGGCCCTAGTCAGTTTACTGCCTAGTGCAATAGCATCAATTGCAAACTCTTCTTCCCCAGAAATAACACATTTTAAAAGCCACGTTTCTATCCCTCCGACAGCTAAATTAAGTCCCCCATAATATGTTTTGAATATGTTTTGTTTATTATTTCCAATGTACGTTTATTATTATTATTATTATTATTATTATTATTATTATTATTATTATTATTATTATTATTATTATTATTATTATTATATATTTCACATAATACAATTAGTCAACCTAGGATACCATGTGTACTTTTTGTGTAGTTATTACAAAAATGGCTAATAATTGCTTGGGGTTTCCTAGTCGAAGTATATACCTGACAAGAATTTGACATGCGTAAGTAGCAATGTGAAGAATTTTGGGTCAAACAAAACATTTATACTGAATATTAGTTTTGTAACAGGCTTTTATATAATAATAATATTAATAATAGTGAAAGACATTGAAAGGGAACGAAACGACGAAGATGTTTTCTGAACAGAAGGAATGTCGACAAAATTAAAAAGTGTCATGAAGTGTCTGTCAGAAGTCGGTGTGTGAAGGCCACAGAAATGGTTGAAATACAACAGAGAATACTTAATAAGATAAACCTGCATGAAATATGATTATTTTTGAACACAGTGTGTACCAGACAAATTTTGATTTCTTGTATTAGATGTTTAAGACCAGAAGCACGTTTTGACATAATTCTAATCGGTAAAAAATAACAATTTGTCGTTAAAAAGTAACAGAAGATTATTTGAAATATGTATTAATTCTTGTAAAGATCTTTTAGCAATGTAAAATATGCTAATTTCCGTAGCTTGTAACAATAAAATTTTAATTTTCAGCTAGGTCTTCCCTCAAGAACTGCTACTGCTTATTGTGTAAATAATGTAAGTTATACCCTCCAAATTATATAAATGAATACACATAGATTTTCTATGGAACTTCGAATGAAGCAAGCTAATAAAAATGCTTAGAAACTATTATTTCAAATAGGGTCACGTAAGTCCTCCTCTTTGCCGTTCGCGTAACTTTTCCAGCTTGGCCGTAGGAGAGTTAACTAGGTACCACACCGTAATTTTAGTAGCATTAATGAGAATATAGAATTCACTTATTGTTATTATTATTAGTTTACGTGCATAAATGATCATTTAAAATTTTCCTCCATTAAGAGCTGCAAAGGGGAACAAAATCAATGATGGTCTCTACGGTTGACTTTTACGTTCGGCATCAGTTAATGACAGATTCCATCGGACACCATACCGGATCAGTGTAAACTTCAAATTAATTTTTGTGAACTACATTTATATATATAAATATATATATATATATATATATATATATATATATATATATATATATATATATATATATATATATATATATATATATATATATATATATATATATATATGTTTGTCCTCACAGGTAGTGATTTCGATATTGCTCGGTCTACCATTACAAGTACTTGCCATAACTTTATTTTCAATAGTTTTACATGTTGTTGCGTTATCATGTGTTCTCCACAAGGAAATCAAGTCCACTTTTCGTCATTTTGGACATATTTCACGTTTAACTTCTCTACTTGAAGCTCATTTCAAAACTTAAAATATTCAATTCCAGATACATATTATAAATTACTCTTGTAATACAAAAAAAGAAAGAAAAAATACTTAAGCGTGTTGTACAAACTTTGTGTCTCATTTCTTCTCCCAATTTTGGTAATTTGGTTTCCTTGTGCTCTGAGTCCCTACATTGCCGATGTCTTCTTTCCGTTATGTCGTTTGCTTAGTTAAAGTTTCAATGGTGAAGCCATCTTAAATTCCCAATAATGTATTGTTTCCACCCAAGATTTACATTTTATTATATTATTATTATTATTATTATTATTATTATTATTATTATTATTATTATTATATAACATATAGTAATAATAATAATAATAATAATAATAATAATAATAATAATAATAATAATAATAATAATAATAATAATAATAATAATAATAATAATAATAATAATAATATAGAAAAAGTAAGTTAGCTTTAACACCGAGACATGAACTTTAACAAACAAAAAGGAAGTTGACAAGAAAGTAAACAGTATAGGAAAGGCAAGAAATGCGCGATACTAATCAAAGCAACATTTTGTTGTTGTAGTGCCTGTGCCGAAGAATTTAAGACTGATGATCTATAAAATATAATTTTGCGTGTGAAGTATTACATTGTTGCGAAATTGATGCAGGATTTTAAATCACAAGATCAAATTCCTGTGACCTGCCTGGAGCTGAACAAAATTAATGTAAATAATTTGACGATTCTGGAGCAAAGGAATTTTGAATACTCGTAGGTGTTTCGTAGGTGTTTAACATGCATAATTACTACAACATGTCTAGATACCGGAAAAAGTGGAGTTAGTGGGCGAGGCGTGTGTATAAAGCACTTTCGTAACATCCGTAATGCATTTCTCGTTCATGCGCGCTATTGTTTTATAGCATGATTAGATATTTGGTGTTAACCAATGCTGGATATAGACATTGCAGCTTTCGGTACATCCGTCGATTTCGAATACTTCTCTGAGAGATTTATCTGAATACAGTAGAATAAACTTTAGTAGATCATTATAACTATGAACTACCTTTACATTCACCACAAACGTTTGTGATTGCAACCTGGACTTCGGAAAGGTTTCAGGAGTGGAATGTGATCCAACCATTGGCAGAATGTCAGTTCTCGTATAAGATACATTTCTTGTTGCATGTTTCAATGAGGTCGAGATATTGGTCTTTTGTCTTTTGATCTATTTTTACTATCAAAAAATAATAAAATCGCTAAAAATCAGACAATAATATTAATATAGCACTTAAAAGCAGAATTTATATATTAATAGCGGTGTATGTGAACAAAAAACTTCAAATCCAAATTGAAAGTGACAATGTTTGTGACTCTTAATCTCTTGCACCGATCTAGATCAAATTTTAGAAATAGATGCAGTTCTGGTCTGGGAGTGCTTTTAGCTATTCACTTTGACGGTGGACTTAGGGGTTGGGGAGGAGGGGGAATTATAAAATAATAAATAAAACTTAATAACTCTTGAACCACTCCATCGATCTCAAATCAAATTTTAACATAGGTGAAGTTCTAACCTTGGAAGTTTTTTATTATTTCATTTTGATGGTAGAACTTAGGGGAGGGGGAAGGGTAAATATATGAAAATGAAATAAACCTAATAGCTTTTGAACCACCCGACCGATCTCGATCAAACTTTCAACATAGATAAGGTTCGGACCTGGAATGTTTTCATCATTTTACTTTGACGGCACAATGTAGATGAGGGGAAGGGGATCATATATGTAAAAAAATAAAAATAAAAGTGACTGTCTTTGTGACTTCATCACGCTTAAACCACCGAACCGATCTTAATCAAATTATCAACATAGAGGAAGTTCGGATCTGGGGTGGCTTTTATCATATCCCTTTGACGGTAGAACTTAGGGTAGGAGGAGAGGAAGGGAGAGAGATATAAAAATAAATGAAACTTAACTCTGTAACCACCTGACCGACCTCGATGAAATATTCAACATACATGACGTTCAAACCTGGAAAGTTATTATTATTATTATTATTATTATTATTTTTTAACATTTTCACTTTGACGGTAGAACCCAGGGGAAAGAGAAGGGGAGATTAATATATAAAAATAAATATAACTTAACTCTTGAACCATCCAACCGATCTCGATCAAATTTTCGAGATACATGAATTCGGGCCTGGGATAATTTTTATCATGCTGTGCCCCGCAACATGGGGAGGGGAGAGGGGTATATAAAAATCACAGAAAATGACCAATATGAAAGAGCGCTTTAGTAATAGTAAAACCGGAACATATTACCATTTTTCTTTAATTAACCCAGCGAAATCGGGGTGCGTCTTAGATTAGAGAACGTCTTTAATTAAGAATTTCTCGATAATTATTCGAATTTAAGATATTATTAACGTGTTACTAAAAGTACTTTGTTAGCCATAAATATATTTAATTTTGTATCATATTCAATCATTCAGACAACGTATTATTATTATTATTATTATTATTATTATTATTATTATTATTATTATTATTATTATTATTATTATTATTATTAGTCGTGCCAAGTCGAACAAATTAATGTCCATTATAAAAAGAGTTATTAATATGTTTGATTTAGTATGACTTCAAAAAATGTTTAGAGATGATAGTAATACATTATTTTCTGCTTTTAAGCAGTCTATTATTATTATTGTCTACATTATAGCGATTTTACTATTATTATTTTGCCTTTTAGTTCCTTTTTTGAACTCTTTATATTTTCATTTTTTTATTTCTTGCTTTTTAGTGCGTTTTTGAAGTCGGTCCTTTTCTTTATTAAGTTATCATTTTCTGATTTTAATACACTGAGAGAAATGCATACTCCAGTCGGCATGTAAATGCTGTTTTTACCAGGTTACGCGCGTCACCTCATTAAGTAATGTTGTTTCATCCGTAGTACTGTCTACACTACCGTCCAGCGAAAATTTTGTATTGTAGGACCACCATTTCAAATCTAGAATTAACGCCATACCCATTCCGACGGTGGTAACTTACGTATATAATGTTGTTACCACCTTCCTACGATTGTTCCCTCCTGCTTCTTTCTAAATCTGTGACTCCCTACCTTACGAGAGTAATAGTTTTCAACACGAAACCAATCATGTGAATAAAATTATCCAATCACAGCGAGTCTAGTTCGACGCCGAACTCCAGACTTGGCATGGTGTTCCCACTTGCTGTACTTTTATACATGAAATTACATTACTTAAGGAGTGCACCCGCGTAAATACGATGTATCCACACGGAAATCCTAGTCCTTTTTTTCTTAGTGTACTATTTTGAAGTTAGTTATTTTTAATCTAAGCTTTTTATTTATTTATTTTTTCGTTACCAATTAGTTTAATAACATACCTGTAGGTAGGACACTAATTCCCTATGAAATTGATCTCACTACGAAATGTGGGTGAAGAAGTGCGTAATAATTAATTACCAAATTATTGAAATACTTCTTCCTTATCATAGGCAACAACATTCCCTGAGAATAGCTCATTACATTAATGAAAACTGAATCAAAATGTCACGTAGTCTAAAAAGTAGTTAGCTTTTTCCGCATGAGATAGTATTAGTATATCATATCGTAAGGTATATCAATCGTAGCGGGTCCAGCCTAACGTCATTTGCGAGCTGATAGTCAAGGCTAGCATTGGAATTCTTTTAATTGTTAGAATCAGCCGTAAGAGATTGAAGATGAGTGAACTTTCTGGAAAACTTGTTACATTTTATAATTTTATTTCTATAAAAGTACACATTTACTAAAGTAGCCTTCGTCTCTGAGAGAAATTCGCCTGGACTTATTTACTTACTGAAAGAAATTAGAATTTTGTAAAGTTAACCAAGAAAGTTCCGTCGCTTTTTGTGGAGGTCTGTGTTTCATTGGTCCTCACACCGTGAGTTGAGTGCGAATGGAGATAAGGCGAAAGTCAGTTGTTAGTGTGGGTATATCCAACATACTACCTGGTTGTGGCAGTTCAGTTACACCATGAATTTGCGTAAGGATGAACATGAGACTTCCACAGAGCTTCATAAGGCCGTGTATGCTGTACAAGTTCAAACTGGGGTCAAACGCCGCTGCAGCGGAGCGGAAGATATACCAGGCCTTTGGTGAGGGTGTCGTGTCTACGCCGACATAGCAGCGGTGGTTTAACAAGTTTGAAGACGGTGATGAGACACTCGAAGACGAACCACGTGCCGGAACACCAAAACATAGCAAAACGAAGATCTTGAGGCAGCAATTGAGGCGAACAGTGACCAGACATGTGAGGAACTCCGACTACAATTCAGTGTGAGTGGAGAAACCATTCGGCATCATCTCCATCAACTTAGGAAATACTACAATTGGGTCCATGGGCCCTACATAATTTGACTCCGGGCCAGAAGGCAACGCGAGCAGACACCTTTGTTTTTTTTCAGTCTCGTCTGAGGAAGGAGCCATTTCTGGACATTCTCCTGACATATGATGAGAAGTGAGTCCTGTAGCTCCATGGCCCCATCATCATTGGTTAGCATCCCATGAACCGGTTCCAAAACAGCTGAAACCAGCACTTCACCGGAAGAATTCCTCTTGTATGTTTGGTGGACTACTTGCGACATCGCGCTTCGGGAACTGCTACCAGCTTGTCAGAACATCAGTGCAACTCTATACTGTCAGCAGTTGTGCCGTGTCAAAGAAAAACTCAAAGCTCTGTAGCCAGCACTTCTGAATCGCAAAAGGGTCCTCCTGTTACAGGGCAATACTAAGTCCCAAGTGGCTAGGATGACCCGGGACACCATTCTATGCTTTGGATGAGAAACACTATTGCATCCGCCATACCCCCCCCCCCCCCGACATTGCACCGTCCGATTATCACTTGCTCCATTCCTTGGACGATCACCTTAAAGGACGCCAGTTCAAATCCCTAGTAGAGGTACAAAATGCTTCTTCGCTTCACGGCCCACCAAGTTCTAGCGCGATGGAGCCCATAGCCTTCCAGAACGTTGGCAGAAGGTCGTCGATGCTGACGGGGACTATTTTTGATCTTCCAAATATGTCTTCAGTGATATATCGATGTTCGAAGGTGGTGGGTGAAAAAGCGACATAACTTTCTTGGTCACCTTCAGAAATGATCGATTTCCTTTCTTGGTCAGTAGCTACATGCAAATATTCTTACTGTTCTTAGGTACTTTTGAAATAGGTTGTGTTTATTTTGACTATTTTATATGCATAGTTTTTGTTTCACTAATTTTTGTGTCTGTTTCCTGTTTGAAGTGTCTAAACATCTGCAGCAAAGTTTACTTGTGAGACCTTCCAGTACTTCAAGGCAACACCTATTTGAGAATTTATATAAATAGCTATTCGTAATAGAAATAAAAGTACATTTCCAATTTTCATGCTTCGAAAGCGTTGGCATTCTTGAGGTATGCGAGAAAAATGTCAAGTACGTATTATTTTCAGTGTGTGAGTGTTTAACGTCATGACTTCATAACCGAAAGGTTCTTGGTTCGAAACCAGTCTCCGAAAGCCGTGAATCTTTAAATTCCTGATTCTCCAAATGCCAAGATCTTTCTCTCTCTATGCAATCATCTCATGCTCCAAAATCTAATTCTCCACCTTAATTCGAAACTTGGGGTGGTATGCTCGCCGTTCGATTAAGAAACTGATTCTCATCCTTTAGAATATAGATGCTGTCCGATCATTTGTTTATCCAATCCTGACCTTGTGACACTCTTTCCCCATGCTTGAATCTATCTCCTTCCTGTCTCTCTCAGTGTTGTCCGTCATGAACCCGTATGGCCTGAGATCAAACATTCGACTCCTGGAACCAGATGTAAGTGTTCTACTAAGTCCACCGTGACTCCGTTTAGTTCGTTGTTACTAGGCTTCGGATAATTTCAGGCACTTCAAACAAAAAATATAGACATATAAAACAAAAACCAATAAAACAATCGCCTTCGTTCTAAAAGATGATTCTTGCAATGGGCGAACAATGACAGAGAAAGTGAATAACATTCTGGCAAAAGTTGAACAAGACAGGCATATAAAGAGTCGTGACATTGTCAATTGCTTAAACCTCCATCACCAGTAGTCCAGTCAATAAAGGAAAAAAAAAATAGGCTTTCGCCATGACTAATTAGAAACATGTTGAAACTTTGTCAGTTATAACATCATAAGGGGAGTATTTTCTCAAAAATCCCCAACCCTCCCCCTCTTGCTTCCCCCCTCACGGCCCTAACATGCAAATTTGCATACTTACATTGAAATGTCAATAACTCGATTATGCCAGCTCGTATCAATATGATTTTTGGGAGTTATCTTCCTCACATTGCGTTCTTTAAATTATGTCCTCACGTGTTTTTAGCTAAAGTAAGCATATATAGCGCTATTGAAATAAATTGCTGAAAAAGTAGATTTTTCAATATAATGTTCAACGTGTTTGTTATTATTACTAAAAACCCGATAAGGCTGCAATAGAATATTTCAAATAAAATTTTTAGCTTGTTTCATCAGCTTTAGAATGATATACGCATTAATAAGTTTATAGGAATGGGAAAGATATCCAGAAAGTTCTTACCAAATGACTGCACGTGCGGAAAAGTCATCTTGCCGGGCCGGCTAGGCGTACGCCGTACACCGGCTAAGACACAGTGCACCTTCCCTTCATGCGTCAGTTTCAGTAGGAGATTTATGAAGTTGTATGTGCTAAGTGATTTTGTGAGTGGAAGTGAGAACTACTTAATGAGTATCTAGTAGGCTCTTTTTTTTCCCCTGTAAGATACTTGGTTTATAATTTGAAATGTAGGCATTTATTAGTTTGCTTTTAGTATTCTGATTTGTTATCTCTAACTAGTACGTAACGTTTTATTTACTTATTCATAATCAGTTTTGATTTTTGTGTTTTAAAAAATCTACAGACAAGTTCACGTTAGCTTTAACTGCAAAATAGCAGTTTGCAAGTGCAAGGCAAGCATTGAAATGTTTAATCAGTACATGATTATTCATAGTCATTTTTTTTAATGTATAAATACAGATGGTGATCAGAAAAATGGAAACACCTGTAGTTGACAACACGTCAGATGTATGGGTTGGCAGTGGTGTCGTGGCGCCCGCAGCGCCGGACCGCTGGTGGTGGTGTGTTAGGTCGGTCTCCATACTACGTCAGGCGCAGTGGAACAGCAGTGTCCAGTGGCTGCAGCAGACGGAGGTAGTGTAAAATGGGAGACCTCTCAGAGTTTCAAAGAGGGCAAATTGTTGGTGCGCGGTTATGTGTAATGAGTGTGACGGCAGTGGCTACTGTGTTAGGTATGTCGCGTGTGACAGTGTCGAAGGTGATGACGGCCTACACAACACACGGGAAAACCATATCGGGGAAGCGGAACAGTAGGCGGAAGAAAATCATGAGTGACAGGTCACGCCGGGTATTAAAGCGCATTGTCACGCAGAACCGTCGTGCCACTGCGTAGCAAGAGACGGAGGAACTCAGTCAGCACCTCCCCCACCCTATTTCGACAATCACAGTCCGCCGCGAATTACATGACATGAACTTACGGCGTCGTGTTGCAAGGGCCAAACCGATCATCAGGGACCATAACGCTTTCGCACGCCGCAAATGGTGCCGCGACCATGCCACTTGGACTGTTGAGGACTGGAAACGTGTGATATGGTCGGATGAGTCATCCTTCACCCTATTCCTAACCACAGGCCGTGTTTATGTGTGGAGAACGCCCAAAGAAGCTTATGATCTGTAGTGTCTCCGCTCAACTGTGAAACATGGCGGCGGTTCGGTGATGCTGTGGGCCGCCATATTATGGTTTTCATTGGTCCTGTAGTCACACTTAGCGGACGAATCACTGCCAACGATTATGTCGCAATTTTAGGAGACCACTTGCATCCTATGGTCTGGATGTTGTTCCCGGCCAATGACACCATCTTCCAGGATTATAATGCACCCATTCACACAGCTGGTGTTGTTGCAGCGTGGTTTGAGGAACATCGGGATGAAGTTCAACACCTCCCCTGGCCCGCCCAATCCCCAGATCTCAACATAATTGAACATCTGTGGTTCGTCTTGGAAACACGACTCCGGCGACGATTTCCACTCCATCCTCTCTTACAGAACTGGCCGATGCCCTGCACGACGAATGGTGTAAAATTCCACTTGCTACCATTCACGACCTCTATGTCTCCATCCCACGTCTCATCAAGGCTGTTCTGAAGGCGAAAGGTGGCCCGACACGATATTTATCTGGTAACTTGCAATTTCGTTTCAGGTGTTTCCATTTTTCTGATCACCATCTGTATGTTATAACGTTTTGTGATTATACATTTTCAAACTGGCAATATTACTATCTCATTTTGTCAATATTACTTACTGTAATTAATAACAGAAAGTAGAAAGTAACGTTCCTAATTTTAAACCTGAATTTCCATATCATTTTGATTGATGAAACTTAACTCAGTACAATATATTACATTGACAAGAGTGTAGTAATTTGATATTGTTCCAGACTACCTGAGACACATTAATATTAAAAAAAGAAACAAAGAATATTTTTGATTTCATTGATGTAATTTGTGGAAATGAACTTAACGTAGACACTGTAGTTGTAAAAATGGTTTACATCCTATTCGTGAAGCTAGTGTACAAAGAAAAGGCGATGTGCATGAAAGGTTACGGAGAAAGCGTATTAAGAAAGTTCAAGTTTTGAGAATAAAATTAATTTAGAGGGGGCAAAAGTCTCATTCCAGAAAGTCTTGATATTTTTACATCACAAGTTACAAAAAACGAAACTTAAGTGTATTCCAGAAAGTTGAAAGTGTTTTGTTATAAATCACGCTCTCGTATTTGCTGTAAGACGTAAATCGTTTCTGTCACCCATATAATATAGAGAAACCTTGCTCTAAACCTACATTGATTATACGGTTCAATTCACTTCATAAACATAGTTCATCAATGGGAGTGCGAGCATCTTACTATGAAACCACAATCTATCTAACATCAATCATTAATGCTGGCTCCCCAGCTGTTCATTCAGATGGATTTCTCCAACATGTTTTTAAAATGTTGGCGTAAATGTGTGAAGTCTTGATAGCAAAAGTGCATTTCGTACTATGGGAGGGATTCATTGTATCGAAACGCACATAACATTTAAGAGAATTCCAATTGAGTCTTTTATTAACACCGCAACTATCTGAGAGTACTTATATCCAATGAAAAAGAGAAATAAAAGTCTTTCTTCAATGGTCATTGAAGACTTAAGTGAATTTCAACAAGTAAGATCTCTTATGGACCAATCTTCACAATATGTTTCCTCTCAACCTTATATGGCTTGTTGGATTACAGTCGCACCCAGGATGGAGTGGATTTATGACTACTATATAACGAGAAATTCGAAAAAGTTTCCAACCACATATATTATGGCTATATTGCAATTCATCAAAGCAGAAAATAATACCAGTTGTAGTGATTGATGAATTTCTTATTTATTGTGTTCCTTGTACTTACGGAAATGTCCAAAACTGTGGCAACTACACTAAGTGTTCACTGAACTACGACCACGTACCTAATAGTTTTTTGGTTTTTACTCAGAAGCCGGCTTGAACACGGCGTGGCATGAATTCTGGTAGTTGATACGTTTCCACGGGAATCTGACGCCATATATTCCTGATGGCATCCCACAATGAGCCCACTGATGTTGGTGCAGGAGCGAACAGCTCGTTCCGTAACATCCCATAAATGTTCTATAAAATTGAGATCAGGTGACTTAGAGGGACAATTCACACGCTGCAGCTCCGTGAAATGTTCCTTAAGCCAAGCAAGTGCGGTTCTGGTTTGGTGGCACTATGCATTGCCGTCGTGGAAAATGCCGCCTTCATCTGGGTAGAAATGTGGTATTATAGGGACATGATTCTGTAACACATGCAGGTACGCAATGGACGTCTCGCTGTAGTCCGTGCACTCCAACGGTCCCAGTCCATGCCAACAGAAGCATCCCCAAACCATACAGCCGCCCCAACCTGCCTGTACAGTACGCACTATACACGAGAGATCCATAGCTTCGTGCTGTTAGCGCCACACATGGACACGCCCGTCCGAGAGGAGTAGCACAAACCGTGATTCATTGGACCAACACACTCCTTTGCAATTATCTATAATCCTATTAGCGTGTTCCTATGGTCGAGCGCTACGAAGTCTGCGGTGACGAGTGGTAAGGAGTGAATGACGAGTGTGTAGTCGCTGTGGAACTGGAGTACATGCGTGTCAATGTACGCCTTATAGTTGCATGGGATATGTGCATCCACCATTGTATTGGTCACTTAATTCCCAAACATTGATGGTTTATTTGGCTGTCACAAGCTGTTTGACGCGATGCTTGCCATGGTTTGAACTTCCATATGCATCAGTAGTTCTATCTCTTGGAAACCGTTACTACACTTCCCACTCCTTGTACACCTACACTACACAGGAACGGATAAATCCTGCCGACTTCCCATTCTAACATTGTGCTGTCTGCCAACATGTAACTTCGAGTGTGTTCTTTCTCTGCAATACTACCAGTCTGGGTGGTCACATAGTCGGCAGCTGGCCACACTTTCTTGTGTTTAGGGGTGGTCGGAATTCAGTGAGCACACAGTGTACATTGTAAGCACATATGGAAGCGATTTTTAGTACATATGGAAGCACATATGGAAGCGAAAGGAAGCGATTTTTCACTACACAAGATAATTTAGTTGTCACTTTAGAGATGTCATATTACGAACCGACAGCATAGGTGAAATTTTTCGAAAAAATACTGAAGAAATATCTTTGTTGTACATTTCTCCGAACTCATCACTTTTGTGTAAAAGATCAGTGTCACTTAGATGTTCTAGCACATTAAAATTTAATATCACTTTACTCAAACTATTGATACGACATTATATTTTACTCGTTATGATGTCTAGCTTGTTATAACCACTGGTTTATATATACAACAATCAACAAATAAAATAAACACCCTTACATATTAAGCTTGATTTCATAATAAAATAAATCAAAACCATTATATAACCAATGCTGGTTTATCCTAATTTCCTAATAGTATAAAATACACTTAGATTATGTAACTTGTATACCAAATGCATACAGATGGTAAAAAATAATGCAAGCAGCATAAATAATGCACCAGTTCAGTAAGAGAAACGTATTTTTGTGTCATCCTGAGAACATATTCGCGATTAATATGGCTGACAGGTAATACATATGATAGCTGGGTTGCAGGAAAATATCAAACGCTAAGAATCAATAGAGGAAAAGGAAGTCTCTTAGTACTTTTATGCGTACCTGAATACATCAGGGGGCAAGGACAGGATTAGATTAGACGAAATGTAAGTTATCATCTCCTCAAGTGATGAAAAGCTTCACAACAGAAAATATTATTTATGCAATACAAAACTGTACCTGAACCTGACCTGTTATAAACTTCCCATGTCACACTCAAACAGTGCAAAGATGTGTTAAAAATGTGACAGAGTCCGTCGGAAAAGTATGCGGAAGGGATAAAAGACACAGCTATATTAGAAAAAGATTGTCATCTTTGATGCCCAAATTTTACCAGAAATCCAATTTCAAGATACTGTTCTTGATTGATAATGGTGAAACAACCTAACTTATCATGCTCAGAATAGTTGTAGTGTTGTTAGACGTGTATGAAACTCAAACTGTAGCCCACATCCACGTAGTGAGATCTGGGTCATTTTAGCACAAATAATGTTGTGAAATGTGTGAAAAACTGCAAGTTAATTATTTCATATTAAATTTGAATATATAAAATCACTCTCTAGAGCAAATGAGTAAAAAGTAATATTTTGTGTGTTTTTAAATGCAAGACTGTTTCTATTTGAAATACTGTAAAAAATTCTTTTTTTTATTGAAATTCATTAATTTTAGGCCATATACGCAAACTCTAAATGTACCGCCGTAATTTTAAAATATTTCTACCATTAAGGCTCTTCCCTAAACTCAATCCCATATTTTAAAAATTTTAGTGAATAACTTAAATGCAATGAAGAATATCAAAAAATGTAGAAAGTGAGCCAGAAGGTATCAAGAAAATGTTATTATATGAAGCAATATTTTTTCAAGACCCTCCATATAGTGTTAAATTTGTGTGTCCAACAATTATGACATCATAAACTGCGCACCTAAATTTCTAGTCTACGAGTATATATATAAAAACATTTAAAGAGTTATTAGTTAATTTACAGCGGTTTTAGGTACTACCTGATTCACTTTCTATATCTTTGATATTTTCATTGTCTTTAAGTTATTCTATAAGTAATTATAAGTAAGCTATAATTATAAGAGAATTATAGAACCATTAGTCTTATATGTCATGCAGCTAAAATTCTGCTCCGAATGGAAGAACGGAAGAAGAAACGAAAAGATTGAGGAGGAACAGTTTGGATTCAGGAGAGGTAAGGGCACAAGAAATGCAATAGGGTCATCAAGGGTGATCGGTGAAAGGTTTATAGAAAAGGGAAAAGAGGAGTATGTTGTATTTATTGATCTAGAAACGGCTTTAGACCGCGTGAATTGGGAATTGTTGGGATTTCTAAAGAAAATTGGGTTGGAATGGAAAGATCGAAGACTCATAAGAAATGTATATATTAAGAAACAAGTAAATGTTAGGATAGGGGAGGAACTGACAGAGGAAAGTGCAATTGGAAGAAGACATTGTCTCTCACAAACATTATTTAATATCTATTTAGAAGAGATAGTGAAAAAGAGTCTACATGATGAAGACATTTCGGTACGAGGTAGAATGATTACATGTATAAGATTTGCAGACGATATCTGGATAGTATTCTTAGTAATGACGTGAAGTGCGAACGTGAAAGCAAGTATAGGAATGGCGAAAGAAGGAGGAAGAAAAGTACCTTGAATAAAAAGTTGAGAAAAAAACATAAAATGCTTCGTATGGAGTGTTTTACTGTATGGTAGGCGAAAACATGAGCATTACGTAAAAGTGATGAAAAACGACTGGAAGCCTTCGAAATGTCGGTGTAGAGAAGAAAGGAAAGAATTAGTAGGGTCGAGAAAACGAATGAGAGGATGTTTACAATGGTGAGGGAGAAAAGAACACTTTTAGATATTATTGAGAAGAGGAAGAGAAACTGGTTGTGACTTTGAATAAGGAGGAACTGTATCATGAGGGACGTCCTAGGGAGTATGGTTTTAGGAACGAGAGGGAGAGGACGAAGGAGACTACAATTAATGGACAATATAAAAACAGAAAGATCATACGTGAAGACGAAGAGATTAGCGGAAGATCCTGGAGCATGGAAGCTTCTCAGCTGTGGCAAGCAAGTGACCTGCAAATAAGGGCAGAATACCTATGATGATGATTAAGTTATTCACTAGTTTTTTTTTTTTTAAGTAAGAATAAACTTAGTGAAGAACCTTAACCTTAATAAGCAACTAAAGTTGATACTATTAGAAGTTGAAAAACTTAATCTTTAAAACTTGAATGTTAAGACTAGCGATGGCCACATTTTTTTCGAAAAATACTTTTTCGAAAAATGGCTTTTTCGAAAACGAAAAACAAAATTTTATTCGAAAAACGAAAAACGAAAATTTTTTCGAAAAACGAAAAATTTTTCTAAAACGAAAAACGAAAATTTTTCGAAAAACGAAAAACGAAAAATTTTTCGAAAAAGCGAAAAACGAAAAAACGAAAAATGAAATTTCCGAAAATCGAAAAACAGATTTTTCGAAAAAGGCCATCCCTAGTTAAGACAATAATGTTGGTGTTGGTCAGTTTTTTCGAACTTCAGACCCTTTTTCATACGAATTTTTCAATGTTTTCCCCTTTATTAGCATGCAAATACGCAACTTTTCCGTACTATTACAATCCGATATCTAGAATTCACTTTTTCCAGTCCACTCTTATGCTTAACTTCCTATAAGTTTGGAAGTGTAAGAAACGCATTAGAGCAAAATCCGTTGTTCAAACCCGCATCAGGTTTTGCAGCGTGACTTTAGTCTTTGTCTTCTTCAATATTTTGAAAAATGTAAAAGTACAATTTAAAAAACACTGACTCTTGCTTACATGTTGGAAAATCATGACAAACATAAACGAATGAGATAGACAGTGGCGTACTTAACGGACAGTTCCGAACTTAAGCCCTACCCCGAAACTTTATTTACTATTTTAAAATAATTGAAATATCTTGCAGAATTTTCACATTTCCAGGAATTAAGTTAGCTAACCCCCCGATACAAAATCGTAAATACGCCACTGGAGATAGGAAATGATAAACTCATTTGTCATTTTGTGTAGGGTCTATTCACATACTTTCGTTCCATATGGAAACGTACATTTTCCTTCTTTGTTCATTTCTGCTTCATTAGTAGACGTCACTCGAGTTGTAAATTGATTTCATGGGTGTTGTTTGGGAAAGAAACTTCCCAAGCTTTCCTCATTTAGCTTAAGAGAAGATTAAGAGGAGATATTCTTTCACATTTGCTTATAAGTTGTTGTAATTCCCCTCATTTACAAAAAAACAGAAAGAAAAGGAAGGACATAGAGAATGGAATGCTTGTGTGCAATACCACACTTGCGCAAAGTGAATGTAGTCCCGTATCGTGGGAAAGAGGCGTGTGGAACATGCAATTGATGCTCTACTACAATGAGCGATAACGATATTTCTTTAAGAGCGAATAATAATTTTAAAAACATGTGCATTTTTTGTGTGTACTGATTCCTACAATGCTTATAGTAATTGCCTTGTCCAAGGTAAATAGAATGGGTAATCAATAAATGGAGAAAAAAAATGAAAATATTGATGATTAATCTATTGTGACAACTTAGGTCAGCTTAAAATAAATTTTAATGTTTATGTCATTTGAGCAATTGAAATTTTCATTCTATTAAACAGTAATTCTGATTGATTTACTGAAAGAGTTCGTAACATATTTTGTAGTGTTCGTGTTTTATGATAAAAATATCTTTACAGATTCTGTTTTAAACCTTGTAAAGCAGTTGGAATATTCCTTACCCTTTCTGTGCGTTTATTGTATATTAGTGACATTTAATATATCCGTCCGTGTTTTTGTATTTTGTACAATAAAAAAATTATAATATTCTAGGCGTGTTTTTCTATTTGGTACGCTAATTTAAAAGTTCGTTGGAGTCTGACTTATTATTAAATTTTTGTGGAAGAATAGCATGCCAGTTAATGTTCTTTGGTTAAAGTTTATTATATATTTCAATTTTTTTCTTAACTGAAAGGCAACTTTCAGTTCTAGGAAAAAACTGTTTCGTGTATGTGAAATGTCTTAGAAATTTGGGCCAAAATTTTCTATTTTTTTGAAAGTCAGTTTTTGATCTGGGTTCCATATTCAAGCTTAGAGCGAACAACTTTGATATAATTTGCGAAGAGTACTTGGTTTACTAATCTTTCTTTATATACAAACAAATGGATGCATGTGTGTATATGGGAGTTTTATTTTTATAGAGAGAGTTTGGCTACAGGTATATAATTTGAAGTACTCACCAACTACCTCTATAAAAATTGTTGCGGAAGCACGTAGGATTCTGAAACATGGATATTTGGATAGGACACGTACTAGTTCCCAAGTGAGGTATTGACCCGACTACGGTATGTTCCATAGTATTGGAGCTATGGACCTTTAAATTTCATTTTTTTAAATATTTTTTCAGCCTTTAACTCCGAAATGACGATTTCTGCATCCAGGTTGGCCTTATCTTGATGACAGGAATGACCTCCCAAATGTTGTCGGTGTTGTTTTGAAACACCCTGTATAATAATAAATTATAACTTTAATAAAACACCAGTACAGTTGCATGAAAACTCTCAAACCATTCCTTCTCCTTTTTAATTGAGATTGATTTGGGTGCATTTACTGCATTGGACAGGTAGCCAACTAGTAAATCTTCAGCTCTATATTCTACCTAGATGTACAGGGTGGCACATATGTCACACATGGATTGAAACAGTGTATAACGTTTGTGTTTGTAAATGCAAGTAATTATTCTTGTCACAGGAAAGAAGTACATGTTTCGGAGATTTGAAAACACTATGTGTGCAAAATTATGTCCTTCAAATGTCCGCCATTTGCAGCCTCACAAAGGTTGGCTCTTTTCAGTACATTGTCCATAACTTTACGAAGAGTTGCTGGCTGTAACACACGGATCTCTGCCCTTATGTTGTTTTTAAGTTGCTCGATGGTTGTTGGTTTGTTGACATATACACGTTCTTTGAGATATTCCCAAAGGAAAAAATCTGGAGCAGTTAAGTCAGGCGCACATCGAAGTGCCGACGGGATGCTCTCTGGGTGAGTATGATTGATCTTTGATTTTCAAAATACAGTTCAATCAGTTTCGTGCGTTGTGCAGGACTCAATCTCTCCATGATGAATCTCCCAGGATTCCTTTACAATCTTGAAAAAGAAAAACTTCCATTAATAACTTACCAAACAAAATATGAGGCATTAAAACCCATGTGTGACATATGTGCCACCCTGTATTAATAACACTGAAAATGCTTTCGTAACAATTAATATTGAGATACGTCTTCAGTGAAGTTTTTCCTTATGTTTTTCCAAAGGAGCGTTACACGTATTGTGAAATTTATGAAGCCACAAAAATACATATACTGCATGTATATGTGCGTGTCTATTACGTAGCTGACGAATTTAGATTTGTGAATCAAACGCAAGCATGTACGCACACGCACACGCAAAACGGTACAACATACTTGAAGGCATGTATATTCGTCTCATTCCTAAATGAAATATAAATATATGCATTCAGACATTAAGTTAATTTGTGAGTTAATTTGCATATTCCGTTTCAAGGGTGGATACCATTTCCTTATCAGTGTTCACTGAATGACATGGAGCTATGCAAAATACAACATGAAATCGCATCTGTAATAAGCAGTAAAAACTCATCTTCGTGCAATTGTCTTCCTCATTTTGCTTGACAATGTAGAACCATAATCCTTGCGTGTTCTTTAACACGGCTGTTAAAACCACATTACATAATGAGTCAAATGAAAATCAATTTTTTTTTGCAACTTGTTGCTGGTGGACGGAAGAATATTTTATGAAGTAACAACAAAAGGGTAAACTTATGAAACACAATATGCGTTTAGCCTTCTCTCAACATCTCCAATACTGTGAATAATATGTAAAGTAGGGTGTAGACAACACATTGTAAGAATGTCAAATCAGCTATGCTGTTACGTATTGATTAAATTTGCATGAACATATGTAATTGAAACACCTTTATGATATTTCTTCATATAACAACGCAGACGTAGTGTATGGTTAGCTTTCCAAAATTTTCCTAACATTGATTCTCTGGAATACATAATCAAACAGGCAATAACGAAGTTTCATCAAACTGTATACGGATATATATACTTGTTTTTCAAACGATGAGCCAAAATACTGATGCAACACGTCAATGCTTTTAATTTACGACAATAAAATAACATGTCTAACATTATATTTTACTTTATGCTTATACTAACAATCTGTAAAAGTCCATTTATTCCTCTTAAGTTATTATTATTATTATTATTATTATTATTATTATTATTATTATTATTATTATTATTATTATTATTATTATTATTATTATTAAAATGGTATTAGATAACAGATATAGTAGCAAATACAGGAATAAGAGTGCCTATGTATAGTACAAGGAGTAGATCGACATTGGTAGCATTAAATTCAAAACGAGAAACATTGAGAAAAGTCAGAATGTGTTACAATAATTTAAAATGAACATTATTATTTATTCTTTAAGTTTTACGTCCCACAGTTATGCCGGTTAGGCTAAAGAAGACGGTGATGATAAGAAATGAATGATATGATTGAATGAAGAATGTGGGAGGAAACGGGAGAACCGCGAGAAAACCCACGAGCACGGTGTTTCTTCACCACAAAGTCCACACGGCGCAAGATGAGATCGAACCAGGGACCCGAAGCACCGGAGTGAACGCATTAAAATGAACATATGTTGGGAGAAATAACAGAGCAATTCATTAAAAAAAAACTGTTTTAACTTATGACAAGGAATCTAATTGCCAATCTTGATTTTTTATGGTCTTTAGAATATCTATAGTTATAATCTTATATTCAAAGAACCAATCTTTTATGTTGGAATGCGTATTACAATAAGTGACCAGAATCTTTTGCATGCCGGATGTGCAATTTTAAGCAAGGTTAACTCATTTCTTTAAATCATAGTTAAATGAAGCTTTAATTTTCATAGTTTTGTAAATAGTATTTTATGAAATTGGCTGTTTTTATTTTAATTTTGTCTTATAATCGGTATAATATAACCTTGTAATTTGAATATATTAACCATATGACAAGGGCGTTAACCTGCTTTAATATTCATTCTATACTACAAAGTTTTCTAGTCTGTTTAAAATGATTATATGATGGTTTTAACATAGTGTTGTATTTTTGCCTATGAGCTGATCACAGTGCTTAAAAAATATCGTTTTATTATTATTATTATTATTATTATTATTATTATTATTATTATTATTATTATTATTATTATTATTATTATTATTATGAGTGAGAATTAAACACTAAATATGATTGGAAGTTAACAACCAAATTTTAAGCAATGAATATGGCTTCAAAAACAGAGAAACGAGAATCGTTTTCAAAAAAAAAGTAAACTGGTTAATTTTTTTACTTGTGAATAAATAATACAATAAACCTCAATACTTTTCAGTAGTTTATAACTGTGAAGAAAATTGGATATTATGTTTCTTCTAAGGTACCGTTGGCGTTTGCAGTCATAAGTTAAAGGGCAAGTTCTTTTATTACTGACCAGCAATTATGTGATTTGGCTGCTGTATAGTTTGATAACTTCATAAAACGTTCGTATATTAAAATGGCTTATTCAGGATCCTCAGAAAACACAAATAAAAGGATATTAAATACTAGAAGAAGAAAAATACTCAATAAAAGCTTATGATAAGAATGGTTACGCTAATATGAAAACAACTTTCGCAAACATAAATAAGAAACTGCCAAAAAAATGTTTGATTTGAAGAAAGGAAGTTTCAGCGGCTTCTTTGTTGATTGGAGAAATGTTTGCTCATTTTTTGTACACTATGCAAATGATGAAATCAAAGATTATATTGTTCGAGGAAAATAATATGTGCGTTTTGGCTATAGAAATATCGGATTATGTCATTGTTTGTTCAACATTATTTTCCATTTATTCTACGTAATCATCTTTTACCGGTTAATTTCTCTAGTTCCTATTTTCTTTCTTTCTTTTCTTTTCTTTTTTTTCCACATGAAAAAATATTCTTGTCATATATTGCCTATGTATGGAATTTCATTTCATACTATGAGTAATGTCTTAAGGCTTTCCTGAAATTAGATTATAATAATCTAGTGGAGATATAAGTTCAAATTTTTAACTCGATTTCAGATAATGTTATTAAAACGGAATATTGTTAAATAATATTTTTAATAAGTAGAAAAAACATTAAAGAATGTTGAAATTATTTTCTTTTATTATTACAAAATACTTTTAGAGACTTGTTCTCAATGACATGTAAATATCATTTTTAGAAGACGAGTTACTAATTTATTTTTACCTGCTAAATCCGAATTCTAGATGTTTCTGTGTTAATAGGAACTTCAATTTCTTATAAATACATGTCTTAGACTACAAATAAGAAAAAAATTAAAAATGACATTTTTTTCTCACTAGAAACATCAAATAAAATCAGACGAGGAAATACAGTAACTTCAGCACTGAAGTTAAGTTCACTGAGTTGTTAGTACGTCCGTACATCCTTTACTCCGGAATATGAATGAATGCGAATTTTTAAAATTCTGTTTTTTAAAGATAAGTGGCTAAAACAATTATCTCAACCAAGTTTGTTAGCTCCTTCTTAGCTATGTAGATAGCGTACGAGTTTTTAGCGCGGGAGACCCGGGTACGATTCTCGGCAGATTCCATGTTAAGTTGTAGGTCCACGAATTTGAATTCAAATCAAATCGAAATCGACCAAGTTCGTTCATAGAATCAATCCGTTAATCTGTTAACGGATAAGGCGACTTTAACGGTGACTACCTATAGCCCATAATCTATCCCATACATGTAAGCAAATTTTTGAATTGTTTTTGCAATATAGCTAGAACAATTACTTCGACCAAATTCGTTCATGGTTCGTTCGATCCGTTAATGTATTAATGGAGAACGGTGACTATCTTTAACCCATATCCCATATATGCAAGTGTTTTTTTTTAATTCTGTTTTTTGCAACAGATAGCTAGATATCTTTTTATTTATGTCTTCCGGTCCCGCATCGCCGTTGAAATTTAAAAAATCCGGTAAGAACAATAAATTTTCAATATTTTTTAAAAACGACTAAAGAATATAGGATAACGACCCTATATAGCCTAAAAGTTTCTCCAAGTATGTAAAAACAACGTTAAAATAAGTAAACTATATTTATATGATATCTTCTGGTACCGCATCGTAGTCAAAAATTTGCGAATTTAGCAAAATTTCAGAGTTTAACATTTTTTTTATTTTCTTAAAACAAGTAAGATAAGGACGCTACTCACCACGAGTGGGTGGCTGCACTTGGAGTTCCAGTACCCAATTATCCATTCAATGATTAGGGTGTATTATCTACTATTGGTTTAACAAGTTTATAATTTTACATAATTCGTCCCACACAAATTTTTATTTTCTCCTTTATTTTTGTCCATTACTAATGATTTTAAACTCTGATTTGTGCGGGTGCAGCGGGGACTCAGTGATAAAATGTTCACTTCTGGTGCATGGGGTCCTTGGTTCGATCCCAGCTTGCTCCAAGTGAGTTTTTTGCTGGACAAACACCGTGTGCGTGGGTTTCCTCGGGGTTCTCCCACTTTCTTCATTCCACCATTTCATTCTTTTCTCATGACGGTCTCCTTTAGCCTTGCCGACATAACCGTCGGACGTAAAACTTAAAAGATTTCAGGCATAACCTTTAGGGAGGAATCTAATCATTCGTAATTGATTTTGTGTATCTTTGTGGACAATTATGAATGATTAGATTCGTCACTGAAAGATTCGTAACAGCGCGCTGTGAGCTTATTGGCTGACGCCGTACCCAAATTCAGGTGACGTGGGATATAGATATTTATGCAACCAGTCACTCTTAAATGTTTAGAGGTTTGCGTGTTAGCGTTATGCGAAACGTATAAATGGGATATGGATAGCCGTCGTCAGTGACACCGTTAGCCGTGAAGATGTTAACGAATTTTCACCGTTAACGGACACAACTAAGATAATTGCTCTAGCTGTCTATCCCCAAAACATATAATTGAAAAATTCACTTTCGTTCAAGATTTATCGAGTGGAGTAACGGACGGATGGATGTACTAATATTACAATCTTGTAGGGCTCATAGCGTGATCCTATACGAGAATTTAGTTGTATTTTTCCACTTTATGCTTTTGGTACGATTACTTCTGTATCTGGGTTTTCAAATGAAGGATTCTGTAATTTTATTGCAACATTTTGAAATATTTTTTATATTGTTATTATTATTATTATTTAACTATGGTTGATAAAATATCCTAATGTCGAATTCTTGATTTGGTACTCTATGTAAGATACTGAAATGAGAACACAATTTTGTAATATGTAGGTAAGGTCAAACTTCGTTGGCAATGACCATTGGGAGCTAAAGCGTGAAATACCAAGTTCTTCTAACCTCAAAACATGATGAAATGATCTTAGTTCCAGATTCTTTTGCAATCCCCATATTACAAGCCAAAGTTGTTTTATTGTTGAATAATGAATCGTGCCGATCAGGATGTTTGATTTCAATCTGTGTAATTGTAAAACTTAAGAGTGCGTATTCTACATGTATACGTAACGTATCTCCTCTATTTTCCTCTTCAGCACACTCTCACAGTTACATATTTAAACTGGGTGTTGCGTATATAATTATAACATTTCGTTTTTCACCAAAAATCATTCGTCCATCACATTTCCTTTCCCTTTGACCTGCCCTTTTGCGTCAATCACCGTCACATCATTTGGTGATGATGTAGCGCTCTTGCAAACAGTGTTGCAACTTCATGAAAGATTGTACCAGTTCTGTTTCTTCAGTTTTTTACTGCTTAATGATCATTTAACTCACAACTTTAACATTTGTTAGGTACATTGAGTTATTCATTATAGTCAGGGACATTATTAAATAACTATCTCGATATTCAAGAATGTTGAAGATGTTGAGTAGTATTTTATGGTATCTAACTTTTAAAATTCTTGAAAAAATATGACAGTTATTATTATACAGGGTGGACCATAAGTCACTTGACAAAAGGATATTTCAAATGAATTATTTATCAATTTCGGAATTGTAAAATTATTCGAAGTTGTATCATAATACAGGTAGCGCTGATAAAAGTTGCCCGTGTAAAAATAAAGGAAATGCAGTGAAATTAGAGAAACGAAGAACTGAAATGGACTTACCGTTTATTTACAATGAAAAATAGAGAGAAAAATACAGTGAAAAATGCATTTATACAAGATGTTGAAAGTGACCCCTTGCATCAATTCACAGCTCTCCACGTATAAGCATATTCCGATACGACCGGCGTAAAGTTGGCTGCGATATCGATGGCGGCAACTTCATGGCTAATGTTGTCTTTCAGTTCCTATATTGTGTGTGGATTAATTTCATAGACTTTGCTCTTCAGGTGACCCCACAGGAAGAAATAACATGTTGATAGATCCTGCGAACGTGGTGGCCACAAACCTTTGCTGATAGTTCGTTCCTCAGAGAAGACATCATGGACTCGTTCCAGGGATGCCTTAAAAGTGTGGTGTGTTGCCCTATCTTGCTGAAAGAAGCAATAGTATCTTTCGTATTCAGTGAGTTGAATACAAAACGCATAAAAACTTTCCACATATGCAACCATGTTCAGGGTGTGTCAAAAATATATCGGTCCAATAATGCACGTTTCTGTTACACCGCACCAAACGCTGACTTTTTCATAATGGAGTGGTTGCTGACAAACAATGTTACACTGAGAAAAAAAAAGGACTAGGTTTTCTGTGTGGATACATCGTATTTACGAGGGTGCGCTCCTTAAGTAATGTAATTTCATGTATAAAAGTACAGAAGGTGGGAATACCATGCCAAATCTGGAGTTCGGCGTCGTGTTAAAAACATCTTTCCTCTCTTTTCTTCTCACAGAATGATATGACGTCTTATTACTCTCGTAAGGTAGAGAGTCACAGATTTAGAAAGAACCAAGAGGGGACAGTCGTAGGAAGGTGGTAACAACATTATATACGTAAGTTACCACCGTCTTAAAGGGTATGGCGTTAATTCTAGATTTGAAATGGTGATCCCACAATACAAAATTTTCGCTGGACGGTGATGTAGATCGTACTACAGATGAAACAACATTACGTAATGTGGTGACGCGCGTAACCTGGTAAAACATTTACATGCCCTTCGGATTATGCATTTTTCTTAGTGTAGGATTCTCCGTTGCCCAGTACCTCAGGTTTTGTGAATTCAGATGACCGGAAAGAAGAAACCATGCTTCATCAATCATGATGTAATGGAAAGGGTCTAACAAATTATCCTTGATGTTATTCAATAATGCTAACAATCAATACTTCTTGTATGTCGATTGTTGTATATTATCGATTGTTGAAGAAATAATATCGATAATTGCATAAACTGTCCATTGTTGCATTGAGTAAATTTTAGAAGTCAAATATTGTACAGTGAAACCTGTCTATGTTGGCCACCATCGGTTCCGTCGAAAAGTGGCCAACTTAGACAGGTGGCCAACTTACAGAAAATAAGTGTGATTTGTGTATTTTTAGAATAGGATTTCTAATATTACTTGATTGTAAAATTTTAATAATCAGTGGCACGACAGCTACTTATAAATAATGTATATAGAGTAATCATAAAAATATACAGTACTAGAAAATATTACTATAGTATGTTTAATATATGTGCATACCTTTCTCTTCCTGAAAACTAGTCTGGTACATTGGATTATTCGGATTGAAAACACAATAACACTAACAACCATGAAATAGAAGCGTATGTACGCAATTTATTGAAATTGATATAACACACTGAGTTATTCAGATTGAAAACAAGTAAAGCTAAGTTATAAATTGACGTATTTGTTTTATTCTTTTTTGGCAGATATGCACATTCCAATATTGTAGTTAACTACCTCTTGTTAATGAGCTAGAAATGTTTCCCTCGGAGCAAAATATGTTTTGAGAAAATCTTCAGGGAATTTATACCTCAAAAACTCCGCTACCTTTTGACAAGCCGACAAGTGCCAATAGTTGACAATTGAGATGGTTAGTTTTAACCTTGAAAATATTCCGGAATTACTAAAGCTCCCACTGATGAGAGGAGTTGATATAGCTAATGATTTTACCAAAACAGACAGGGTAAACAAATACGTACCACCATTTCCTGAATTCCTGTACGTGTTTTCTCTTATTCACACCTTCCTTCACCACCCCTTTATAAGGGAAGTGTTCTGGCCATTGACCTCCAAGAACAAAGAGTGTGCGAATCTATGCTTCTTTATCTCCAGTCACAAATACAGAATATCTGCTTCTTATATGGGAATTCGAAAGAGTTAAGAAAAATAACAAAACTGTATTTTGCGTGGCCAAGATACACAGGTAAATTTATGATTATCATCATAGGGTAAACATTGCTTCAGTGTGGCCAACTTCCAAGATAGACAGGTGGCCAACTTATAGAGTAGTAAGTAACGAATGTCTTATGAAAAAATGCAGGTTCAATACGAACTAGGCCAAGATAAGCAGGTGGCCAACTTAGAGAGGGGGCCAAGTTGACAGGTTTCACTATTCGCATTCAAAGGGGATGCGGGCTACTTTTAACTGCGCTACCGTTAGATTAGAATAGAAAGTTCACGAACAGCACCATGACGTATTCTTCTTGTCAATCACCTACTTCTACTTTAGTCAATTGAGAATATTAGGATTAGAATTGACACTAGGATTTTAGATTTTTGGGCTTTTAGCATCCGTGACTATGTTAACCTATCACGTATGAAGAATGCCATCCCTCGGTGATCACTATCCGAGGAAAGGGAAGTAAGAAGGAAGAAAGTGGCTTGGGACCTGTATGTTATGTACCAAGGCATTTATCTTGTGTGAATGAGGAAAACCAAGGTAACCCTTAGCACTCAGGATGACTGGCCTGTAGAAGCTTTTTACACCTTTTCGACCCCACCGGAATTTGAACCTGAGACCGCTTCCACCAAAGACTACGCTGGTTAACTGCTAATATAAGGAGCTTATGACGCACACTATATTTCTGTAAAGTTTGTTTTTACTATTGTGAAGATATATGAATTTGTATCTATATATATAAAAGAGAACGTACAAAATCCTTTGTCCGCTCATCACGCTAATACGGCTGAACCAATTTCTTTCATTTTTGGGGGGTTATTAGGATTTGGACCCTAGATGGTTTTTATCATATCACTTTAATTTTTAATTACCAGTGTCTTGAGATAATTGACCATTCAGGTGTCCACAAATCCTTTGTTAGTTCATCATAGGTAAAAATAAACGTATTTATATGCAACCCGCATGACCGTGTCACTCGGCGGGTTAACATAAATGACAGGCGATATACAGCGGAAAATAGCTTGAATCTTCTGTTTAAAATTTTTTAATTGATTTGCTTATTTTTACAGACACTTTTACAATATGCCAGCACCGGGATGACCGCAGCGAAGCGGGGCGGGTTAACATAAATGACAGGCGATATAATGTTAAGATTTACTGCAATCTTCTATGGTTTTTATCATATCACTTGAAAGCGAAAAAGTAAAAATTATCTAAGTAACAAAGTTTATTGCGTTCCGGGGTGACCGCAGCGAAGCGGGGTGAACGCTGCTAGTACATTATAAGCGATCTTATTTCGAACATTGGGACATTTTATTTTTAAATTAAACTCTATGAATATCGTCATCGTCTGGTCAACGTTAAAATCGCATTTCAATTCTTTTCTTTTTTAAAGTTCATTTACTCTACAAACAAGGAAGTTTCTTGTTGTCTGTTGTCTAATTTTTTTTATGTATAATTTCTTAATCAATAAAACAGCAGATTGTTTCCCTGGCCGCATCTCTATCATCACCTCACCATGATTAATCTACGTAATCTGCACTTTTCTATGTCATAGAAGAAACTGTCAATAAACTAGGAAGAGACGTTAAACAAAACGATTCGGAGAGTTTTGGAAGGGGAGTTGAAGTTGGATTTCACGCCAGTTAAAATGTGACAGCACGAGCAATAATTTTAATTTCGAGTTTTACAAGTCACATCTTGCTCTAGCTTCCGGAACATTTGTCACCGTCTACGTTGTAGATTCATTGATAACAATGCATTGTCTTCTATTAAGTAAGTCCGATCTTAGCTGAGTCAGCCATCGCTAAAATTTTGTCTTTTCTGTTTGGATTACGCTACCTGTTAACTCCCAGTTATTCACTGCTCAGGAGACTTAGACGATAAATGGACGAACGTCAACCCAGCAAAAGGAACCATCAAGGAAGGAAGGCCGAGACTCACGAGTGAGTACTAATAGATTAACTGTTCCTAACTGCTATTCCCTTCACACCTATTTCAACCTCTTTTGACATCACAATCTGTGCCAAGTGAACTTTGTGGTGGACAAACACCGTGTACGTGGGTTTCCTCGGGGTTCTCCCGTTTTCTCCTACTTTCTTCATTCCACCATTTTCATTCATTTATCATCATCACCGTCTCCTTTAGCCTAGCCGGCATAACCGTGGGACGTAAAACTCAAAGATTTCATTTCATTTTTTGACATCACAATTTGTCTGTTTTATTCAAATGCAACCCAGGTCAAATCCCATGCTCATGCTCTAACAAATAGAGAATTTACAAAATCCTGAGTGCAACTTGTCAATTCTGACATTTCCAATGCACGATTCATTAACACATTATCTGAGCTTTAGAGCTGACAAGGAGCGACTGCACACTATAATTTATTTTTTTCTCATGTGTTTATTTCAATAGAAGTCACTTATCTCATCTAATATATTATAAAGTATTGTATCTGTCATCAGCTTTTCGCAAAGAAAGGTGTTTCGTAGAGCCACCCAATTTTGCAAATAGACCAGGGGAGGATCGTCCCGATCGCCCCCCCCCCCAGAAGAAGAAACTTTCTTATTTTATATATATAAATAAAACCCATCCCAAAGTTTGGAGCCCTTAAAAGTAGCAGTATGACAACCCCCCCCCCCGCAGAAGTCGGTCCTGGATGCACCCCTGAAATAGATAGATCTTCAGGCGATCTAATCGCATGGAACAGTAGCCTATATACTGTGTGGGTTGACCTTGCATAATGGTCTGCATACGTTTCGTACATTGGATTCAAACCCCGGCCGTGGTTCAGATCTCACGTTAATAGTAAGTCCTGTCCTTCAGAGAGGTTTAAATACTTATCTAGAAACGTAAATGTACTGACGTGGTGACGTAGTATTATATCTTAAAACATAAAGGATAATAATTTTACTTTCAAATAGAATAAGAATATGATGTCTGTAGAACATTCTGACTAATAAAAGCATTCAACACTGGAAAAGTCTATTGGATATTAAAGTGTGTTACGATCTTTAAACTGTGATTCACATCGTAATTATGAAAGGTACAGATAATTACACTCGTTTCTGTGTGTAGGTAGCAACACTTTATGTTTCCTTATACTTGCGTTTCGTCTCCTGTTCTTCCTCGACCTTGATGAGTTTTCTTGCACCATGCCTCAAAGAAGATTTTTAAACAAAAACAATGGATTCAGGAAGATAAAACCATTGTTCTTAAATTAAGTCCACTTCTTGGAGAAAATGATGGAAAGTGAATTTTTTTTCTTTTTTTTATGTTCTGACAATACTTTGAAGTGTTATTGCATAACGAAAAGAGAGAATCAAAAAAGATGTTTTCTGAATAACTTGATATTCAGCTAAATTTAGGTTAAAAGACCGACACACAATATGATTGTTTGGAAATGCTTTGCCATATAATCGTACGTACATATTGGAATGTCATTACATGTTATTACGTAGATGTTTCACAAACACACGACAAAGAATGCCATCTGCTGTAACACAAGTTTTCTTTCTCTATGCGTTTTCGAACATTTACAGCTAGGGGCCAAACAAATTAGCAGGCTATGTTTTAGTCTGAAGTGTGTTTTAGATACCGTTACATAGCTAGTTGATGGTGTGTTAATTCAGTTTTCTTGCCTAAATATTTTCTTTTAACTTGTATTGTTGATCTTGTTACAGATTAGATTTATAAAAAAGTAATGCGCGTATGATAGGTTAAAAACAGCAATTCTGGAGAACAGCATAATCTAGGCGTACGTTAGTGTATCACACAAAAGTTGACGCTTACTCTGAGCTGAAGCAAATCGTGTCTATTTACATGAAGCCACTCAGAGCGCTTTTCAAACATCCATAATTTTGCTTCCCATGAAGATTATGCAAAGAAAATGTGGTGTTACTAACCTGCACTAGGTTATGACCTATATAAAATATCGAAGTCTAAACTATTTATGACATAGAGGACGCTGAAAGCCTCCAAAACCTCAAACTTTGCCACCTGCTGACTCACTCACTCATCAAAACCAATACAGTATTTTCTATAAACAAGAAGATTTGAAGAATCGAAGCTTTCCTGGCGGCGAATATTTTTGAGATGTTTTCGGATATCAGCCAGTTGAAGTCCGACGATAGAGCCGACGTTTCAAGAACTGACATCGTTCTCGTCTTCAGGGCGATTATAATGCCCTGAAGACATCAGCCAGGTGAAGTCCGACGCCCTGAAGACGAGAACGATGTCAGTTCTTGAAACGTCGGCTCTATCGTCAGACTTCACCTGGCTAATATCCCGAGAACATCTCTATAAGAAGATTTGAAATTTGGCACAAAAAGTTTATTATACAACTAAAGGGGGGGAAAGGCCGAAAACCGGAAATTTCCTTTTCCGAGGAGGAAAATCAGTAGGTAAGTAAACTTATGTACGCCACTTGTTTCAAAGTATATAGAGTAGCTTCCCAATATGTGGTCTGTGGACCCCCGATGGCCGCGAGAGAGTGAAAGTGGAGTCCACGAGACATTTTATTTTTATTATTCTTTGTGTAATCTTGTAGCTCACATTCTGAAATATTTGAATCTTCGTTCCTATGTTTGAACCAATTAAGGAGAATAGAACACTAAAGCGCAGAAGAAGAAATAAAATTACAAATCTAGGCTGAAAGATGCATCACCCATCAATTCATAATATTGGGCCTAGCTGGTATAATCGTACTTTTTCGAATATCTACTTTTATAGCAGTATTGCACTGTCCAAAATAACACACTGTTGTAAAATTGTAATTTATCATTTCACTTTTATAAGATATATATATATATATATATAATTTGTTAACAGTTGCTACAAGGGGTCCGTGAGAGTAGAAAATTGGGAAAAGCTGCTATAGGAATATATACGAGAACTTAAATATGGAGACTTAACATTTGACCCATATATAGAATTAGTGTTACAAGTAAAGGGAAAAAATTAAAAAAAAAAAAAAAAAAAACTGGACATTTCATCCTCCAGGGAGGAAGATTAGGGAGACAACAGCAAAATCACATATTGTTATTGATACGTTACTTATGATACGAATTGGTAGCTGGAAGTGATCTATCGATTGAAATATCTCTTATCTTCAGACAATAACAAAGTTTAAAAAATCTGAGAGATATTCATAACTTTAATCTATATCTCAGTAATATTATGGTAAAGCCCGATTAGAGTTTACTTTACAAAAATTCTTTTTTATTATTATTATTTTCTCGAAAAGTACACATGAGCAGGGCTTGAAAGATCCACTCGCTTGCTCGTCAGTGGCGAGTACTTTTTTTGCATTTGGCGAGTAAAAGTCTGTGTAAAGACTGTGACTGCAAAATGGTCTGGCTAGTAGATTTTTTGGTTGGCTAGTACTTGCAAGCAAGATTTTTCAAGCCCTGCACATGAGAATTTACATCCATCCATAACGTTTTTATTATAATCAATGAGATCGTTCGATTTGTATTGTATACGTCTTATCTTTGGATAATCTTTTATTCGTTAAATGCTTATAATATTGTATTATTATTATTATTATTATTATTATTATTATTATTATTATTATTATTATTATTATTATTATTATTATTATTATTATTATTTGCAGAATTGTGTATGAGAGACCTAAATGCACTTTCCAGTTCGGGCCTTATCTACATGGACGAAATGGATATTCGACCTACGGAAACAGGCAGACTTATGGCTCGTTATTATGTTGCTTTCGAAACTATGAAGATGTTTACTGAGGTACGTTTATCTAAAAAAAAAACATATCATTACAATGATGTCTTATCAAAAAGCATAAAATATTTCTTTTAAATACTCCGAACAATCACTATCTTCCAGATTAGTACTTTTTTTATTTTAGTCAGTAAACTTTCGTGTTATTAATGAGATTTATTTACCTTGTATATACTTTACACCTTCATTGATAATATATTGTGATAGATAGAATTAGACTGACTTGATTATAGTCGATTTTGAACACTTGTCTGGCTAGTAAATCTTTCTTTACCATCAATTATGTTGGATGTGACGGTCATAGTCCCGAATGATCGCTTGGCAACGTTATTTTCCTTGTAGCCAACTGTTACGTGTAATGAGAAAGGGAATATGTCGCAATACCGGTTTTGAAACTTTCCGAAGACCCTACATGCTACGGGGACGGCGTGGAGTAAGTACCTGTTTGAGAAGTTCAAATCCATAGTAGTTCATTAGTTAGGTGCCTGGGGATTTCACAGGGATGGGCGAAAATGGGATCACTCGGATTTCTGTCTTTTTTGCCTTCCTTGGGCAGAATGTCTGAGATGATGAAGCATTATAGTTGGAGCGCTTGGTCATATGGATCCATACATTTGTGGTCTCATCACTGTACAAATAGGGGTATGTGACTTACAGAGGGTCCATAACATTCTCCTGAAAGAAAGCGATATAAAAGTGAACAATGAAACTCAGATGAGTTTCAATGACACTCAGGAAGCGATATGACTAAGTGCTTTCTTTGTTGTCACTTCAGGGAGAAATCCATTTGTGGACAGAACGTCGATGTGCGATGAGAATTAGCGTCGTCGTTATTAGTTGGCGTCACATGAACCCATGTCCAACAACCCAAATCACTACTGAAGCAACATAAGATTATACTCTGTGGACCATTTAGGGTTTTATGCGTTGACAACTGCACCCATCAAGCATTTGCCAAACGAATTATGTACTCGCAACAATTAAATATGTGCATTAAAATTTGAGAAACTTGGAGCCAATGATTATACATCCCAGAGGTGTCCTTCTATTTCAATACAACGTGAAATCGTTTAAACTCTCCAGTGTCACAGTTATCCGAGCTCATGATCTCCATATTCCTCGAACATTACACCCTTGCACTGCCATTTCTTTGATTCACATTACGTTGGGTTCTTTTTCTGCAAATTCCATATTCTGCACAAGTGTTGAAAACTTGTTGCTGCTGATGAGAACTTCTGATTTTACAATACTTCTTACTTCACGTTATTGTATTTCTTCTTGTAGAAGAGCTCCCTTGCTGTTATGTGGATATCGTACGCACTTTTGGTGTGGTTCGATTCCCGGGAGGAGCTCATGTGTTTTGGACCCGTCATTAATCTGTAAGTCCACATCTCATATATATTCGCTCCTAAAAGGAACGCTAAACTCAAATCTAATTAACTAATACTTGTAGGGTCAAAAATGTATAGATAGCTAACAATTGCGTGGTTATTGCTCATTACTGAATAACGTTTTAAGCTTAATTCTTATCTTTTGGAAGAAGAACTTACTAAGACTAAAGCTTATTGCAATTGAATAATCCTACGATGAATCCATCGGGCTCAACGTTGACAAGTTACTTTATAGGCCTAGGAACTCTAATTACTTACAGACTACGTCTACACACTACTTTACACGCCTTTCATTTTATTTTCATGTTTAACAAGTGTTAACTAAAAGATTGAGTTATTTTATTCTCTTAGTTGTAGATAATCACCAGTAGTTCAGATTTCTACACATACAATAGTATTCTCTGTGGATTGTGCATTTTTTAAAGAAGCACACCAGGCCCACAGCAAACCCCAAAAGTTTGTGGGACATAAATTCTTTAGGGGCCACAAGTCGTTAAAAGACGACCGCTTACACCAATAATAATTAATCAGATCTTGTACACGTGGTAACCATAACCCATTTCAATATATCCCTTCACTCCTCTTACTTTAATAATAACAATAATCGTTGAATATTTTATTGACACAAACAGCCAATAGCCACACGTGTGGCAGAGGTGTACAAAAAATACGACATATTGACTACAACGACAAAGGTAATACAAATCAAATAATACAAATAGCATGATCAAGTACAGTAAAAAAGATATGAATAAGCAATAATTACTAATGAACAGTGAAAATAAATTTTAAAAAAGAAACAGTAGTAAAAAGTGAAAAGTTCAAACAAATCATGCTGGTAATACAGAACATAGTATAAAATAATACACTAGAAGATTACAAACACCTCGTCGATAAAAATGTACGTAAAATACAAAAGTTGGCATTGCATCAAAGACTATATAAATTATAATAAATTACAGACCTATATTGGGAAGACAAGAAACATGAATAATTGTGCAATAAACGATAAGAAAAATATAACCAATCTTAAAAAATGTAGTGTCTGATAAGAAATTGAGAAGTTACTGTACGTACAAGCTTCTTAAATAATTAGTAAGTATTCGACGTACAACAGAAAATTTAATTCCAAATAAATCAAGAACTGTGTTAAACTTGTTTTCCTTAGGAACACAATTATAAATCATAATATTTTGTATTAATAATTTAATTTATTTATTGATTCAGCAAATGGCCACGACTGTGCCCAAGGGAGTACAAACAATACAGCATAAAAGGTTACAATAACAAAAGTAATACAAATACCCAAATATAGGAAGTTATACGAATATACAATAATTACTGATGAATGATAGGTAAAGAACAACTTGAGGAAACGGACAAACAAGAAACACGCAGACAGAACATGCGAGCATATCAAAACAATCGTCAGAAAATAAAGTTACACCTTTTGGATATTTTGTGAAGAAATTACTTATATTAAGGATTGTTAATGGTATATTGATTTCTGAAATATAAACAAAATTGTTAGAGCTCTTGTATAGAAAATCGATTTTTTTAAAATATCATCTCCATTAAACTATTCCTGTTTTTAGGGGTAAGAGGAAAATTCAAAAACGCTCTTAGAAATTGTAGAGAATCTTAGAAAATTCTTAAGTTTAAAATTCGATCTCGATCCGTTGAACGGTACGGCATCTAGGTCAGTGTATATACGTCGGGAAGGATGAACACACAGACATCCAAAAATGACAGACCATGAGATTCGTATATTCATTGATATTTCGAACTCGATTATTTTCACAAATTCCATATTTTCTTCTCTTCTATAAACGTTTTAAAGTAAAAATACAGAGAAATAGATTAACTTGAAAAAGATCCCACACGCAAAGGATATGTGAAAATTCCACTGAAATTGTTCTTATGAAAAGTATGAAGAGCACAGTATTGCATAACCTTCCCGAAATTATACACTCTTAGTCATATCAACCTGCACAACTTCAGTTGTGTAGCATTATTTTTGGCAAAGTAAATTTCTTCCAAAATTTTGCAAATTAAAAAGTGATGTTCTTCAGCAGCACCGACTAAATCTGAAACTCAATTATACCCATTTTCCTAGCCTCTAACAATTTAAGAAAAACGAACGATGTTTTGAAAAACTACGAGCATATATTCCCTGTTGCTTCTCATTGAGTTCCCTGTCATGCTAGCTCCTATATATCTACTCAGACACGCAAAAAAACAACCCAACCAGTCAAAATTCGAGGATTTTGAAGCTTGTTTTGTGTCCTTTCTGACTTCGGTCTTTTCTAAATTCATGTGTTTCGCGCCATTCCGTTTAATGCAGTTCTACTCACTATATTTTATTTCCGATGTCATTGAGAAATTATCGAGAAACTTGTATAAAAACATTGCTGAAAAAACTTGTATATCTATCTCTCTATCATTCGTTCCTAGCAAATCCATTTTTTACAAATATCTTAATATTGTATTTTTGTATAGCACATAATGGTGCATTATAGTCTTGGGGGAACAACAAAAATTTAGAGAAGCTTGGCTCCCGTAGCCCCTCCCTGGTTGCGGGCGTGTTCCAGAACTATGACATCCTTTGCAGCTTTGGTCCTCCGCCGGATTTCAAGTGTGGATTGTCTTTTTGTGTACTGTATGGCCTAATAAGGCATTCTGCCAAGAGAATCACGAATTGTCTTGATCTAGTCTTTTAGATAATTCTTGATTTGGTGGACAAACACTGAGTGTGTGGGGTTTCTCATGGTTCTTCCGTTTCCTCCACTTTATTCATTCCACCATTTCATTCATAACTCATCATCACCGTCTCCTTTAGCCCAACCGGCATAACCGTGGGACGTAAAACTCAAAGATTTCATTTCATTTTTGACCTAGCTTTTGTTTGCCTTATCTTCTATTAAGAGTTTAGCAAGAAGCAGATAACAATCATGAATTTCGAAAAAAAAAATGAAAAATGCAAGTTTCCAACGATATTTCTTCTTTTTACACAAGTATAACTCATTTAATTTAAACTGTCGACTCCTTCTTTAGTTTCATTATTGTAGAACAAACTAATATCTAGTTTCTTTGCATTCATCACGACAATGTCCTTTGAGTACTTCGTGTCGTGAGAATTACTGTCTTCTCAGGTACAGGTACACTCATGTTCAAAATGATTGTCGCAAATCTATAACTGTCTTCTGGTAAGAATATAATTTGATAATGATTTTGCAGTATACTTTTAATATTGATACTATGTACATAATCGGGAAATGTATATTTGTGGTAAAGTTCATAGGAAAAGAATTATAAATACGAAAATTAGAATGAGTAAAACAAAATGTTGCTAAATGGCCAAGAAAATTTTATTTTCGTTTTATTGTTCTTATATACTGCTATTTTGACATGAAATTTGCCACGTACATGTCTTTGCCGATTATACACATACTAACATTATAAAAAATACCGGGCGAATTCGTTATCAAATTATATTCCTACAATGTACAATAATTTTGGACATGAGTGTACATAAGAAACTAAGGTGGAATGTTTCGAGCATCCGAAGAGAAAACTTTATCTTGCTCTGTTAATTTGGAACTCCAAAGGAATGAAAGATTTGGTCTTTCTTATTCTGCTAGCTAAAGTAAGGTTTTTGCGCAACAACTCTGCTCAGCTGTAAGTGAGTAAAAAGTTACCACAAGTCACATTCCTATTGCTCTTACTGTAGGATTCTGTGAAGTGAAGAACTACCAATGAACATTAATTTGTGAATCTGTTGATACCCTTCCTTCCCAAACACAACAACCCGTTGAAAGGGTAAAAATTCTTTGAATTTGTAACTTAGAATCAGTAGCGGATGTAGCCTGCGGCCGGGGGTCCTAAGCCTCCCAGTTTTTTGAATGACAAAATTAATTGAAGCTATTATTTATATGTTTTCGAAAGTTTGTAGTAAACTCATGATATTTTCTGGCTGCCCCCCCCCCTCCTTGTTTTCACAATCTAGATCCGTCACTACTCAGAATATTTTCCTTTCATATTTGTATGATTTGTAAACCAAATGGGCACCTAATACGCAATGGTACAAATCATTTGTTTACAGATACTACCTGGAACATAATGTTTAGCAAGGTCCGTTTAAACTTTTCCCATAATCACATATCGTACTCAGCATTAGAATACACATATTGTAAACTTTAATATCGATTTCATTAGTTAGTTCAGCATTTTACCAAAGAATACCCTACTTTGGGTAACCAATTTACACCATCTTCCGGACAAATTATGGTTTTGTGCAGAAGGTACTTTTTATTAGGGAGTTTGATATTGCTCATAAAGTTCAAAACCAACTTCGAAGCGTTATGTAACATAGTTGTAATTATTTTGCTTTGGATAAAATGAATGGTACCCCATCAGTTTACAATAATATACATTTTTAAAATAATATTAAAAGGTAGTGTGTTCACCGCAGTAAAGGGCAATATAATCCGCGGTTCAATCGAATATATAGTTAATTACTGTGAAGGTGAGAAAATTCATGAAATGGATTTGTGCGTCTACAGCGGAGAATAAAATCAAGGCTTATTAGTTCTTCCATAAATAATTAGTTTGGTACGCCGTGATAACAAAAAATATTCAAGAGTGGCGTTCACTGATTCCTCTGCTTAATGTACATTAATTAATTGTAATTTGCGTATTGCGTGTGACTTGTTACTAAGCTCTCTCAGTTCAATTTGGCATTTCAAACGCTTTACAGCTTTTCCTGGATTTTTTTTAAACATCTGAAGGATATAGCCTACCTCAATATAAGCTACCTTACTCTGGCCATGGGAGAATAACAATGTTGACTCAGTTTATTAGCTCTTTCGTGACTAATGTTTTTGTAATTTTTCTATCTTTCATGTGAGAAACTTAGTTTGATTTGCGGTTGGAGTTCATGTGATTTGTTTTTCAAGTTAAAATGTACATTTATGTTTTATACAGAGTTATTTATGTGATACTGGAAATATTGTATTATATATTCATCTGAGCTATTACTATCCGAGTTGAGTTGATTTGAAGTTTAACGTCCGTTTCAGCAGTGAGGCTATATGAGACGGGACCTACTGATTAACGTGGAATCCGAACCACATGAGCTCCCGCCGGAAATCGAACCCGGATCTCTCACGCCAAAGGCGCATACGCTAACAGCTTAACCACGAAGGCGCTCCTATTACTATCAGAGTGATCATAAATAAAAGCAGTGGCTTCTTCAACGTGCTCTTCATAATACTCAAAACAGGGTTATCTATAGAATGTTTAGAAAGTTTGTGCAGCTTCCCGCATTTTAAACACCATCAGAAATTAAAATCTGAATGTGATATGATACATTACCAAATTTCCAAATCGAAAGGGAGAATTCAATGAATACTTTGCTTAGAAACTTTTGATATACTATCTTTGAAATTCATACGTCATAATTGTTGTTTAGTAGTGAAGTTACATATGGTCTGTAATTTCCTTCCTGCTTTCGAATGCAGTCTTGTTGGTATATTCTTAAATGTTACAAATTGCAGGAATGCGTAAACAACCCATGACAACTATTATTATAACAAATTTAAATTAGTGTAACGAAATTTTCATTTCATAAATCTGCATTAAAATACTGTTTTGACCAAGTAAGTGATAATATTTCTGACTCATTATGTACAGTCTTTTTTTCCTTAAGTGTGTGTTACTCTCTAAGAAAGCAGAATTTGTTGTTATTAAAATTTGAAATCGAACCGAGTATTCCTTTCACAGAAAATTGCATGCTACAACTGTCTATATACAGTAAGAAATAGTAAGACAATGGGGTCGGAAAAATAGTATGGATTTTCCATAACTGTTAAATATATTCCTACATGATAGTACACAATAGAGGTACGTACACAATAGAGCTTTTGAAACGTATATTTAAAAAAAAAAAGAAGAAGAAGAAGAAGAGTAAACCTTAGTGGTAAAAAACATTTATGTATGTAGCCGCACCTTTACTCTGTTAGCCACCGATTCAGATAATTACTAAAGAAACTGCGCATTTGAAAGCAATTAAGAGTTGTTCCTCCCTGAATCCATCGTGTGATGCACGTACAGTGTTAAAGTACCAACACTGATGTACAAATTTGATTACAACATGCAATGCTCACAGATTAAAGAAGAAGATTGCTTTCGTGCTCGTCTCTATCTTGATTTCAAGGCTTTCTCCTAATTGAGTGCCTGCAAAGATAGCTTTATTTCCAAATTAATTTTTCTTAATTGTTTCTTTACAGTATATATGTGAGAGAAACTTTATTCTCTTTCGACATGAATTCATTATGTATACTATTAAGAATCATGTGCTTAGAAGAGAGTACCGTAATCATGATTTGATGTTTTGGTTGTGACTCTACGTGCTAATAGATATTCTATAAATTGTTGCAATATTGATGCTCTATCTTATATATATATTCATAGAACGAGAAATGTTTTACATTTGCGTCAAAAGATCTCTGGGCCGTTGCTTGCAATTAACATGGTTATAATTTCGGAATCAAATTTGATTCCAGTCGTTAATTGACGTAATCGAATGTAATATTTCATCTATTCTAATATATATAAATAATGTGTGTCATCAGTTTTTCGCATAGAAATGTGTCAACTGCAGCTAACAAATTTTTACATAAATAGATCTTAACAGATCTAATTGTGTGCGAAACAGTATACAGTGAAACCCTATATCCTGTGATATAAACAACCCAACTGTTCTTCCAGTGTTCCAAATTGCATATTTTTATTTTTAAATCTTTGTGTCCTTTTGCATTAACTTTATTTTTCCTATGCGAAAAATGGTCATGTCAGCTGGCCTGAAAATTGATCGCAGTCGTTATGTATTTCAAGCATTTCTCTACTTTCAAAGATTTTGCATAAACATTATTCTTCCCATGCGAAAAATGGGCACTTTTGCGAGTATATGATAATAATAGTCGATATACAATTATGATCAAAGCGTTTCTGGGGGAGGGTCCACATTTAATTTTTAATACCTCAAGAAACTTTTAATAAAATTCATAAAGATCGAACACATTATTGAATCCAGTAATTACAAATTAGCATTAGATCAAGAAATTATATATAGAAAATAATCCATAAGAAGGTTGACAGTGTGTTTATATCTCTGCAGTAATAAGGAATTTCTCAAATGGTACCTTCATTCATTTTCTTATGAAGTATAAAATTTATTTAGCTAAAGCTCTAATGTTGCTGCTTCGCCAGTTTACGAAGTCAAACAGCATTGGGTATGGTCAGTAGTTAATTCAACTTCTCCAAATCATGTTGACATTACAGCGTTCATCCTGCGTTGTGAGGACAATTGGAGTACTACTCGAAAGACAGCATTAATAGCCAGAAAGAGCTAGTGGACGACTCATCACCCCAGTCCACAAATGAGATAGCGGCTGGCCTTCACCCTTATTGGATTTGTGCTGTAAAGTATAGGTGTTTTACTTGATTAATAAATTTCACTTATAGTTAAATACATTTCCCTCTGTTACTTCTTGGTTTTGCAGATTGACCAAGAACAGAATAAATATAGTTGTACTTCAGTGTGTGTTTTATACCGCATGATTTTATGTTTGATGTAGAGGAAAAGTTTGAGTCTTCTACAAGGTACAAGCTTGACGGTTCTAAGATGAGTTTACATACTCCCGTAGAAACTATTTTTTTAAAGCATTTTGCTGCTGATTGGGTAATGTTGATAACCTTTTAACAAACGATGTAATTAGTTTTCTTTCTTCACGCAAAAAAGCCAAAACAATCGTGATTTACTATGTCTTCCTGTTTCATAATCAATCAGCTTCTTCGATACATAAGTATTTTATCATATACACATATATGATGTGTATGTGTGTTTAATTTTTTTTTCATCAGTGGATCATCATCATCAATACATCCTTCACTTGTAGAATGATCAAGAGTAAGAGATCGCTTAATTAATAAGAACCCCTGTGGTGGTTGGGAATTAACGTCTGACCTAGCGACCTGGTATGTTCGATGACTTGATGTGAGATAGTCTGTGGGGGCTGCTGAATACTAACGTTCGTTGTAGGTGTATGGAGAGTTGGAGGTGAGGTCCAGAACTTTCACATTCATGAGGAAGCAACATGCATGATAATAGCAGCTGCTCATTTCACGACTTGTCAAAATTTATGGACATGAACTCCAAGGAAATGGAGCACAATTGAATTCTGCTCTGCTTTCTTTATTTCATTACTTTATTTCTTTTTTCCTAGATATTGAACCCCTTTTACTTTATTGTTCCGTTGTTAGTGTGGAAGCAACTGCGTTTATATTCTTTCTCTTCTGGATTTTAAACAAAGAAAACGAATGCTCATATACAAAAGTTGTAAGACAGAGATATGTTTTATTTTCCCTTTGATTGATTTCTGGCAGACTCGGAAGTCAAAAGTTGTTTTGTCTTTTTTTGAAACTATATGTTCACCATGATGAGTGGTACAATGAAAACATCAAAAAACACTTTTCTTTTAATATATTAAATCTGGCTCTTCCGGAATAAACACTTGCTGTGAACGTGACGAAAAGGAAATTGCAGTAATGAGAAAATATTTTCTACTTCATTCCAAGTAAAATAGAAGAATAACGATTCTTTAATAGGGTAATAACACTTCTGGATTCTGTTATTGTGTTTGAGTGGCAAAATGTTTCATTTCCTTATAATTGTATTACCAAATTTGGTTCTTCAGCTGTGAGGTAAAAATCATGTTTTAAAAGAAACTTTCATTCATGTTATCAAAACAAACAAGCGACATGCTAAATTTTCTTTCTATCTGATTCAATCAATAACTTTACATGACTTGTAAGTCACTCTAAGGTATGCTAAATTTTCTAATATTAAAAAGGCTTATTGTAGTATTGTCAATCTAAATGAAATAAGTAAAATTAGATGGGGGCGTGGTGGCTCAGTGGTAAGGCGGTGTCGATAGCTGAGGGGTCGTGGGCGTTCGATTTCGAATTACGAGGCGCAGTTTATCGTGGGTTCCAGTCCAACTGAAGAGCGTGGGTTCCAATTCAAGTGAAGAAGAATCGAGCTACTTAAGAACAGTTAATGTCAATTCGGGTAAACAATTCATCGTATCATTCAATGTTAGATTCAAGTGGAAAGTACACTACACGAAAAAATATTTTCTATTGTTTTCTCCTGTGCTTATTTTCACTAAAATCCCTCTACTTTTTTTGATTTGCCAGTTATGACGGTCTTACGATGTTACCTTAAAACTATACACCTGCTATCAAATATTTCAGAGACAAAATGATTCATTAGTCAAAGTATTAGTAACTGTAATCAAGTCATAACTATTTGATCTATCCTCGAATTTTCTGTATTCGTATTCCTGTCGTAGTGGAGTCAGTAGAATATTGAATAAGATCAATCGGAAAACCATGGAAACCCAAGTGTCTCAGTCGGAGCAATTTTAAAAAAGTGATAAAGCGCTCATCTCTGGTACTAGGGTTCTTGATTCGATCCCAAGGTAAGTGAGATTGTAGTGAACAACATCGTGTATGTGGAGTTTTCTCCTATTTCCTCCCACATTCCCAATCCGCCAATAATTGCAAAATAATTCCCTCTTATTGATTGAGGTTTAATGGGAACGTCAGTATCCTAGCTGTTTGTCCCTGTCATGATCAACACGGACTGAAATAAATTAAATTTAAAAACAAATATATCAAGATATAAGGAAAAAAGAACTGCTTCATGATAGAAATAAAAACCTAAAAGAAGAGATAAAATAAATAAGAAATATATAACGATAACAATAAATAGGAAATATGTATCAATAAGAATAAATAATAATGATAGGAACAATAGAAAATATAACAATAAAACACAATAAAAAGTCAGAAATTAACAACTGCAGCTGGCTTACGAACAGATGTACATTTAGTTGTTTTCGGGGAAAGAACCGTATCATTGGACCGGTTTACTCTTATTAATGATTCATCTACGTTAACCAAAAGGCATGAGTGTGGGATGTTAAACTAAGGTTTTTAGAGGAAGAGAAAATAGCGTAGCGAATAAACTGACCACTATAAGAATCAGTTACAGGCTACAGCTAAAAATACTAAAACTATACCAAGAAACAATTTTGTCAGCTTCCATGGCGTATGTTTCCAGTGTTTGGATTAATAGGCTATTAAGAAACAAGACCTACAAAAATCGAATCAACAAACCACAAAGAAACCTGTTAATCAAAATGTGTGGAGCTTTTAACACTACTTCGCATAGTGCACTCTGTATAATCTCAGGCATGAAACCAATGAACTATATGACATTGCAAAGAGCAGTTAATTACTGGTTAAGAAAAGAAGACAAACTTTCGATAGAGACCTAAAAGATGAAAAAGAAATAAGTGACAACATAATGCAACTATGGAATAAAGAATGACAGGAACATAGTAGAGCGCAACGACTACATAGAATCTTTCCTAGCATCTTCGACAGACTGAAAATAAATCACTTAAATGCAATGTATAAAATGGCTCATTATTTATCAGGCCGTGAACCATACGAACAACACCTCCATAAAATTAAATCAAAACCCAGCCCAATGTGCGAATGTGGAGAAGAAGGAACTCCTGAGCACCATATCATGTGGTGCCCATAATTAGAAGACATTCTAGAATTAAAACTCAAATCAGAGAAAAAACATTTGGAAGAAATACTAGAAGTAAAGAAAGAGTGGAAAATAGTTGGAAAAATTGACCAACGAATATTCCGAACTAAGACGGAAAACTTATAGAAGAAGAACAGACGTAGGAGTGCAAGTGGAAGAATGTGTAAGGAAGTCCTCGGACCGGAGAAAAGACTCCTGGAACCCAAGCACTGGATTACTGTGCTTTCACCGAGGACTAGAATATGTGCTGCATCTCCAGCCTTTCGGTCTGGAGTAGGAATTCCGGTGCAAGAGTGAATGTTGCGTGAAAGAGCGAGTAGAGGTGATGTGGGTACCTCATGCAAACAAAGTGTATCAGGAACAAAGCATAGCGTAATTCTCGCCAATAGGACGGCACAGCTGGCCGAAGGATACAACAGACCAGGGCCTGCACTAAGTACTCTGAGTGGGCCCTGGACCTCAAGCCACCACAAATGGGCGGAAATTGGCATGAACATGCAACTGAGAACACTAAAGCATCAAAGCGTAAGTTATAGGAAACGAATATATAGAAGCAGGAAAATTAAAACCTTTGAAAATGTGTAAAAATTAAGATTTAAAATAAATATCGCGTTTTTTTTTTTTTACTGTTAGTATTAGTCGGTGAAGGTTAGTTAATTCTTCAGAAGTAGTCAATGTTAGTGCCAATAGTGTAGTGTAATGTAGTGTTGGTATAGGATGGTGAAAAAGGTAAACAACATACAGGTAAAAAGCTAGTGCTAACAGTGCATTAATGAGAAATACAACACATAGGTGGAATCCAGAGAAATCAGACATACAAAGTGAAAACATGAAGAAAGGAGAAAGAAAATGACCAAAAAGTAAACACACAAACAAACACACAGAACACAAAATATAACAAAAACACACACAAAAAACACACACAATGAACACAAACATTTCACAAGACTAAAAGTTCTGCTATCTGTTGTTCCTATATGCACTATGTTCCTCGTTGTCGCCTATTATATTTTATTCCTCCTAAACACTTATAACTAAGTTATGTCCTCTTTATTGTCCTTCATAAGAAATATGTCTGTTTAATAAGAAAGAAAATGTTTTTGTAAAAGTAGTTGTTTGGCAACTAGACCTATATGTAAACCAACACCAATTGTATGTTACTAAAATGACTCGTCATCATGTCGTGGGATGAACTAAGGTCACATGTCTAACGTCACAAACTCTATACACTTCCAGCAAACTAGCTGAGGTATTCAAATAGTCAGGAAGAAGTGCATTGTTGAACAAGGTCCTATGAAAGTACCCCATGGAGAATGATGGGGTACGAATGATTTTCCTTTACGAATTTAAACTGGGATATTCTAAAAAGCAAGCCGCACAAAACATTAACAGTAGACTTGGGCCAGGAACAGCGAATGAAGGCTGCACTCGCCGTTGGTTTGTGAAATTTCGCTCCTTTAACACAACATTGCAAAATGAGCCCCATGAGCACCAGCCAACTTCAAGTTCAGATTAGCTCCTTAGGAACACCTTGGAAGCACATTTTCGGAAAAGTGTTCCTGTCGTTACAGACCAGTTAGGCATATGCCATACTATCGTGCAGTGGCTCTGTGCAATAGATAAGCTGAAACAATTAGCCTCATGGATGCCACATGAGTTGATACCGGTAACAAGAACAGCCATCTGGAGGTGTGCAGTTCTTTGAGTTTAAGAAGTACGCGGGAAAGTTTCCTGTGGATTGTCACTTCAGATTAAAATTGGATTTACTATGATAATCGTAAAATGTCAAGACAATTTCTGGATCGTGATCAACTTTCAGGATGACTATCAAACTAAACTTGTGTTGTTGTTGGTGTTATCGCAGTCTATGGCGGGAATGTTCCATCATATCTTCCTCAGGCGAGGTGAGATCGTCAATGCAAATTGTTGTAGTGCTGAACTCCATGAAATGAACCGTACATCCAAAAATATTCAACAGATATGGGGTTTTCATGTTATTCTTCAGTGCTCGCTCACATGATACACATAAGACGATGCAGACTCTCTATGAGTTGTAGCATGAACCCCTTTCTTACATACCATATTTCCCCGATATCTCTCCTACTGGCTACCACCTTTTCGCATATCGGTCACTTTTTGGGAGGGAAGACTTCCCTGACGATCGGGCAGTGAGTGCATCGTACGGTTGAGGTCTTCTTCACATCGTACACTCCAGATTTCTTTCGCCACAAAATCCAATCGTTGGCAAAACTATTTGGTTGTAGACGTTAACTATTTTGATTAAAATTCGAGACAAAAATAAACTACTTAAATGGTTATCAGGGAGACCCGTGTTCGATTCTCGGCGGGAGCTCATGTGGTTCGGATTCTACGTTAAAACGTAGGTTCACGTCTCATATAGCCTTGCTACTGAAAGGGACACTAAATTTAAGCAATCAATCTTTACTAGTTTTAATGGCGTTTTTGATCGATTATTTTTGTCCCGTGCTTTCTTGTTTTCATTTTATTGTACTTTGAAAATGATGCATCTAGGATGGACATTTCATTTGCACCAGCCTAATGTATAAACTACGTTACACGCACAACACGTATACATTACAAACATAAATTCTGTTCCTTTTATTATTTTTCTTAATTTGCACCATAACATTGTCATACATTCCTTGTCTTACAACTGAACATGGCGGTAGCTCAGGTTTATTTTTCTTGTATGTTTTAGTTCTAATTCTTGGATTTTGTAGCGTTGTGTGTCTTTCGTTTTCCATGTTCTTTCATGGCATGGCATTCGCAATTGAATCACGTTTTTTTTTTATTTAATATATCCCTTGCTTTCCTCGATCACTTTTTTTTATTTTTACTGCACATAATGTTTTCTCACGTTTCGTCAATCTTGATGTTACTTTCATAATCATATTAATTTTTATAATTTAGCTCTGCCAAATGTAAAATCTATTACAAACTCTAAATCTTTTCTAAACTATACTATGCACATAAAGTATGAACATCATGTACAAAATTATTCTTTATTTAAAAACTTTTCTTCAGCGTGCATTGAAATGGGGAAGTCACTGACAAGGAGACTTAGGGAAGTGTCACTTACCGATTTGAATGAACCTTTGCACACGTGTAGAACATCGAAAACTAATCGACACGTATTTTTTCGGCAATGGTGAAGATTTAAGGGTGGAAACCACTCTTTTAACATTGGGGGTGGTCTCTAAGAATAGACCGAAAACAACAATTTAATTTAGAAGAACACATACTGCCAGGGGGGTAGGACAGCTGATTCAAAAAATGATACCAAAATTACAAAATTCAATATGGCGGATCCAATATAGTGATTGAAATTACAAAATGTCTTCTGGTTTGAAATTCTTGGTAGTTAGTCAAGAACTATTGTAGTTGGCAGAGATTACTGGAGGAGGTTGCAGACGAATTTGAACCCTTTTTCCGTGCTCATTTTAATGGCATGCTTGATTAAAAGAGGTTGTTTTGGACTATAGAGCCAAATGTTTCATTATTTTCCTGCAAAATAATTAACAGCGGTGACAACAAAGCACCATTTTCAGAAATTAAAGGCTGTGTGGTGTAGCTGTGAGTCATAGATTTATTGACTGTGCCGCACTTTCTACTGTGTGTATCTGTGTAAATGCTATAGTGAGAGGTGCATAGACTCACTTTAATCAGAAAATGTCCTTGTGAAAGCATCAAATTCGGGAAAATTAACATCAGGTCTTGTGAGATCATGGTTTCAAGAGATTTTTCACCCAGCGTCTAATGCAAAGTCCGTTTTGTTATTAGGTTTGTGGAGTGGTCACAATCAACTTTTCAACCTATTTTACGAACAAAAGAGTACCTCAAAATAGAAACCATTCGGAGCCAACAACTGGTAGGATTCAGCCTCTTAATGTGTTCGTCTTTAGATCGTGGAAAAACTTCTTGAGACATTTTACTGATATTATCCTCTACAACTATAACATAAATTTACATCTCTGTAATAATATAATTTAGATCCAAATCACTGATTCATAATCAGTTTTCTCCTCCCAGATTTGCAAATCTTATTAGATATGCGTGATACAAACAGTAATTTGGAAGAATATTGTGCTGCATTTTGCGATTTGTCACAGTTATTGCTGTAATAAGGTGAGCTTGGTTTAAACAATGTTTATGCATCACACACTTTAAAAAATATATATTACTGTGAAGCGTTTTCACAATAAATCCATAATTATAGCAATCGAGGATATGTAGTTCCGACATTGAGAAGCTAAGAGACTTACCATACATTAACACACTGAATAGGGAGAGGTGCACAGACTCACTTTAATCAAGCATTTCGTTAAAATATAGGGGTTTCAAATCAATAGAAAAAGATTTCAAATCGGTTTGCAACCTTCGCGTAGTAAGCCGTGCCAACTATAATTGTTCTTGGCTAGGTGCAGAGAATTTCAAACCAGAAGACATTTTGTAATTGTAATCACTATATTGTATCTGCCATATTGAATTTTGTAATTTTGACGTAATATTCTGAATCAGCTATCCTAAAGCTCCCCCCCCCCCTGGCAGTATGTTTTCTTCTATAGTAAATGATTGTTTTCTGTCCATGCTTGGAGACCGTCCCTAACGTTCAAAGGGTGGTTTCCATCCTTAAATCTTCACCATTGCCGAAACGAAAAAAAAAAGTGTCGATTATGCAAAGTTTCATTCAAGTCGGTGAGTGACATTTCCGTAAGTTTCCTTCTGAGTGTTCCACTTCAAGACTGCAATGGACATATTATTCTGTATGCATTTAACATTCGCCACGTAAATGTACTACATGCAAACTTCTAGACCTTTTGTCTTTTTTCAAGGCAGCGAGTGGAGAGATATATGTATGTATGTATGTAGCGCAAAAAAATAAACAACTTTAATGGATGTTCGCAGCTTCTGGCACAATTACACAACACTTCTTTTCATCGCAGGGTTGTTTATTAAGCTTTGTTGAGGCATTGATCTTACTGTTGAACCTACAATCCTACATATATATCGTGATTTCAATCTGACCTTTAAAACTAAGGTGAGGTTTCATTGCGCCTTGTTAGCTTGTTAAGATTTGACAGGTAAAACATCGGTGTATCTATTACAGTTAACAGTTATTCCGTTCATTTTTCTCTCTCTCTTCTTGTTAAAACGTATAATGTATTGCAAATCTTACTGTTACCAGAATGAAGAGCAGAGGTAGCTAAGACTTAAACGCTATTCACCAATAGATGAAACCAAATTTGGTAGCCGACGATTACACTTATGAATATGATTGTGCATAATATGAGACCAAACAGAATTTTAGTGACAAGATTTGAGACTAAACAGAGCTCCCCCAACAAAAATAAATACATTCTTTGGGACGAATCATCATTTTCACGACATATTTTCGAAACGGCTCAATTCTTGTCCGTGTGCGTCCCTACTTATGTACAAATTTGATTTCTTAAAGGAAAAAAACTGCCACTGTTAAAATGTACCATTCTTAAATAAATTTCTAATTGCATTTTCTATAGTAACTGGAAAACACTGAACGCAATGGAATTGTTTTAAAACATATTTGTCCATGATGTAATGAAATCATATCACCTTTATGTTTTGAATGTTTTGTATCACACGCTAACCAAGAAGATAAAGAAAAACAAAAGATTCGTGATGATAATAAGATAGTAACACAAGTGATTATATAAATGAGGCCGATTGATTTGATTGTGGTATTCATCATTATAATATAGTTACAAGGATTAGTAAATAATTCGAAAGATATATTCACAGACTGAATTATTACCTGTTAATAAACTTAAATTGACAAGCCAGGCAAATACGAGTGAGTATTCTTTGTGTTTTTATAGTGTTTCGCCTAGGAACTATAATCTCGAAGATAGGTAAGGATTAGCTACGCATAATCGCCTCATCAAATAAGAATTTGACATATCTGAAAACTGTTTGACGAATGAGAGAACAGAATTGTGTTTCACCAAGACAGAATTCAGAGTTTGCAAGATGCGTCGATTAAACTCATTGTAAATAAATTAATCTCATTATGCCAGAGTTTTCAGGACACGACCTACAATATAGATATCTATTTAATTTCCAGGGATGATGATAAATATTCACAGTCCCAGTTGATTGTAGAAGAAACCAAGGATATTTCGAATGCCAAACAAGTTATAAATCATATAAATTACTAAAATGTGATCACGCAGCAATCTAATAATTCCTCTTCTTGTGATATTGGCTACTAACACACAGAAAAAACCAATACTTCAGTGGTGTGGCAATGGTGCATCAGTTCTAGAAGTAGCAACTCCAGGGAATGAAACAGAAAATAATTACATGGAGTATCATATGAAAGACTCTGGTAATATTATTTACCAAACAGATAATGAGAATGCATCCAAAGTAGCAGATAAATTAATCGAACTTACGTGTATGTCTGTGTGTTTAAATAAAACTGTAGAGGGCAAGAAAACATTTTCTGAAGCTTTAGACATTGCTCCTGTCGATATTGGTAGTAGTATTGATAAGTTCCAGTGAACTTTATTTTGGTTAAGAATTGAACGCAGGAAGAAAAGTATTGATCGTGAACAGCTTATTAGTACCGCTTGTTTTCGCAAAAAGAAAAAAATCAAAAGCCACAAACAGAGAAATGATTGACTACAACCTGATAAACCTAAATCCGAAATTCATAATCTTCTATTTACTCGTTTGAATCCTCGGACCTATGCATCTTTTGCCTAACTTCCAGGTATTTTGATCCCTTGTCCAGGGAACAGTATGACAAAAGGTCAACTGAGTGTTACTGTATTAGAGACGAAGATACAACACTATTTGAAAGCAACCAAACCAGAAGATGCAAAATCTGTGAAACTCCTGTTGTGGAAAATAAAAGAAGAAGACATGTTTGAGCCTGAGAATCAATCTGACGCAAATTTTACTTGTAAGCAAAATTAGAATAGCCAAAGTAGTCGTTCTAATATTAGAAATGATATATATACAATAGATAATAGTTCTGAAAGTGAGTTACGTATGTTAGAAACTGTATGGGACCAAACACGAAAAATAGTCAAACACATCATTATAAAATATGTTTACAAGATGTCTCGTAACACGTTGATATATGCAAAATCGACACTGAACTTAACTTTACCTGAGAATTTGATAGCAAATGTGCAACTCTATACATATCTGATGATACTACTCAAATGATAAAATTTACTTATCGGATCTAGAATGAATTAAATGTCGGTCAAGTCAATGAAAAGTATCCATAGTTGTGTTTGTAGGTTCTCGTATTCATTACTTCTTATTCCTTGATAGTTATTAATTTTGTAATGCATGCAACTAAGGAAGTATGTAAAATGATTTATTATGTATAATTCAATACTCAGTTAATATTGATTTTGTTGAATGTATTCTGTACTCATTCTGATTCAGATTTGTGTTTCTTGTTAATGCATTCAAGTTCTTGTAAAGCTATTGATTAGGGTACTGTGGTCGTTCTTTCCTTGGCATTTGTGTTATCGGAGTCCTTAAGGTAATTTTAAAATTTAAATCTTCGATTTTATGTACTCTAACTTACTTTGGAGCTTCGTAGAGCTAATCTGATTTCCTATGGCCTTAAATAAGTTATGTATGTTATAAGCTATTAGTTGATATTTTAACTCTTGTGATAATATAAGATTGGACCACGATGTCTTCACAACGATTTTACCTATTTTGAAGATAATGTATGTATATAAAATATTAGTTTGGCAGATATCGTACCTTGCGTTTGCATTTTATTAATGAATCGATAAATTGCGTTATTAAATATATAAAATGAGAAATGAAAATATATAAGAAATGAATTATATATGTAATTTAAATATCAAGCATTTATTATAAAATATCCATTAATCATTAAAGCAAGGGTAATTATTCTGCACAAAGGTATTCATATGTCTTATATACAATGTGTGACTATTATGTGAGAGCATGTAAAGATTTTATTCTATCTATTATATTCAATTCACGGTCTAGGATCCTTCCCAAAAATTGTATTTTCAACTTTTGTTAGTCCTATAAATTTGGGAGCCATGTATAAAGATAACATATGGCTCCGAAATTTATAATTTAGATCATGAATACTAAAAATAATAATAATAATAATAATAATAATAATAATAAGTATTCCGTTCGACCCCAGGTCGTGGGATTTAGTGATGGACAGCATTATATACGAGAATTCTCTCTGGGAATTCCCAATTCTTCCTCCCTGCAATTTACCAATTTGTCCATAATAATTCATTTGCTGTCTTTTCTAACAATCTAAAAGCATAACCGAGGAATATCAATTTGACAATTTCATATATACATTTGACATTCCCTTCAACTCTCCATAACACTCAATCTTAAAATAATCTCTGTAAATCGAATGTTTAAAAATTACAACCTAGATAAATCGAACTTTAAGGGTTTCATGATCATATTTAAAAACCTCGGTAATTCGAACTTTCGTATCTGCTAACCTCTACGAGTGAAGTTTACCTCTACAAGTCGAATTTCTCTTGATGTGACCTCTACAGCTTTGTGTTTTTAGTAATCGTCATTTTTGCTAATGTGTGCTGTAATTGTGTTTGACTCATGTGTAGTATTTTATTTTTACTAGGCATTTTATTTAATTTAAGGAACTTTCCAAACTTTCTTTGAGTTATAGAAGTTGAATGAATAAAACTTCCGAGTTATGGAGGTTATACAGTATAGTTACTTTACATGAGGAATGTGGAACCTCGGTATCTCGAATTTTTATTATCGTCAGTCATCTTGTCGAACCTTGATTACTCGAAAAACTCGGTAACTCAAACTTTTATCTATTCCTTTCAGTGTCGAATTATCGAGGTCCCACTACATTTTCTCATGGCCAAGCGTTTAGCGCTTTAGCCTCGTGTACGTAGGAGGCCCTAGATCGGTTTCCGTTAGACTGTACGTTCACAACTTCTAAATGACGTGGTGCTACAAAAACGTTAAACTGCAAGCAAGAACATAAAATGAAAATTTTAAGCACTGTTATGCGTGAATTAACACGATTTCATTGCATAGTTTTCTTTTCATGGAAATTATTGTGTAACTGGAGTCACAAGTATTCTATATGCAGACTTGTTCATGATGTGGGAGAGATATTCCCCCTTACTTAATTTCACGGTAAAACCTCCTACATTTCTGGCAATACTGAGCTGATGTTTATAGTTTATGTAATGCAGCAATTTTCTTTTAATGGCATTAGCTTTCCACTTGCACGAATTTGAGTTTTCTGATCGATTTCGGGTGCTGATAAAAATGGGACCCAGACTTCCCGTTGCGAGAATGGTTTCACCAGTTGAAATCGTGAAATGCTACTTCTATACTGAACTCTTCTCAACAACCTGCTTAAATAAAAAGTTAAGCGAGATTTCTCATCTTCTACTACAGCCCCGCCTCCTTAGTTACTTTTTTTTAACGCTTCCGCAACAAGAATGTCCACTAGAAGACTTTTGTGGCATTGTTTAACTGAAACGAAAATTATTACAAGATTTATTACTTGACCCTTGACGTTCTCACGAGTTGTTTTGTTGTCTTGAAACCTGTTTAATGTTTCAAAGTTATATAGAACATACGATAGCTCGTATAGTATGCAGCTCTTTTGACAAAGTTAATAAAAACGTGCGCTGACTGTCAGCAGTATATGTTCAGCAGATTAAAATAAATCACCCGGATAATGTCCATTTACAATCGTGATTTCAAAGCTTATTATTTACTTTTACTTATCTTATAATCTACCGTACGTGCTAAGTTTAGATCTGTGTCATTTACGATTCGATTTGATATTATTATTATTATTATTATTATTATTATTATTATTATTATTATTATTATTATTACTTAGGGTTGCCATATTTCAAAAATGAAAATCTGGAACGCTTCGAAATTAGAGGAATCTTTGAAATGCTTAAAATGAAAAGAAGTGTTATATACTAATTTTTCTTCCATTTGATAATATAATTGTTCAAGTATTACGTAATCACATTTGTACTCACTTTAGTATAAACGAACAAACGTGAGCAGATGACTTCCCCCTTCCCCCTGATAAACAAAATTGATTCTTTTTAATTTCTCAGAATCTGTTATGTTTCGTGGCTTTCAAAGTCTGTTTTAGCTCATTCAAAGTATTGTTTTCTTTCACACATTTTGTCTGTTTGTTGTATCCGTTTTTTTTAAATGATTGGCAATATGTTCTGGCGGTGTTTGTTATATTTAAAGAACTTTCCTTTAATTTTTACTTTATTTCTGTTATTTTTAACAAACTAATATCTCAATAACTCGCACATATGCTTACATCACCATGACCCTCTCCTCCACTGACAGCAAAAATAAGAAAAAAAAAAGGAAAAAAATTCCTCTTAGGTTGCTTACGTAAAACTTGAACTGCCCCTGAGTGTATTACACATAAAATAACCTAAAACTTTAAAAAATCAAAATAAGGAATCGGTCAGGGACTATTGATTAAAATATTTCAGAAGCAAAATACAGATTGAAACACGGTACTAAAGATAACAATAAGATTACGCAGTAAAACTTTTTTGTCCCTGGCCTAATGAAACGAATGCTTCGTTCAATGTCAAAATATTTAAATCGTGAAGTTAATTAAATCCATTTTTATGTATTCAAGTTTTACTTTTCAACTTTCGAATTGCCATACTTAGAAGTTGAAGAGAATAATTATATACCTAATCCTCTCTGTGTGTGTGGGGGGGAAACTATAATATTCTCTTTGTTTCTTCCTCGCTGAAATCCGGGACATTTAAACGTCGCTAGAAATATTTTCGGGACGCCGCGCCGGGAGCAGATCTCGATTCCGTGACGGTCCCAGATTTTCCGGGACGAATGGCAACCCTACTACTGCTACTACCACTATTAAATAATAATAATAATAATAATAATAATAATAATAATAATAATAATAAAATTGAGCTATTTAACGTATTTGTAGTATCGGCAGTGTTCGTAGTTTGAGGGAAATTTCCCTAATCTAGGGAAATTTCGTAGGTAAATTTACCAGAAAGGAAAAAGGGGAATTTTTCAACGTGACAATCCAGGGAAAATTTTTGCGCTGACTGACTGACCAATATAAATGCTTAAATTTTTCTTTATTCTTCAGAAAAAAGCGATAATAGTGTGTGTGTGTGTGTGTGTGTGTGTGTCCAAAGTATCATAATTTGCACAATTGTTGGCTGGTTGTATTTTTTTGTAAAAAAAAACAGAAAAGTGAACGAAAAAGTAAAAAGAGTGGAGCAAAAAGCAAATTAGTATAACAAATATTGTTGACACTTCCTTTATTATAGGTAAATTAATCTTATCACAGTAACTTCTGTCATAGGAATTGACCATTCAACAAACTAGGGAAAATTTGATAAGGAAAGAGAAAATTTTGAGTTAGTTGAGGGAAATTTTCTTAAGGAAACCTACGAACATTGAGTATCAGTTAAAATAGGGTTATCAGATTACTCACTTTTAGCGAGTGTCACCTGTTTTTGGAACTCTAATCACTTTCTCCGTTTAATCATCGCTAAGATTTTAAAGAATCATCTGTTTTACTGACCAAAGCAAAAAATGTAAGTAATGGTTATACTCTCTTCGTAGGTTCATTTTAATCCTTTTCTATTTGTTCTCCCTTTTAGACATTGCCAAGTGTAATGATAAGACCGGTGCATTGTTAAACATATATATGACTCATGCAATTCTAGAGCTTAATGTTGCAGATAAATGGTACCGGTATATGAACTGTTGTACTGACAATTAAATTAAATTATTAAAGTAATTCAGTATTTCTTTGCCATAACTCAAATAGTGTAGCCGTTGAAGTAATATTTTGTGCATTAAATTCAGTGAGGAGATGAAGGAAGTTTGAATGTTTACTCAGTACATTTGATATCAATATGCTAGTATAACGTGAAACAAATAACATGTAGGTTTATAGATTACTTTCATAGGACAATATCATATGTAAGACAGATTTCGTGAAGTAAGTTAGAGGTAGGGGTAAATACGTGAAAACAATGTCATAGAAAGTTGTTCAAAATTACACTCTTTCTTAAAATTCGAAGATATGGTAACCTTATGTTGAAAAGAATTTGTCCTTACTAAAACTTGAAAAGAATTTGTCCTTACTAAAACTTGAGAGGAAAAACAAGTATGTGCCAACAATTTATGAAAGGAGAGCGACAACTACCACTAGACCTACATCTTCAGGTAATTTGAAAAATAGCATTCATCCTACAATAACAACCGAACTCTTAATTTTACGGTGTATTAATTCATTATTATTATTATTATTATTATTATTATTATTATTAGTAGTAGTAGTAGTAGTAGTAGTAGTAGTAGTAGTAATGAAATGAAATGAAATCTTTAAGTTTTACGTCCTACGGTTATGTCGACTAGGCTAAAGGAGATGGTGATGATGAGAAACGAATGAAATGATGGATTGGAGAAAGTGGGAGGAAACGGAAGAACCCCGAGAAATCCCACGCATACGATGTTTGTCCATCACAGAGATCGCTTGGCGTGAGCTGGAATCAAACCATGGACGCCATGCACCAGAGGTGAACGCTCTACCACTGACCACCGTGTAGTAGTAGTGATATACATGTCCTGTAAAAATAAATTTTAGTCTTATAACTTATTTATTTCATGGTATAATTTTGGTACAAAAACTAATTAGTAGGCTTTATCGTTTCAAAATTTCTTGCAATTTCCAATACGTAAATAAATAAATAATATATTGTAACTACATCAAGCAGTCAAGTCGTGCCGATTCTGGCTGGTCAGTTCCGATTTTGGAGAAAATGTCCCGCGTTCTCTGTCAGGACTTCTAACTGTCCCGGCTTTCATATTTATTGATGCAAATTATTATTATTATTATTATTATTATTATTATTATTATTATTATTATTATTATTATTATTATTATTATTGGAACTTAGTTTCCAAATTACAATACAGAACCTTCAAAATAAAAGGAAACTTCACAACAGCGGCAGGGAAGTAGCAATGTGCCTGGCAATAGAAGATCGCTCACTTCGTAATTGGAGAAGATCGAATTCTCAAGGCAACAAGAAGTAAACAGAAATAGGCTATACATTTAAATGTGAGCAGCAGCAGCAGAATAAGTAGATCTGATAGTGTGAGGAGATAAAGCAATAGCAACAACAAACGGTGCTGTTGCTTCAACAAAAACTATATTAAAAATATTAGGATACTTATTTTTTATTTTGCATATATTTAGGTACATAATATATAGGCCTAAACCTAGGCTACATACTATAGATATTGGCCATATTGTATTATTTTATTTTATAGGCCTTATGTAACTTAAATTATCTCACATTCCTTTTATCAATCAGATATGTGTGCTCCGCTCTTCACCATAGAAATACATATGTTACATTATTACAAAAAAATAAATGTTGGTACTTCACCCCTCCACCGCACACACACATACCGAATAGCTCCATGAAATGTCGCTACATTTTGCTTTGGAAAAATGGCATACCGCGTCAAGTATCTGATATTTTGCATTGGAAACCGTATTTATGATTGGCGTAGCTTTCAGCAAATCTTCCTACTTACTTTATAATTTAGAAGTGGCACGAAAAAAAAAAAAAGATACAGCTAAGGTGGCAAAAAGTCAATACAGTAATAGCAAATAACATTTCTGAAATGTTACAATAACATCATAAAGGAAAGTGCTTGATCTTTCCTTGTGCTCTGAAGGGAAAAAATACATAAATAAAAGGAGGGAACTTCCTTCTGACTCTATGTTCAGACCATATTCAAGTTGAAAAAAATGAAATCTTTAAGTTTTACGTCCCACGATTTGTCGGCTAGGCTAAAGGAGACGGTGGTGATGAGAAATAAATTAAATGGTGGAATGAAGAAAGTGGGAGCAAACGGGGGAACCCTGAGGAAACCCACGCACACGGTGTTTGTCCACTACAAAGTTCACTTGGTGTGAGATTGGATGGAACTAGGGACCTCATGCGCCAGAGGTGAACGCTCTACCACTGAGCCACCGCGTCCCCATATTCAAGTTCAGATATGGACGAAATGAATAAACAATCTTCAGTCATTTATTGAAAATGCTTAGTCTCCCTAACATCCTACCTATACTGGAATGCTGCTCCTCATGAGAACGGCAGAATAAAGCAGTCCCGGGTTTAATCCGAGGAAGATGGGTGAACGTTCGTACTCAGGTGGTGTTGGTATTGCAGAGTCTATCCAGAGTCATCAGGACAATTCTGGAGTTAATTGAAAGAAATAAGTAGCAAACTCATTCTTAGAAAATTGGGAGCATTAAAGGCAAGGGGAGCTGATGTGCTGACCACACATCACCACAAAAACCTGAATATCATAAACTAGCTAATAGGTCACGTTCTGGCCCTTAGGGCTGTTGCTCCAGGAGTTTATTATTAGTATTCCTTAGTCTCATGGCCAGAACAAGCAGTATTGATACTTCTGTTTACATCTATGCCTGGAATATAAACACGAAACATGATTCGGATCCCATAAGTTGCAGAATTATTAGCATATGGCTGGGATCTTATAAACAAAATATAGTACATATTTGTTTAGAGGTGTAATAAATACTAGTAGTGTGTACATTAATTTTATTGCTTATTTACTCTTTTGTATATTTTATCAGGTATCAGGTGATGTGAGTCTTCAGAAATTATTAGGTGTCATCTCTAAGTGCCAAGAATTTTGTGAAGTTCAGCTGCGAGTGAGCGAAAAGAAAACATTAAATACTTTGAATAAGGACAAGCATCAGCAGACCATCCGATTTCCACTTCAGGGCAAGATCAGGACAAGAGACATGAAAATAAATTGGTATGAAATATATTTAATTAAGAACTAATGCTTTATTCTAACATTAAGATACAACAAGGACAGATAGTTACCAAAATAATAGATACACCTAACACGATAGATGTACAGGTTAGCAATGGTGGAGTAGTGACAGCAGCGCTGGGTTTTGTTAGTGATGTGTTAAGACAAACTTCGAACTAGGTGAGAAGTAGTAGAACGGCAGAGTGCAGTAAACTCATTAGAAAGTGATAGTATAAAATGGGCCACCCCTTTAATCTTTAAGTATAAAATGGGCAAATAATTGGTGCTTAGCGATGTTGTTTGAGCGTTTGTGTACCGCGAAACCACATCACTGAAATGGAACAGTGGTCGGAAAGAACCCCTCGGTAACATGTTCCACAGAGATTTTCACTCAGAACTGTCGTGCGACTGCGGTGCAAATGACAAAGGTCCAGCACCTTCTACAGCCTACAATCCACCGGGAGTTGCATGGCATGGGCATACGAGTTCGGGTTGCTCGGGCGAAACCGCTGATAAGGGACCATAACGCTTGACCACGACACCAGTGGTGCCGCGAACATGCAAGATGGCGACGCTGATAACTGGAAACGTGTGATATGGTCGAATAAGTCATGGTTCACCTAATTTCAAACCACGGATCGTGTTTATTGTGGCGGACGCTCAAAGGAACACATGATCCGGAGTGTCTCCGTCGAACTGTGTAACGTGGCGACCTCTGTGTTGCAGTGGCTCCAAAATGCAAATTTTCAATGAATCCTGCACTGACGCTTAATAGTCGCGTCAGTGTCCGCGATTATATTGCCATTGTATGGATCATGTGCGTCATATCGTCCAAGTGTTGTTTCAAGGAAATGACTTCATATTCCAGGATGAATGCACCCATTGATACAGCTGTAGCTATAGCGGCGTGCTATAAGGAACATTGGGATAAAGTTGAACATCTTCTCAGGCCAGCACAATTCTTTCACCTGAACATAATTCAATATCTGTGGTCCGTTTTGAAGACTCGAATCCGACGCATATTTCCGTCTTCCATCCTCTCTCACGAAATGGTGTAATCCATTTGCAACCATTCAAAACCTCTATAATTCCATGTCACATCGCATCAGAACTATTCTGAGGGGCGAAAGGTGGTCCAATATTATATAAATCTGGTAAGTTCCACTTTCTTTAGATGCTTGTGTTATTTTGAAAACCATCGGTATTTTCGATGGTAACTCCGAGGCCAATTTACACTGGAATTAATAACAATCAAGAACAATGGGAAATGAAAACCCAATAATGTTGGTCCGGGCTTATATTTAAAGGCACTAATACGCTTCTTTTATCTGTTGGCACTGACGAGAAACGTGGAGAAACCTCAGTCAGAGTGGCCTGACACCGGATTCAAAGCCCGGAACTTGCAAATACGAAGCAGGAGCTCTGACTACTTGCCTACGACCGATCAGTAATTTCTTGTATACCATTCCGTCTGGTTCATCAAAAATTTTGTAAAGCATATAAAGACTTTTCTATAGCTTGCAAAATTATAAATAGCATATAAGGAATTTATGTTACTAGTTCATTATTATTATATTAATAATTTAAATCTATATATATAAAAGAGAACGTACAAAATCCTTTGTCCGCTCATCACGCTAATACGGCTGAACCAATTTCTTTCATTTTTGGGGGGTTATTAGGATTTGGACCCTAGATGGTTTTTATCATATCACTTTAATTTTTAATTACCAGTGTCTTGAGATAATTGACCATTCAGGTGTCCACAAATCCTTTGTTAGTTCATCATAGGTAAAAATAAACGTATTTATATGCAACCCGCATGACCGTGTCACTCGGCGGGTTAACATAAATGACAGGCGATATACAGCGGAAAATAGCTTGAATCTTCTGTTTAAAATTTTTTAATTGATTTGCTTATTTTTACAGACACTTTTACAATATGCCAGCACCGGGATGACCGCAGCGAAGCGGGGCGGGTTAACATAAATGACAGGCGATATAATGTTAAGATTTACTGCAATCTTCTATGGTTTTTATCATATCACTTGAAAGCGAAAAAGTAAAAATTATCTAAGTAACAAAGTTTATTGCGTTCCGGGGTGACCGCAGCGAAGCGGGGTGAACGCTGCTAGTGAATCATAAACCTCAGACAGCCATCTGTCAATTTTAACAAATGCACAGTGTTAAAAAGAGATAGGAAAAGAAAAATGCGTAAAACAGTTTATAAATACTTTTTAAATCTTAAAAATGGAGAAAGAACAACCTTTTTTTCAAATTATGTAATTAACAATAATTGAAATGCTAAATTATGATTTCGTTTAGCAAGATAATAATACAATAAGCTCCGGTATTGACAGTAAAGAGATTCATGCGATTCAATATCCACTGCGTGATCCTAATAAAAGTAACAAAAAAATGCTTTATTACTTTAAGATCTAAGAATACATTGGATGATTTTGTTTATCTATACCAAGATTGATGTATGATGCATCAACAAAAGAAGTCAAGAGGTAGTATTTAATTAATAAATGAACTAAAGAAATGGAAAAGTTACATGATTGTGTTTCTTTCAAAATTTTAGTAATCTTTATGAAAGTCACTATACGTTGACAAAAACTCGTGAACCAGATGGAATATCATATGGAAAACAAATATTACACGTACTGAAGAAATATGCATTTAAAAAATACAGCAAATGATAAGTTATCAAGTATTAGATTTTGTATTCTGTAGAGAAGCTACAATTCTAATTCTTTCAATATTTGTTGTTATCGTGATTTCCTTTCTATTTGTTAATTAAATATGTTTTCGTTACTGATCAGAATTCTATATGTAACTCAATGGACTCCAAATAAGAGGATTTGCGATCATTTCTTCATTCCATCATTCTTCATGAGTAACATCCCTGACTTTTAGAGAAAAGCAATCTTTGTGATACTCCTTTTTAAAGGTCATCCACGGAGTTAAAAAATGACCACCTGACAAGAACTGCACAATGGAACCAAATAGGTATAATAGGATGACGCTAAATATGAATTACAGATAGGATTAATAAGCTACTCAGGGCTCTCCATGTGTGTGTTTGTTGTCGGATAACTCATAATGTAGCAGTGGATATTATCTAATTATCTAATTACATGATTAGCATTTGTGAGTGATAGTAACAAAAACATTGTATAATCACTGAAGATGGATTAAACGTAAAATGGGTGTGGTGTTTTTGTACATTTTTTATTTACTTCCTCATTGTACAAATTAGAATATTTTAACAATATCGGTGATTGATTCTACTTTTCGTATATAGTAATTTATTCTAATATTAAAAGCATTAGGTACGAAATTTGTACATACTTTTACATTTATATTCTACAGTAAAAATTATACTTGATGCACCTTATCATATTTTAAATCAAAGTTAGATGTTTTAAAAATTCCTAAAAAAATGAAATGAAATGAAATGAAATAAAATACTTCAGTTTTACGTCCCACGATTATGCTGGTTAAACTAAAGGAGAAATGATGATGATAAATGAATGAAATGGTAGAATGAAAAAGGTGGGAGGAAACGGGAGAACCCCGAGAAAACCCACACCCACGGTGTTTGTCCACCACAAAGTCCACTTGCACGAACTGGGGTCTAACCAGAGACTCCAGCACCAGAGGTGAATGCTTTAGTACTGAGCCACTGCGACTCCCAATACCTAAAAAGTGTCTGATACGTACATTGTAAGTAACATATTGCCTGTAACAAAATACATTACATCGCCTTAGCGATTGAATATGTCTATTAAGACAGGTTTGTAAGAAGTACGCTTTAGGATATACGTCATGCATGTTTTAAGGTTCGTATATTTCAGTACTGCAAAGCACTACAAACTTATAGTAAGTTGTCGTGTGCTTTTCCTTTCTTTTCTAAATTATGTCTTTATTTCCTTTAAAAAAATCTAAAAGGGCGAAAAACGGAAATAGACCTTAGAGATTACAAGTTAATGTCATACGTGGGAAAGTATTGCTCCGATTTTGATTGGGAATTGCCAAACAAATGTCACTTTAGCAGGAAATTATTTGTGACATAAGAACAAATAACGTTTAGCAACATTAAAAGGAATTACTTTAAAGAGAAAAGCGGAGAACACGCTTATATGTTTTGAAAACCTTTTATATCCGTCCTTAGACAAAACACAAAAATGACATAACATAAGCAGAGATGAAGAAACATGAAATTATATTGAAGCAGGTTTACAAGCATGTCTTAATATAAACGAACACGCAAGAAGTTCGTCTGGGTGCAGCCAAACCAAAAGCATTACTTCATGACTACTCAATACACAAACTGCATCAAAACGAAATTCCATGAAGAAATGCTCGAAGGTCTTTTATGGATATTTAGTTCTAAGTTTAGTTTCAGAATATCCAAGTAATCAACTTGCTAAAAGGTGGAATGTACTAGCAAGGTGATATACATGAACGCGTTAATATACTAGCGAAAATTCGAAATGAATCAGATAGTATGAGGAGTACCGTTTTGAAATAATGATAAAAGAAACAAGTATACTTTTCGTAATAATTTTAGTACATGAAAACCTGTACCTTAATCTTCTTTTCTACATAGTCTCTACCAAATAATCAATATTTTTCTGACCAGTGTATACACTATACTTATTTACTAAAATTAAAATCAGGAGTAATAGATTCAATAACGTTATCTTCATCAGACGTTATCTGGAGAGAGTTTCTGCCAATATTAAAGAACTTATCGTATCGTACAACAAGCTTTTGAATATCATTTTCACACAAATCTGTTGCCTGATTTGACAACCATTGCAGCACGGACGTTTTCATCTCACCATCGTCATCGTGATCACCCAGATGCTTCTTCAAAGGCAGGAACATGTGGTAGTCAGTGGACTCTAGATCAGGAGTGTACGGAGGGTTTTCAGTCAAATACTGCGATGAGATTTTGAGTTTGAGTTGCCACTTGTAAATGGGCAGTCTCATGAAGAAAAACCATCTCCTTACTCAGCATACAACGCCTTTTGTTTTGAATTTCAAGGCACAATTTTTGTAAGGCCTCACTATGCTTCGTAGAACTTAATGTCATCACGAGACAAAAAATTCACAAGCAACACTTCCGTCCTGTTCAAGTACATATGATTTTCCAGGCTGAAATTGTTTACTGGAACCTCATTTTCTTGGGTGATGTTGAAAGCCGCTATTCCATGGATTCTTACTTCGATTCCGGTGTAAGTGTAAGCCACTCATATTTCGTCGCCTGTGACAATTTTGTTTATAAAATCACCACCTTCCTCACTGTACCGCTCAAGAAAAGTCAATGAACTGGCTACACGCTTGGCTTTCTGCATCTCAGTCAACATTTTCCGTACCCAGCGTAAGCACAACTTTCGATCATTTAAGCGTTGAGTCACAATCTCATAAACAACTCTTCTTGAAATAAGGGAACTTATCAGTTAACGATTAAATAATAACTCGTGTGCTTTCTTTCGCATTTTCGTCATCTTCCTGCACGAAGTCTGCAATGATGACTGAAGATCGCCCATGAACTTTCGTTTAGCTATCTGTAAATGCTCTAACCCATTTCCGTACCATTCCATCATTCTAATGTTTTCTCCATAGTACACTTCACTAATTTGGAGATGAATTCCAGCCACTTTCACGCCTTTAGCATTAAGAAAACAAATCACAGCGCATATTTAACAGTCGGTGGAATTCTCAAGCAGGGGATACATTTTAACTACTTACAAACAAACATAAGCACGGCCAAAGGTTTCTATAAAGACATCTGTGACTTGCGAACAGATGCAGGTACACAGCGCCCATGCACGGAATGCCAACCGCAGCGATGCAGCAGCAGAATTTCAAAATGGTTCTTACTTTAAAAACACGCCTCATATATACGTATGCAGCTAAATATTTTCGTTCATTGATCATTGAATTGAGTTGATTTTGGGTTTAACGTCCCTTTCAGCAGCGAAGCTATATGAGGCGGGACCTACTGATTACCGTAGAATCCGAACCACATGAGCTCCCGCCGGGAACCAAACCCGGGTCTCCCACGCCAAAGGCGCGTACGGTAACCGCTTAGTCACGAAGGAGCTCATTGTCTGATCATCTGATCATCATGTACCTTGAGATCGAAAAGAGCTGTCGACAGATTCGAAATCAGTCCTAGACTTACCTGCTATTTTTAACGTCATGACCCATCTGTTAATGCCAATAATATATTTTGGGAACTTTGACTTCTTTGTATCTCGAAAACAAAAAGAGCTTTGAACAAATACGTTTTAGATTCGGAGTCACAACTCTTGATTTTTCATATTTTATTAAATATGAGATGTTTAAAGGACTACACAAGAGAAAGTTATTTGTATTCACACTTATTTAGTTTGTACCTAGTTCAATTCCCGCATGGGTATTTGCGGAGGACAGCATCGAATCGATGGATTTTCTCTGGGTACTCTCGCTTCCGTTCGCATATTCACTCTGCAAGTTATTGAATAATTATTCACTCTCATTAATCATCCGTGTCTTTTAGCGTAAACTGCATAATCTGGAACATAAAACTAGAAATTTCATTTCATTTCATGTATTTATTTATTTGTCTCAACTTATAGTTTCACATAAAAGTAGTTTACTTATTATGCCAAATCGAACAATGTTATACCTCAAAAGCGACTAACGAATTTCGTGAATCAATATATCATTATTACGCTTTGAGGAAAATGTAGAATGTGTGAGGTTATTCCATAATTAAGTTAAACGATTTTCTTTAAATCCTTACAGACTAAGATTATATTCCAACAAAAAATACATAAAACAAAAAAGGCATAGTTAATTAGAGATAGGTATTCTAGCATAAAGACTGATCACCTAGTGAGTTTTAATTTAGTCGCCATATTACTAGTCCGATCGATGAAGAACTCAAAAGTAAACGAAGAGGGTTATCTTTAATAGTTCTTGCGTGCGGACGAACAACAGAACAAGCAAACTTGAGGAAAATCCATACTTTCAGCAAAACATCCAAATCTGGATATTCTCTATCGTATTTCAGTAATAACTGGAATCTTTTTGTTTGTGCGAAGTTGAATGTAACACCAGGACACGTATACAGTGAGTGAAGCAGGAGTTGAAGTATTTTAAATTGTTCTTCGTAATTTGACGGAGGCACTTGTCCAGTTGTTTGACCGCACGCCTCAATTATATTTATGTTTGTATTCTGGAGCCATTCCAAGGGACTATGGCAACAGAAGTTATCAAATCTGTTTTTATAAAACTAGTCATTCTAGGAATTTCAAGTTAGGATAGGTCGTGAAGAGGGTGCTGTATTCAGATCTTTGCTTCACTTATTACATTCAGAAATAACTCTTGTTTCAAGATTGTTTTTAAATTGCTTTCTAAAAAGTGTGCTAAAAGTGTATTAATATTCCCTTAATAAAGAAACATGTTAAAAATAAATAATTCTTAATTTCAGTTTAGTTCAAGCTGTATTCGGTTGTTTACCAATCCAGGATGTTTCTTTACATCAAGAGACGTTAAAAATAATGCGAATTGGACAAAGAACTAGTAAATGTAAGTATTTGTTTAATAATTAATTGTATTTGGAAACTATTTTTCATGAATTACTAATAGGAGAAGTAAAGCAATTCCGTATATGTCGCTTTTTTTAATTTTAATTTAATTTAGTCCAAACTTTCTTCATGAGTATCAAATGAGGAAGAAAAGTTGGAACAAGCAAATTGCCCACCAACCAAAAATAAAGGAGACGAAAAGAATTTGGTCGTTTCTAAATATAATGTATTTTAATATTTCAATTTAAAACAACAATTGAACTTCGATTATCTCTATCAAATTTGGAAATACGCAGTTTAGGCTGTTAAAAGCATTGCGTCATTATTCTCCTAATTTTTATGGAAATGTATTTTCTTTTTACTTTGAACTGCTCTGTATTACGGATATTACACTTGGTTTTATACATTTTTGTTTTGTTTCTTTCTTTGTAAAAGTGAATGTATTTGATATAAATTAATTTAATATTTAGGAATCTTACATAGTTTATGTAATTTTCTTTATGTATAAACAGAACCCGATTTTTCATAGAAGGGACGTAAAGTAGTTGATAAAAGATGAATGAGATCACACGTAAAATTAGTGCTTCTCTTTTTTCAATGAGTAAAAGAAAATATATAACCTTATTACTCAATGGACTTAGAAGGAATATTCTGTAGCTTTGATCAAGGGCGCCGATCCTGGGGGAGCCAGGGGGCCCGGACACCCCGAAGGTCATGTGGGCTCCCTCATTGTATTTGTGAATATACAATATTTGGCATAATTTGAATGCAATTTGTCTTAAAATCCTCATATATATGGCGTCTGCATCTGAATGTCCCCCCCCCCAAATTTACAGAGAAATCGGCGCCCTTGGCTTTGATCACGTTTACTGTGTGAGGGCATGTTCGCTCAACGGTTGAGCTCTCGCCTCTGGTGCGTCTGATGCAATGTGAGTTTGTGGGTGACAGCATGATATTTGTGTGTTTCCTCTTCGCTCACACTTATTCCACACTTGATTTTGTGTATCATTTGTCTTTAGCATAAAATATTACGTTACAGGAAATATTTATTTTCATTGCAAGTCTATTGTTTAATTCTGTGATCACAAAGTTTTGCTTAAGGTTGTAAAATCCCGGCGTCTCCTTTCATTTTAAGTTCATTCAATATCCTGGGAATTTTCCTCTTTTCGTTACTTTCCGTTCTTATTTATTTCATTTGTTCTATGTGGTTACTTAAGTGCTTTTGCTATATAAAATTAACACCTTCTTGTGTAAGCGTTTAATGTCACGTAAACTGTTCACAATTTATATAGTGAATACTACATTTAATTATATATTCAAAGAACTTTTATTTGATTTCAACTGGACAAAAATAAAGATATAAAGTATTATACGAAGGTATTTTTACGTTTTGCCCTGGCCCTAAAATATCATACAATTGGTAATAAGCCGTTTGTGGCTTGCAATGTCATCTATGGAAGAAATAAAGTATCAGTTTCAACAGTCTATCTGGATCTATTCGTTGGAGGTAGAGATGGCATAATCGAATGATCATTCTTTCGATATGAAAATAATCGAGTGAATTGCACTCGAGCATTTCTCTCTGTCTTCAGATAATGTTCTAATCAGGGAGAGAAATCGAACTGACAGCTATCCTAAGTAGAAATCACTCACCCTGTGTGTTATGCGTGTGCGCTTTGCTGAAACTTGCATCGCGAATTGCTTTTGTTTAAGTCACCATATTGTTATTGAGTAGGGCCCTCGAAAAAACTTAAGAGTTCGTATTTACATTTGATTCTTGACGTAGAAGCAAAATAATTCTCTTACACTGTATCCAATATTGCTTTAGATAATACGAACTCTATTCATTCTTAAGACAAATGACTTAAGAAAGACAATTCCATATTGACATCTAGTAGGTGTAGTTAAGGAGTAATGCAATAACGGGAAATTTAAATTAATGAATCGAACACTGGAGATTTAACACCGAAAATCGAACTCTGGGCCACACGTTCCAACAATAGTATATTTAAGGATGGTATCGAGACAAGACAAGACAGTACAAAATACACACTCTCTCGGTCTATTATTTTTATTTTCTATCTTCATTCTTGACTAGAGAATTATTGTAGTTTGCGAACTTCTTTATAGCTAATTGGCTAACGCTCTATATGTGTTTTCGAAGATTCTGTGCTTAGTGAGTGTATCAAGCATTGAATAAAATCCGATTTCTTGTCTCATATAGTCTGAATATTGCCTATACAATTAAACTCTAATCAATCATCTATCAATTCCAATACTCTTCCTGTCGAATTAGTGTTATTTAATCCCACGTATCAGATAACGCAGTTGATAGCAGAAAGAGTGTGTTTAATCGGACCGAAAATCAAATTTTGCTATTTTTCCTATTTATTGTCCATTGCATTCTTCTTTGACTGATGTATTCACTACAGAAAATCATACTCATTATCTTAATGCTCTTCAACTCCCGTCAGTACCGAAATCATGGAAGTATAAAGCTGTAAGCTGTACTGCGCCTTAGGCCTGACCCAAATGGAGAGCGTACCTGTACATTCTACTTTCATGTATCTGTTGGGAAATACAACTATCGAATTGAAGATGGAGAGTTAATATGAGAATACCTATTTTATCGTATTTCATGGATGTGGAAATGTCAGTTTAACAATGAAGTAATACTAATTTAACTATTTACTTTTATTATTGTTTATTTATTTTAATAGAAGTGAAGTTTCTCTTTAAATTTCTGAAACCACGAAAATAATTTTGAATTATAGATTATAGCAGTGGTTTCCAACTTTTTTTGACCGACCACTCACTTTGCTGAAAATCATGATATCGTGACACGCTTGTATAATAGTATAAGTCAATAAGTTACTATGAAGTAGTGACACTATGTAATACTGAACATTTCCGCATCACAGAACCCGTAATTTCACAACTTATCGGGATTGTATATTTAACTATAGTCCGAGTAGAGATAGCAATTAAAGTTTCTTTTTTTACCTCAAACCAAAATACTCAGGAAGCTTTTTCGTCACAAAGTTCAAATTTGAGAAGAACTTTTTTGAATACCTAATATTTATAAAATACATTCATTTTTACAAATCAATAACTATGTACAAAGAAATTAGCAAAATCTAAACATAATGTAAAATGTGTGCAGTATGTATGTGATTATCATTACTAAGTTTTCCGTATGCGTTATTCTCTGTGTGCGATTGTATTTTTTTTTGATGTTTTGTACAGGTCTTTTAGCTTACATTTCCCGAAAACCTGAATACAAAGCTAACCTGAGTGCTGTTTTGTTGAACAAATGCTTCCACTGTAAACTGTGGGAAAATTCCATCTACGTTGCTCGTCAGCTTGAAAGGATAGGCCCTGCGTTTGCTGGACTTCTGGCTGCCGCTGGGATGACTTCTTTTCTCAGCATCCAAGAAGCAAATCCAAGGCATTTGGAAAGCGTAAGTCTTCATTCACTTGTTTAAAATATTTCAAATTGTAATAGAAACTATATTATTATTAGGACTGGATTAAGAGTCTTAGAGCACTTAAATATTTTGGTGTCTTCCATATATAAATAGGGTGTTAATGATCTATAGTGACAAACAGTCCTCAGATCAAAATAAGAAAGAGAGTGCAAACGTACATATGGACCTTTCAGAGCTACGGCAATCTAAAAGCGTGGAAAATATGAATAACACAATGCATTATTTCAAACACAAGAGACCGTGGAGTGGCTTAGATCGGTATAGTGTTTTTCACTGTATAGTTTTCGTTTTTTCACGTAAAACCGTGAAAAAATACATCGCAGCACGCATTCTCTGAACACTAGGAGCCATGAAGTTGGCGGCTTGTAGCACTCCCTACTTCCTACCGACGTATTCCGTGTTTACTACTGTCAAGGTTTACATTTTGCTTATATTTGACCTCTTTAAGTCTTAGCATATCTGAGAATTTTCTTGAGAACATGTCTGGAAATTCCAGTGGGGAATTCCTTCATACCCATTGCATATTATTGATATATGCATTTCTGGATAGCGTATGTATGATTTCCTTTACGGCGATATGGGCTGCCATTCCACAGTTTTTGTATTTGAAATAACGCGTGTTGCAGTTTAGTTATAATGGGTCCTGAGTTCGATCTCGTATATCCAGTTTGGGCATAGACATTTATATAACATTCTAGATTCAATCACATACGTCCTTGTTTGGAAACGAGAGTCATTTATATAACGGTTTCTCCTTAGTAAGGGCGCCATTCATATAACGTATTCGCCTATGATTCACATATGTCCCTGTGAGGAGACGCCATTTATATGACGGTATGTTAGTCTCTGCGTTGGTTCAGAAACACCCATACGAGCGAACGATGTAGCCACTGGCCTAAACGGTTCAAAGAACCGAGTTCGGGTCAGAACATTTTAGCAGTTTACGCTAAAGATAGGTTCTAATTGTGCCACTAGTACTGATACAGCTTAATAATATAAACCTTGTTGAGTTGTATGAACACTAATTTAAATATACTGAAATGGAACAAGTTAAATATATTTTCACGCCTTAAAATATAAATTTATACTACCACATCATATTGCGTAATTATATGATTTGGAAAGGATACATGAAACTTATATTTTTATGTTTTCATTCACATCACTTGAAGATCACTACACAATTCACTAACACTTTAAATTATAAATTGAAACGTAATAAACGTAATAAACTTTTTTTTTTTGTAATATTCCGAAAAATTACTTCTTGTACTTCTTACATCTTGTATATCACTCGCGAAGCCGCGATTGACCGACCTATAGTCACTGTCCCCTTAATGATAATTATTTCATTTCCACAAATAGCATTTAGAGTATATTTACAACAAACGGGGGTTCACATGCACCAGTGCACCCCCTAAATCCAGGCCTGTATATTATGTAACTTTACTGTTGTTATACGTTAAACCTTGCTTTAAAATGTGAACGTGTTCTATAAACTCGCTATAACTTTCAGTTTGGTTGATTATTTTGATGGCATATTTTAAATAAAATTCTCATTTTTGATATTTAAGAAACAACTGAAGAAATAATTACAAGTGAAGGCTAAAATTTAAAAAAATAAACAGCATCACAGAATTGCATAAAATGGTAAGATTCCTATATATTGGGTTAAGGCTCTGTGTCAAGCTGCTGCTCCTCCCCGTTTTTTTTTTTTTTAATTTCCTGAATAACGGAAAAACAATGAAGAATATAAAATAATAGAAATTAAGCCAGGTAGTATCTACAACATGCTCCTAAACAAATTACTAACGGTTTCCAGACTTTTTCTCGTAGACCAGAAATCTGGGTAAAACAGTTTATGATGTCATAGTTGTTGGGTATCAAAATGTATGCAATATCAAAAGATAACGAATACAATTATTGGTTCATGTAATAGGACTTTGCAGATATTACCTGGCTTATTTTGTGCAATTTTGATATTATTCATTGTTTTTAAGTTATTCACTAAAACAAAAAAAGCAGTAGGGATAAGCTTATCGAAGAGCCTTAACAAGAAATGAAATCAAACACTTCAGTTTGGCCCTTCATTATTTTGTCCTTCAGCTACAGAAAGTGGATGATTAGTGACAGTGGTTGATTATGAAAAGAAATAGTGGAATGAGGATGTTGGAGAAAACGAAGGAACCCTTATAAAACCCACGAACACGTTGTTCTCCATCGTAAACATACATCGAAGGAGGTTGAAACAAATGTCCTCGCACCAGAGGTGAGCACTCTACCACTGAGCCACCGTGCTCCCTTATGGCTTTAAGATCTGAGAATCATGTTATAATGCCATAACAGGATAATTTCGTCCAGGCTTTCTTCCAGAAAATTTTGTTTTGGGAGCAAACTCGAAATCTGAGGAGGCTACAGTAGAACATATTGCGAAAGAACATGCCCTACACACAAGTAATATGTAATTGTAATATAAATTATCTTAATTTTGTAGTCTGTTACTGTTATTTTGGACGAGAAAAAATAAAAATGTAGTTTACTTGAACTCACTCTTAATTCATCAGTCTGTACTTGATTGGATTTGGCGGTGGGAACGGTGGCTCAATGGTAGAGCGCTTACCTCTGGTTTTCTTGAGGTACTCCTGTTTCCCCACTTTTCATTCCACCAATTATTCCATCATCATTTACTTGCTTTAATCATCGTCTCCCTTAGCCTAAAGGGCATTAACGTGAGTCGTTCAACTCAAAGATTCCATTTCATTTAATTTACGATTGGATCTGGCATAGGCTTACTTATCCGTTGAATTTACTATTGCGTTGTTTGCGTTTGGCTAGTAAGAAGGAAACATATTCTACAGTTGCGTTTCTTGTTAAAAAAAAAGCAAATTGATTTCTTGTACGCTCTTCCTTAAAATAATATAATAGCAATTTGATTCGATTAATTCTAATCTAGAAAAAATGTTATTCATACATTTGTTTTTCTGCCTTTGTTTTCGTAATCATGTTCGATGTAATAATTTCTTAGGGGGGAGTTGGTGTATTTCAACATTCATAGAGCCATATGATATGATCCAATTTTCGGGGGAAAATTCTAGCAAATTAAGACAAAGTTGATTTTTTGTAAATAGCAAATCGAAACTATAACACATTACTTTAGTTTTAATGAATAAGTATATCACTTTGGTCACAATGTTTTAAACATGTATTTAATGAGTTCCATAGTCCTAATGGATAGAGTTACATTTGATTTTTATGTTTCACAACTAGTTGACATATACCGTACTTGTGAAAATAACCGTGAATCCAATCGTCGGAAGTTCAATATATGGTTTCATAATGTTTGAAAATGCAATTTCTCCGTTACAATCAGTAGTAGTGATTCCAAATTAAAATCATTAAGTCTAAAAGAATTAGGTGTAGGCCTATATTACGTTAATTGTTAATGTATTTTTACACTACTCAGTGACGGCGATTTCCGTATAACTTGGAAAGAAGCGTCGAGTATGTGTTTCATTGTTAGATATCCAAGCAAATACTGTATATACAGACAATAGGGTGCCCATGGGGGGTCAATCAGCGCTCCCCAAGAAACTTTAGGGTCGATTAACACCCATGAAATTACTTTATGCAGACTAAAAATATGTGCAACTTGCATATTTTTCGTGGGGCTGTTGTAGAGATAGTTTATTTTATTTTATTTCGTAATCGTTTACCGTTAATTGAGCACAGTTCAAGGATTGGATTATGAAAATACTTAGTATATAGTGATGTTATTCGTAGTGATGGATAGAAAGGATAAAAGTATTGGCGAAACAAAGGACGATATGTGGAAAACTTCTAATCTTTTTATTACACAGATAATCATAAAATGTGTCAGAAAGAATTACTACAAGAAAATCAGCAATTACAACTGTAAAGAGAAAGCATAACGATCAGCAAAATAACTATAAAAGAACCAGAAACATTACACATTAAGTAATTCATACATTGCTTGATTTATGGTTCGTTAACGGATAGTGCAAGTGGAAGATCAGCGAAGAAAAGAAAATATGAAAAAATCACTGAAGCCTAATCCTTCATGAAAATTATGGAAAAGTATAACAAGATAAAGAATCCTTGGGAATATGAAGTTCTGACAAAAATCAGTGAATACGAATCTCCTTCCCCCCTCCCTTCTTTCAACGGATAAAAGGTATCAACACCAACAGTTTTTGTGTTAATAAATACTAGCACACAGGGCTAGTTCCCCAAAGGATTACATTCTTTATTTGGGTATTTACTTTATGGTCTGTGTGCAATATCTTTTCACCGGTAAGGAAAGGGAAACGATTATTATTATAATTTCAGAATTTCGTGGTGCTGACGGTTAAAAATCAAATATAGGAATTCCCTCGTCACCATTTTAGGCGAGATGGGATTATACAAAATGGGAATTTTGATATCGCCTGAAATGGCGAAAATTCTTCTCTTGGTGAAATCAGTGGGTAATAAGCCATTAGGCGAAATGAGAGGATATCTTGAGGACAATATTTTGATCAGTGATGTGCTTGTATAAGATAAATAGTTTAAGTTATAGTTTTGTGCAGATTGTTGAAAAAAAAAAAAACTAACCACTCACCTCTCTTAAAGAGGCTGGATTCTCACAGCTGTCACAATTTAACATTCTAACCTGAAACAAAGATTTTAGACAGCTAAAGATGATCCACATTTGGCTTACTTACACTTATTGATAAAAATTCAGAGCTTTCCAAAGAGAGATGAATGTCCAGGATTTTTTGAACATTTTGTACAAAACATTCACTTGAACTACTTATTTTCTCATTTCTCATAATAATCCATTGTATTTCGACAGATTTATGTAGTATGTGTACAAGATTCAGTATTTGATTTTTGAGGATTTTTAACAGTGTTTTGTGGACATATTTGAATATTCTGACGATTAATAATTTGTGCAGCTCTGAAGTACAATACCACAATTTCTTCTTCCCACCTTCGGAAATGTGTTTGATTATAATTCGTTAAAAGTTGGGGATTTGAAAATTTACTATAAATACAATTATAATCAATATCTAGTAGACATGGTGAACTGGGAACAGGTTTTTAATTTTATTTGTGTTGCCGTTTTAGAGTCTTAGATGAATTTTGTGTATACTCACGCTAATTGCAGCGAAGTGTGATAATTTAATACAATAGTCTCCCGCTGATTGTAAACAAAAAAGAAAGAAATCATGACAAGGCCAGCAAGCAATCATTGATGTTCTGCTTCGTGTGTGATGCGTGACTTTGAAGGGATAAAAGATGCCTCTTTCTTCCTTTTCTTCAGAAGATAACACAGGTAGATGTCTAAGATTGTGTGCGCATAGTTATTGCTCATTGTGTTCAATTAAGCAGCATATTGCAGGAAATAGTTTATGACACCTAATGTATATATAAGGCTATTTATACTTCAACGTGATTACATTAAAGTCAAGTTCATGTTAAAACGAGTCCTGTGTAATTACAAGTAACTAGCATGGTAATGACCAACAATAAAATGTTAATTTACTTGCGTGTGAGTCTAGTACAGAATGTTCATGCGTAATAATGTTTCGCATCTTTGTTGATTATAGGAGCATAAGGTAAATTGGTTATTGAAATACATGTACAGTTAGCGTTCTCGCTTACAAATTGGGAGGTCTCGTCTTCGAATCTGCAGTTGATCATATATCATGTTTCTTCAGAAATGGCAGAATGGTACCTTTAATCCCTAGTCTTTTGCCGATTTACTTCCACAGATTCCTAGATAGCAATTTCTTCTCTATACAAATAAAAGAAGTTAATAATAATAATAATAATAATAATAATAATAATAATAATAATAATAATAATAATAGCTTTAATTTAAGTTAATTTAATAATAATAGCGAACAACTCATAGAGAAAAATATAGCACTTGTAAAATATCAAAGTATAGGCTGATGCAATAGGCAACAACGGAAAATTCTATATTACCGATATTAACTATTAACGGAAAACACACCTAGGCATGTCCATAGATGAGATACATACCAATCAATAGATCTAATTAACTCAACAAAATGATATGAGTGAGTGAAAATTCTCATGCTAGTTTTGGAGAAAAAGAGAAAGCAAATTTATCTGTTAACTTATAAATGATACTTAACGGTAATCATCCCAGCTATTAAGATGAAAATGACATTGAATTATACCCTCTTCAAAGTTTTTAGTATAGCACTAGTATGAGGATAGTACCGCATGGTTAATGGAATACAAGGTGTCCGGAATAAATTTTACACTTTTGGGTGATAGGAAAAAAAACAGGGAATATCGTTCTTAAAACAAATTGTATTTAACTCACGGAAATCGTAGAGTAGAAGGAGAACAAAAGGAAGCAAAATCACTAAAAACCACACTTTGCGGCTACAACTGCAAGGCGGCTCCTTAATTTGGAGCATGCAGTCTTCACGATGCCCCTAGGGAGGGCTGCAAATGCCGCCCGAATTCCTTCGATGAGGAGGGTCTATGTGTTACAGGCAGTGCGGTTGATGTGTTACTCCACCACGCCCCACACATAATAATCCATAGGATTGCAATCAGGGGAGTTAGGGGGCCAGATGTTGGGACTGGTGAAGTCGTACAAATTGTCACGCAACCACTTCAAGGTCTTCCCGGCAGTATGGCAAGGAGCAGATTCACCGCTTCTGCATTTCACTTCGTACTGCTTTCCCAGTGTTCAAGAACCACTAAGCAGTTGTCTTGATTGCATAAATTGGATGGCTGGCACGAATCATGATGCAGATAACTCTTCTCCAGTATTCTGATGGCTTCTACTCGTCCGTTGCACTTCTGTTTAACTTCACAGTTTTAATTGAAACCAAAGAGAAAAAAATGAAATGAAATGAAATATTTGAGTTTTACGTCCCACGGTTATGCCGGTTAGGCTAAAGGAGAAGGTGATTATGAGAAATGAATGAAATGGTGGAATGAAGAAAGTGGGAGGAAACGGGAGAACCCCGAGAAAACCCACGCACACGGTGTTTGTCCACCACAAAGTTCACTTGGCGGGGGCTGGGATCGAACCCGGGACCCCAAGCACCAGAGGTGAACGCTCTACCACTGAGCCACCGCGGCAAAGAACGCTGGCAATACCTTCCGATAACGCATATCTACATGCAATTAAAGTAACTGTCAAATTTACCCTGAAGACCCTGTATAGCCTAAAATTATGATTAAAATTTTAATTTTTTGTGCAACGATAACATATATTAATCAATAGACCATCGAGTTGAAAATAGGAAATTCTAAGGATAATTTTTCGTGCGTAGTTTTCGAGAAAATTAAAAAAAAAAAAAACAATTATGGCGTTAAAAACATGTTCATTGAAAGTCTGATTTTTGATGATATCCACAGCTATGTATACCCACATACTACTTGTAATAATATTAATAAATTATAAGACAATTGTCAACTTAGAAGGTTAGAATCCTTGTCGGAATGTTAAGATACAAATTCTTTGCATTTAAAATAGATCTAAAATTGATTCAAATATAAATAGCCAATCTTTTAAAAAGTATCAGGACATTTGCGGTACAATCAGAAAACCAGTTTTTCTGGGACATTTGCGGTAATGTTCAAAACTTTACCTTAGACAGTGGGAGATTTCCGGTACGCACCGTGGAACGTGCGCCAAAAGCATCAATTTTACCCTATAAGAACAAAGGAGTTGGTATGGAGATGGAACACCCCAATTTTATGTGTTTCATTCTGATTAGCTAATTCTGGTAAGTTCTGGATATGTATAAGAGGAGTTCACGCAGGA